>NC_081850.1:52950087-53250087 GCF_963259705.1 Myotis daubentonii
ATGCCCTTGACTGATTCTCTATCCACTTAGCCACACTGGTCAAGGCTAAGTCTATGATTTTCTTTAGCTAAATTCTTGAAGTGGAATTGATGGGTTAATGCTAAAAATATTTTAAAAGCTTTTAATGGAGATTGCCAAGCTGCTTTCTAACGTTGTACCAGATCATACCTTACTAGCAGTGTACGAGAATACCATTTTCCCACACACTTGCTAGCATTAGGTATTATTGCTAAAACAATTTTTATAGATGAAAAAATAGTTCTTCATTTAAATTTTATAGCCACTTAAAATTATATATATGTATATACATATATGTGTGTGTGTATGTGGTAAATAGTGATTCTTTGAAGATAAATTTTATCAAAAGAACTAAAAATTATTCTAAATTGGCTTAATGAAGTGAAGGATCAATCTGGATGCTACAGTTTGTTTTTTAATTCTCACCCGAGGATTTTTTTCCATTGATTTTTAGGGAGAGTGGAAGAGAGAGGAAAGACAGAGAGAAACATCAACGTGAGAGAAACAGTTCGATTGCCTGTACGAGCCCTCACCAGGGCTGGGCTGGGGAGGAGCCTGCAACCAAGGTACATGCTTTTGATCGGAATCAGATCTGGGACCCTTTGATCCTAGGGCCGACGCTCTATCCACTGAGCCAAACCAGCAAGGGCTGGGGGCTACTGTTTTTAATTGAATGTAGATGTGACTCTGAAGTGGTCACATTTCTGTTCCGTCACTTACTAACTAGTAGCTTTGGGTAGTGGTTAACGTCTCTAGGTTTGTGTCTTTACGAAATGGGGACTATAATAGAACCTGTCTTAGAGGGCTGTTAGGCAGGTTAAATAAGATACTAGATGCAACACTCATGGCACATTGTTGGCATAGGCACAAAATAAACACTAGAATGCTCACTAGTGAGGTTGATTTTCTGTGTGACTCTCAGACTGATAGGAGGCAGCATCACAAGGGGGAGTTTAGAGTTTTTTAAAGATACCATTTTGGGAGTAACCCTCTAGACCAGCCGTGGGCAAACTACGGTCCGCGGGCCGGATCCGGCCCATTTGAAATGAATAAAACTAAAAAAAAAGAAAAAGACCGTACCCTTTTATGTAATGATGTTTCCTTTGAATTTATGTTAGTTCACACAAACACTCCATCCATGCTTTTGTTCCGGCCCTCCAGTCCAGTTTAAGAACCCATTGTGGCCCTCGAGTCAAAAAGTTTGCCCACCCCTGCTCTAGACTCTGAAGGATAGTGTTCTTCCCATCAACAAGATATAAGATGACTCAAGGGAGGGAGTCATGAGCCTAGTAGGGAGTACTTTCCCCTCTCTCGCCCCAAACCAAGCAAGAGGGTATCAGAGAGCATATACATGAAAGAGAGACTGATCTCTCATTCCCTGGTTAGACTATGTTTGGACAGTAGACTTGGTAGGCTCTGCATCGATCTGAGAAGAGGAAAGGAAATTAAAGAGAGGTGGAAGGACTGGGCAGTGGTGATGGTGGAATAGCTTGGCTTAGCAAAGACGCATGAGTTTCTTGTGGTCAAAGGGACCCTGGGAAAGAGAGCTGGACTTGAGCATCTTTCTGGTAGCCCATCTAACAGGCTGCCTGCTGGACAGAAGATAGAGGGTTTAAAGGAGATGACTTGGAGCAGGGTTGTTTGTCTACATTAGAGGCCTCGTGGAACTTCCTAAAGAACATACACAGTGCTCTGTAAGAGATCTGGCATTTTGACATCTGCCTGGAAACAGGCTGGAATGGCCTGTCATCTACAACCAGCAGTGGGTTGTGTAACTACTCTGTTGACTGACGAGACTATTATCTCTTTCCTCTCTGTTTCCTTCCTGCTGCCCAACCCCAGAAGAGCTAGAACCCCGCCAGAGCACCTTCTAGAGAATTAGAAGAGGAAGAGGAGACGTCATAGAAGGGATCATATACTCCTCCTCACTTCAGGTTCCTTAAGCCATGGCTCGGGCTTGGGCTGGAAGAGGGGAGGAGATGACTTCTACCATGAACCTGAGATTGGAGTTTAAACCAATTGGGTTGGAGTGAGTTTTCACGTAACCAAAAGGGAGCAGAGAGGTGTGGAATCTGTTCATGCTGTTGTGATGAGTGGGAAGGAGACATTTATCATTAGATGAAGAAGACTAGTAGGAGAGGAGCTTATGTTTACATCTCACTGAGTTCAGTGCTCAAGAGATAAGCTAAATTTATCACTAAATCCATCCTTGAATCCATTGTCCCATATTTCTCTTCAGTCTCAGAGGAAATATTCCCCCGCCCCTCTTTTTTTTGTAAAGTGAATCCATTCATCTGTGCTCTTGTTTATTCATTGAGAAAACATTTATTTGACTCTGAGGTACAAAGATTAAATATGACAGTTCTTTCTTTTATGGAATACACAATTTAGTGGGGTAGGTAGAAAGTAACTATCTGCTTTAAAAACAATGTATTGCCCTAGTTGGTTTGGCTCAGGGGATAGAGCTTCAGCTTGTGGACTGAAGGTCCCAGGTTTGATTCTGGACAAGGGCACATGTCCGGGTTGCGGGCTCGATCCCCAATAGGGGGCATGCAGGAGGCAGCCGATCAGTGATTATCTCTCATCATTGATGTTTCTGTCTCTTTCTCCCTCTCCCTTCCTCTCTGAAATCAATAAGAATATATTTTAAAAATTTAAAATAAGGTATTAAGAGTTATAAAAAGTGGGGTGGAAGGCTTCAAAGAAGAATAGTTAGTCAGAAGTCAAGGGAAGATAAGACATTTCAGGCTGATGAACTAATGTGGCTCACTTAGGGAACTAAGAATAGTTCTTTATGTTTAGAAGGCAGACATAGCAGCAGAGAAGGCTGGAGAGAAGGCCAGAGCCAGATCCTAATGGGCTAACATGCTTATTCTCTATCCAGGAGGCCAGCGGTTCTTAACAGCAGCGGTACTGCCCCTGGAGGGGCATTTTAGACATTTGTGGGGCGTTTTTGATTTCTATAGTGATGGGAGGTGGATTTTACGGGCATTTTGGTAGTTGGGGACCACAAATACTGGACTCTGCAATGTGCAATGTGAGAACAGTTCCACATAATTAAGAATATATTGTTTTAAAGTAGGTGTTTATTTTTCTACCAAGCCCACTAGGTCATGTATTCCACAAGAAAAGAAATGTTATCTTGTTACTCTTCGTACTTCAACCCTGGCCGTACATTTGGGATGTCAAATAAATGTCCTGAATTTCATATGATTTAGAGATCCTGAGTTCTGCCTAATTTTTGAATGTTCCAAACTTTGTGTAGGGTGTTATTGTTACATACAGATAGATTGGTCTGTTATTAGTTATCCTAACACCAGTGTTTAATCTAGCATGTTTGTAATGTAATGGCCTCTGATCTTACTTCTCTTAAATCCTAACTGACTCATTTCTTATAGTTAGGTACATGCATCTGAGTGCTTCCCCAAGTCTTCTGTAATAGTCATGTCCAACCATTCATGTATTGAAATACCTATTATTATTATTGTCCTTATTCCTCTTTTATATCACAGCTAGGAAGGACACTTTTGGTGTTTTGAAACTATGTGTATAGATAGGTTGTTATCTATGAATTTCATTTTAGATCAATAAAGGTGCTCTTATTTTAAATATTTATTAGAAGAAGGGAGACGTAGGTCTGACAGGATCAAGACACTATGTAGCCATTGATTTTCAAAACATTATTTCGAGCCACAGAGCTCAAAACTTTTTTGCTCATGAGCTCCCTAAAGTAATAATAACCCTCTCACACAGTTTTAAGTTGAAATCTTACATTTATTATCACAAATTTAAATTTATGAATTGTTAATGGGAGATAGAAAATATTAATCACTTTATAAGTTGAAATAAGCTGAGGATTGACTGTTATAATAAATATTTCATGATAATTTGTTAAAGTAGAATAAAATCTTATTGAATAAAGCACACCAAATAAGTTACTTATTTTTAAAAATATTTTTTTTATTGATTTCAGAGAGGAAGGGAGAGGAGAGAGACAGAAACATCAAACACGGGAGAGAATCATTGATTGGCTGTCTCCCCGCATGCTCCCCACTGGGGACTGAGCCCACAACCCCAGGCATGTACCCTGACCGGGAGTCAAATTGTGACCTGCTGGTTCATAGGTCAACACTCAACCAATGAGTCACGCTGGCCAGGTGGTCACTTAATTTTTTTATCCATGGCTATTATTCAGTGTATTTGAATTTTTTGATGGCCTGCACAACTTTCCAATTACAGTTTTTCATTTGTTTTAAGTCAGGTCACTGAAGTATAATTTACATACAGTACAATTCAACTATTTTCATGTGCTCCAGTTACTTTTATTTATTTATGTTTACTCCAGCTACTTTTAAAAAGAAAGCATGTCATTAATGTAGTCTCCTCGGGCTGTGCTGATTATAGAGAATCCCAGCATGGGCTAACAGCCCATTTCCTGCCGTTTTTTTTTTTTTTTAAATTAAATCTTTATTGTTCAGATTATTACATTTGTTCCTTCCCCCCCCCCCATAACTCCCCTCCTCCCAGTTCCCGCCCCACCCTCCGCCCTCACTCCCCACCCACTGTCCTCATCCATAGGTGCACGATTTTTGTCCAGTCTCTTCCCACATCTCCCACACCCCTTTCCCCCCCAAGAATAGTCAGTCCATTCCCTTTCTATGTCCCTGATTCTATTATAATCACCAGTTCATTCTGTTCATCAGATTATTTATTCACTTGATTCTTAGATTCACTTGTTGATAGATGCATATTTGTTGTTCATAATTTGTATCTTTACCTTTTTCTTCCTCTTCCTCTTCTTAAAGGATACCTTTCAGCATTTCATATAATCCTGGTTTGGTGGTGATGAACTCCTTTAGCTTTTCCTTATCTGTGAAGCTCTTTATCTGACCTTCAATTCTGAATGATAGCTTTGCTGGATAAAGTAATCTTGGTTGTAGGTTCTTGGTATTCATCACTTTGAATATTTCTTGCCACTCCCTTCTGGCCTGCAAAGTTTCTGTTGAGAAATCAGCTGACAGTCGTATGGGTATTCCCTTGTAGGTAACTGAGTTTCTTTCTCTTGCTGTTTTTAAGATTCTCTCTTTATCTTTTGCTCTTGGCATTTTAATTATGATGTGTCTTGGTGTGGTCCTCTTTGGATTCCTTTTGTTTGGGGTTCTCCGTGCTTCTTGGACCTGTAAGTCCATTTCTTTCACCAGGTGGGGGAAGTTTTCTGTCATTATTTCTTCAAATAGGTTTTCAATATCTTGCTCTCTCTCATCTTCTGGCACCCCTTTAATTCTGATGTTGGTACGCTTGAAGCTGTCCCAGAGGCTCCTTACACTATCCTCGCATTTTTGGATTCTTTTTTCATTTTGCTTTTCCGGTTGGATGTTTTTTGCTTCCTCGCATTTCAAATCATTGACTTGATTCTTGCGCTCCTCTGGTCTGCTGTCGGGCGTCTGTATAATATTCGTTATTTCAGTCCGTGTGTGCTTAATTTCTAGTTGGTTCCCCAATATAAGATCGAGGGTCTTATTAGTTTTCGTGTAGATCTCATTAAGTTTATCGGCAGCTTCTAAACAGTTCTTGAGAGACCTTAAAAGTGTGGTTCTGAACTCTATTTCTTCCATTGACAATTTTGTCCTGTTTCTTTGTCTCCGCATTTTGTTATGCTTCCTTGGTGCACCCCCTAGTGGTCTTTGTTCGCAGTCTTATAGATAAATCTTGATTGTTGTAGCTAATTCCAGGGAGGGTTTGACCTCCAGGCCAAGTGGCTATGAGAATCGAGAATCCCAGCATGGGCTAACAGCCCATTTCCAATGCCAAGTGTTACCCTGAACAGAAGAATGTACATGGTGGGAAAAGACAGGAAGCCCTATCGGTTTAAAATACCTTGATTCATCTTTAAGTTTCCCTAGACCAAGGTCTTCATTTACATACCCCTTTGCTTGGTGTCCCTGCAGTTTTCACACCCTAGGACAGTTCGTCATCACAAGATTTGGCCTAGGCAAGGGATATGCCTTTATTTTGCAAAGTGGGAGGACTGTGTGAACACAGGCCATTCTTGGGCAGATCAGTTTTAGGGAAGAGTCCATGTGGAAGATGAGGATCTGAAAATGCACTCCCTTGAAACCACCTGAACATACATACCCCTTGGAAAATCTTTCTGTGCGCCCCCTGTTTGAGGGGTACCACCCAGAGGTTCGGGGGTTCTGATGGTGCTAAGGGCAGGGGGCCCCAGGTTTTGGGTCCTGCACTGCTACTTCATCTACAGCAGCTGGGCTTCTTTTCTGTTTTGTGCTTAAGCTTTTATTTGAAGGAAGGGTTTTGTTGCTAAAAATAATAGTTTGAAAAACACAGCTTTCATGGGGAACCATTTAAGGATTCTAAGCAGCAAAGTGACATAATTAAGTTTTTGTTTCAAAAAGTCACTTTGGCATCTGAACACATTGTGGAGGATGAATTGGAGGGAAGTGAGACTGGAGGCCCAGAGAGTTGTCACAGGCCGTTGAGACAGTAGAAAGGAAAACTGTAAGAAATGGCAGTCCTGGCCCAGCTGGTGTGGCTCAGTGGTTGAGCATTGACCTATGAATCAGAAGGTCATGGTTCGATTCCCAGTCAGGGCACATGCCTGGGTTGCAGCCTTGATCCCTGGTAGGGGACATGCAGGAGGCAGCTGATGGATGTTTCTCTCTCATCAATGTTTCTCTCCCTCTCCCTAAACTCAATAAAAACATATATTTTTAAAAAATGGCAGCTCTAGAGTGGTGGCATCCACTTTAGATGGAGCAGGGGCTTCCTGGTTTGCGAATCTTCATCCAGCTGCCTCTTGCATTTACATTTTCTGCCTGGCCTTTGCCTCTGTGACCCCTGCCTTAGAGTAATCTTTCCTCTTTATCCAGTAGATCAGGCTGCCACCAAGCCTTGTTGTTTCTTCCTTCAAAGTATCTCACATTTGTTTCTCTCTCTTTATTATTAATTCATCATCCCAGACCAGGCACTTAGCATTTCATGATTAGATTTCTCTAGGAGCCTCTTAACTGTCTGCCAACCAACCCTACATCGCCACAGCTAACTACTCTTTTGGTTGTACTGACATATTGCAGCCATGCAGAAGAGTACAGTTGTGTCAAATCTTGCTTCAGATTTCTCTGCCTCCTCTTCCAGTCTCTGTCTTCTCTAGAAAATTCTAAGCAGAGCAGAATGAAATAGTGATGAGTACTTTTCAATTCCCTACAAGCTGCTGTGATCATGCTTCCTTTGTTTCTTTTTGTGTGAGATATTTGTAAATTGAGGGCTTAAACGGTGAGGGAACACATGCCACTTTTCTCAGTGAAAGATTTTGTGAAGACAGCAAGCAGAATTTTAAGTGGAGTGGAGAAAAAAATAGGACAAAGAATATTATATCTGAGACATTATGCTATCAGATGGTCCTCAGGGGTGGTGAGTAATTACTGGGGTTGGCCATCATGGTGAAGGGTGGTAATAGGAACAGAAGGAAGCAGTATATGTACCTGGGAAAACAGGCCAAGTGTGGAAGAGCCATGGATGCCACTGGCACCTTCCTGGACACTTACAGAGGTGCAGGTCCAAGTGTGGATGGAGCAGACAGGTGAAAATGGGCGCACTTGGAGCTTGAATCATCTTGAAGATAAATTCTCCTGACAATTCTGAAATTCTTTCTTAGGGATCACTGGCTCTCCATGAAGGTTTTCCATAGAAAAACCACTCTTCTAGACTATCTTTTCACAAAATGTATTTTTGGCCCCTTAGAGTACATTACCAGTTCAACTTTTATTTATTTTATTTTAAAATATATTTTTATTGATTTCATAGAGGAAGGGAGAGGGAGAGAGAGAGATATAAACATCAATGATATCATTGATCGGCTGCCTTGAGCCCACAACCCCCGGCATGTGCCCTGACTGAGAATCAAACCAGTGACTTCCTGGTTCATAAGTCGATGCTCAACCACTGAGCCACTGCAGTGAGGCCCAGTTCAACTTTTAGACTACATATCTAGACAGGTAAGTTAGAAGCTGAGATCTGATTTGAAAAGATTTTAAATTTAAAAACTTTTTAACTCTAAAAGAAAGCATTGTGTGAGGGCAAAGTAAAACCCCTTGACCTTTTAAACAATAACAGCAGCTCTTTAAGGATATGGAAGGCGAACTGGACCTAAGCCCAGCCGGTGTTGCTCAGTGGTTGGGCACTGACCTATGAACCAGGAGGTCCCGGTTCGATTCCTGGTCAGGGCACATAGCCAGGTTGTGGGCTCCATCCCCAGTGTGGGGCGTGCAGGAGGCAGCCGATCGATGATTCTTATCATTGATGTTTCTCTCTCTCTCTCTCTCTCTCTCTCTCTCTCTCTCTCTCTCTCTCTCTCTCTCTCCCCCCCCTCCTTCCTCTCTGAAATCAATAAAAACACATATATATATTTTTAAAAAGGACCTAAGGTCTAGAACCGGACTGTGTGCTACTATATAAAGAGAGGGAAGTAGGGCAGGGGAGGAGTGTGGCCACATGAGCAATAATGGGGGTTTTACCTGTTTTCAGGATTCTCTCTCTCCCTTGCTGGGGTTAAAAGAAATAATGCAGAATTTTAATAAAGTCTTTCTTTGTTTTCAACACATTTCGCTATGTCTCTCTCTCTTTTTTTTTTTAAAAAAAATTCTTACTGGTTTCTGAGAGGAAGGGAGAGGAAGACAGAGATAGAAACATCAATGATGAGAGAGAACCATGGATCTGCTGCCTCCTGCATGCCCCCTAGTGGGGATCCAGCACGCAACCTGGGCATGTGCTCTTGATCAGAATCGAACCCGGGACCCTTCAATCCACAGGCTGACGCTCTATCCACTGAGCAAAACTGGCCAGGGTTATGTTTCTCTTTTTACACTGCTTCCTCCTCTCCCTTATTGAAATGCTGCATCTGAAATGCATCTTTTCTGCCTCCTTTTATCTCATTTTCCATGACTGTTCTCCTGCCTCTGTTGGCAGGTTCTCTTGGACCTGTCTGTCTTGTGTGCAGGAGAGAACGGCATATAATCAAAACCTTGTTCTGCAAGTCAGGTTAGCCAGGCAGAGAGAAGACTGGAAGGTGTTTTATTTCTCTGGAGTCTTACAGGCCTGGAGGCACGGTCTGGTGCAGAGCAAACCTGAGGGTCCAGAGTTAGCTGCAGAATCAGGTAAGTCATAAAGCTGCTGAGTGCTGAACTGGGAGGCAGGTTGCAGCATCAAGGCTTGTCATGAGATCAGCATGAGTCTAAATCCCATGGTGGTTCCAGGACCCAGCAAGGGTCCTGAGTGTGACCGAGGTCAGGATTTCTTTCCACTAAGGGACAGGGCAGCTTGGAAACCACGGCAGCAGCTTTCAGCGAGCTGATCCGATGCTCCACAGCTTCGTTTTGGATCAGATATGAGGTGTTTGGGCTGGTCCTGTCCCAGAAGGAACTATAGACAGTGTCTGCGACGGAGGCATTATCAACCTCACAGAGAGAAAGTTGGATCCTATCTGGCTCAGGCCAGCAGGATCTTTAGATTTCCCAGGCATTGGAATATATAGGTAACCAAAGTTTTCATTTATCTAACGTTTTCAACCCTCCATCCCCAAATGAAAAACAAAACAAAAACCTTTCACTGCTGCCCTAACCAGTTTAGTCTAGTGGATGGAGTGTTGGCCTGTGGACCGAAGGGTCCTGGTTTCCATTCTGGTCAAGGGCACATACATTGGTTGCAGGCTCCTCCCTAGCCTGGGTCCTGATCAGGGCTCATGCAGGAGGCAATCAATCAATGTGTTTCTCTCACATCTATGTTTCTCTCTGTCTTTCCCTCTCTCTTCTACTTTCCTTAAAAATCAATGGAAAAGTACTTGCCTCTTCTCACTTTCTAGTATTAGTGGCCAGTGGAAGGAAGAGGGAGGGGGAAAGATGCTTGAAGAGACATATCACACACTTGAACTTATTTGGGAGTCTGGGCAACAGTAGTGTTCCAGACAGACTTATCTGGGTCTTTGGTGGCCATTGCCCTGTAAGCATGGCTTCATATAGTGAGTTCCATGAGTCAGCAGAATATCTGTACAGAACGCCACCAGAGAGACCAGCAAGCCTGATTTTAGTCTCCCCTCTGCCATCAAAAACCATCAGGTTGAGGGAGGAAGCTATGTGACTTCCCCTCTGGGACTTAGTTTCAATCCTCTTTAAAGGAGGGGGTTGCACAACATATTTATAAGATTCCTTCTAGTCCTGGCATTCTGTGATTCTGGCAGAGATTGTGTCATTTGGGACTTGCTTCTCTCATTAAGCTGCATGTAGTTGCTTGAAAAGTATTATTTGGTTAGCTTGGTCTAAAGTTAGAGCCGTCTCTTTTCCTGTCACCCTTTTGACTATTATATCCTTCTTTTCCTTGCTCAGATAAAACAAAATTCCTTTTCACTACCAGTGTTGGAAGCTGGAACTCCAGTTACCATTCCTCCTTGTTAAAAAACAAGCTGTCTTCCATTTCTACTGGGTTTGGGGCAAGAGACATTTGAAGGAGGGCTTGCCTTTGGTCTTGGAGCCTCATGGATCCAATTATATGCTCCTCAACGGTAAGGACTGTATCACCCAGCTGTTTTTTTTATTCACCCCTGCCACTGTGCAAGGCAGTCAGTGTTCCATAAAGAAATACCGTCCCTAAGAATAAAATAGCATTAAATTTCCCCCCAAACCACTAGATGTCGCCTTCATCTCAGAGAAACTATGCGCCCTCCTCTCTCCCTGCACCCCCACCGCCCACCCTCCCTCCTACCGCACAGAAGCTCTCCGCTTGGCTCTGTGACTTCTGAAGTGGCTTGACGGGGAAGACGATCTGTGGCTCTTGGCTGGGGGAGGAGAATGGGTTTATGTGCGTGTTCTTTATGACAACTGAGAAAAGCTCCCCAAGGTCCCCTCGCTGTCCCTCCCAGCAATCATGGTATCATCCCTCACAAGCTGTTCCTCAGAATCAGATCCGCACTCCGGATCCGGGGTACCTGGGGTGCGCCTTGTAGGTTGGAAGCTTGGGAGTGGGGTGGAACCCAAGGGGGATAGAGTGGACGTCTGTTGTTGGGGGAATGTTCTGCTTAGTCAGCCCCTGAGCTTTTAGGGGGTGCTGGCCTGTGCTGTGTGGGGAGACAACAGAGACAAGAGTCTGTTCTGAGCTCCTGCCCTGCAGCAGATGGTCTGGTGGAAGCCCCGCGGGCTGTGGTGGGCCTCGGGGGACATGGGAGGGCACCAGGGGGTGGGGAGAGAAGGAGATGGGAGCGTGGAGTCCTAAGGAAGGAGACTCATGGGCATTGTAAGGGCTCAGGAAAAATCGATCCTGGGCGCCTCTTGGTCCTGGAGGGGCCGCCTTCCGGCACGCAGGCATGTCTCACTGGAGGAGAGAGGTTCCTGGAATGAGAAGGGTGGGTGACTAGGTGGAGGACTAGCGAAGATCCCAAATATTTGGGGGTTCCTGACTGCCTCCTGGAGGCTGGCGTATTTGAGGGACTCAGCCGAGTTAAGAGGGGACCTACCCCGAGAGGGATCCTGAGGGCTGATAGGAGAGTGGGAGGCAGAGAGAGCCCGGGGGCCACAGGGGCAGGCCCTTAGGTGCAGGGACACCCGGAAACCTCGCCGGCCCGAGAGGCCCCGTGCGGAGCCCCCGAGTTGTCCCGGTGGGTTTGAGAGCTGGGAGGACCCCAGGCGGCCCCGTTGGGGGGTGGAGGCTGGGAGCCGGCAGGCCCCGGAGGGTGGGGCCGGGAGGGGAGGAGGAGGGCCTGCGGGGCGGGGGCGGGGGCGGGCGGCCTGCCCGGGGAGTCACACTCGGCCGCCGCCGCCGCCGCCGCAGCGAGCGGAGACGGGCCGGGCCGCGGCGACCTGACCTGGACGAGCGGCGCCGGGGCCCAGGCGGGGGGCGGGAGGAAGCGCCGGCAGCGCCTGCAGCCGGCCCGGCGGAGCGGAGCGGAGTGGGGACACGGGCGGGGCCGCCGCAGCTCCGGATGGGACCAGCGCCCTGGGCCCGTTAGTCCGAGCTGGAGCTCCGGAGCAGCCTTCCCTGGGAGAGCTGCCCCTGCCTTTCTCCGCCCTCCGGCCGGGCCTTGCTTCGCTGCCCGCCTGCCCATGTCCCCGTCCTTCCGCGGGGCGGGCGCCCTCCCACCTTACCCCGTGGTCCACCTTCGCGCCGCTCTCTGCCCTCCTAACCCCTCCAGCTGCGACGGCCCCCCAGGCCTTTCCTTTGGACCGGCCTCCCCCCCGGCCCCCACCCCATCGCAGCCTCGGATGCCCTTTTCCTTCTTAACTTTGGATCCAGAAGCCGACTTCACCCCACGGCCCCCAGCCCAGTGGCAGCCCCTCGGCCCCTCCCTCCTCCCGCCACCCCGCTCCTAGTCCTCAGCCCTCACCCACCCCGGGGCCCTCCATCCCCCCTCTCCCCCCACCACTGTGCTCCCTGCCTGCCTGGCTCGCCCTCTCCTCTCCCCTGGCCTGGCCGTCGTCCCCGGTTCCAGGCTGGGTGGTGCTCGGGCCTGCAGGGTAGGCCAGGGTGGCCCCCGGTTCTGGGGCCGGCGGGGCTGCTGCTTCCTCCCCATGGCACTGCCATCACTCCTGCTAGTGGTGGCAGCCCTGGCAGGTGGGGTGCGTCCTCCCTTGGCTCGGAACCTGACGCTGGCGGTGGTGCTGCCAGAACACAACCTGAGCTATGCCTGGGCCTGGCCCCGGGTGGGTCCGGCGGTGGCACTAGCCGTGGAAGCGCTAGGCCGGGCACTGCCCGTGGACTTGCGGTTTGTCAGCTCCGAACTAGACGGCGCCTGCTCCGAGTACCTGGCACCCCTGCGCGCTGTGGACCTCAAGCTGTACCATGACCCCGACCTTCTGCTGGGCCCCGGGTGCGTGTACCCCGCCGCCTCTGTGGCCCGCTTTGCCTCCCACTGGCGCCTTCCCTTGCTGACGGCGGGGGCTGTGGCCTCTGGTTTTGCGGCCAAGAGTGAGCATTACCGGACCCTGGTGCGCACCGGCCCCTCCGCGCCCAAGCTGGGTGAGTTCGTGGTGACGCTACACGGGCACTTCAACTGGACGACCCGCGCGGCCCTGCTGTATCTGGACGCTCGCACGGACGACCGGCCTCACTACTTCACCGTGGAGGGCGTCTTCGAGGCCCTGCAGGGCAACAACCTCAGCGTGCAGCACCACGTGTACGCCCGTGAGCCTGGGGGTCCCGAGCAGGCCACCCACTTCATCCGGTCCAACGGGCGCAGTGAGTGTGGCCGCGGCTCTCGGAGGGTCAGGGAGGAGGGTCACTGTATTCTTGGGGCTCATCTGCGGTCTTCATGGGCAGGCTCAGATGGAGACAGGCGTGGAGGAGCTGTTTGTGGTGGTTGGGGTCCAGAAGCATGTGGACAGAACACCTGTGTGAGGGCTAGGGCATGACATGATGGGAGCTTGCTGACGTCATAGGCAGATGTAAACAAGGAAGAAGATAGTATGAGGGGTGAAGCTTGTGTCAGGGGACAAGGTGGGGTTGGGAGAAATTGAATTTGGGGAGCAATGAGAGTGCCCTAGAGTAGTGAATGAGTTGGTGGCCACTTCAAAATGGATGACTATCTGTGAGCAGAGACTGGGATCCCAAGACCCCTTCTAGTGTGGGTCTATGATAAATCACTGAAACATGGATGACTTTATCACTGGGCTTCGGGGTTCAACAGATGGGGTTGGGCAAGACATGTAAAGCTCAAACTGAGAAATTCTGAGCAGCCAGGGCCTTTGAGCCCTGGGAAAGGCAGGGCAGTGGGGGAGTGAGGAGGGCTGGGTGGGGAGCAGCAGGCAGGGGTCTGGGAAGAGGAGGGGCTTCAGGCTGATAGCTCCCTTCCTCTGGGGCTGGGTCAGGCTCTGACCTCAGCCAGATGGTCCACACAGCCCCGGGGTACTTATGACATAGACTCCCAGGGGAAGGGTGGGGAGCATCTGTTGGGTGGTTGATAGCTTAGGGCACACTCTTCCTTACCAATGATGGCAGTGCGGATGGTTTCAGAGAGGGGGCTGCCTGGGGACCTGGATGCGTTCTCAGGGTGCCCCCTGTTGTATACCTGCTCCCAGTTGTGTACATCTGCGGCCCTCTGGAGATGCTGCATGAGATCCTGCTTCAGGCCCAGAGGGAGAACCTGACCAATGGGGATTATGTCTTCTTTTACCTGGATGTCTTTGGGGAGAGTCTCCGTGCAGGCCGGCCTTGGCAGGACAATCGCACATGGGAACAGGCCCAGGCCCTCAGAGAGGCCTTTCAGGTATCATTTAAGCCAAACTTGAAAGAGGTGGGGGAAATGGAGCTTCTTTGGAGATTCTCTGTCTCTCTCAAGACCCCACAGGAGCCCAGGAACAGGGCAGGGATTGTGAGCTGCAGGAGTGAAAGGAACAGAGGCTTTTCTAGTCTAGTATCATTCTTTACTACTCCCTCACCTTGGTGAGTCCTTTTCAGTGCGTCTGCCAAGGCTACCTCCCAGGATCCCAGAACACTGACTTTCCTAAGCGCCAGGAGTAGACCGTAGTGTGGGGGAGAAAAGTTCAGGAAAAGGTCTGGTCCCAGCTGGTAGGAGGGCATGCACCCTTTTTGGAGGGGCAAGGCGTGATGTGATACAATTAGGTACAAGTGCTAGAAAAGATATGATTGTGTATCCTGGAACAGCACTAAGAACTTCAGTGGTTCAGAGGAGGGAGCGTCAATGTGGCTGGGGTTAGGGATGGCTTTTATAAAGGAAGTGAGACTGTTGTGACTTTATTTATTTATTTATTTATTTATTTATTAAAATATATTTTATTGATTTTTTACAAAGAGGAAGGGAGAGAGATAGTTAGAAACATCGATCAGCTGCCTCCTGCACATCTCCTACTGGGGATGTGCCCGCAACCCAGGTACATGCCCTTGACCGGAATCAAACCTGGGACCTTTCAGTCCGCAAGCTGACACTCTATCCACTGAGCCAAACCGGTTTTGGCTGTTGTGACTTTAAAGATAGATGTCATAGTCCTAGGCAGCATGTGAGCGAGGATCCAGGCAGCCTGAGCAAAGAGAAAAAGATTGGAATGGGCATGTTTAGGGGATCAAGAAGATACTGACCTAACAAGAAAGAAGGGTTCACCTGACATAGGTACAGGAAATAGTGTTTCACTGATTTATGTATGTAAGGAGAGCTCTGAGCTAATATGTAGGCACTTGGACTTGACTGTGGATCCTTGAGATTTTTTCTTAAAGAGAAATATAACAACAGAATTCGGGTTGGATTGGAAGAAGAGGAGGCTAGAGGCAGTGAGGCCACCCGTGAAAGGTTAGAATGGAGTGAGGTGATATGACTTTGAAATAGGGTGATGATAGCAGGCATGGAAACAAATGGATTTGAGAAACAGTTTGTAGGGAGAATTGACATGACTCTGTTCATTTCACTCCTCTTATCAAAACTTTCAATGTCTTATTTCCTACAGAATTAAGTCCCAACTCATTTTATTTAAGACCTTCTACAGTCTGTCCTCAACCTACTTTTTCAGTCTTACCTCCTACTGCCCTTCATGCCAAGTACTCCAGCCCCTGACCCCTGGGCCTCTCTGCCCCCACCTTTGTGCTCTTTGATTATTTTGTCTGAATACTCTTCCTTCCCCCAAAATCTCTGCCTCTCAAGATCCTACCCATGAATTGTTCCCTGATCTGCTCACCAATATTTCACTGACTTTTGTATGTAAGTATTTATTATTTATTTATCCATATCCCTCCTTTTCCCAAAAAGGATTTGGGATGGTGTATGGTATAACCTTAAGGTCCTTTTAGCTTGGAGATTCTTTGACGCTAAGTAGACGTTTATGAGGGTTGGACTTAGATGGCCATCTTCTCCAAGGAGTAAGATTTCATGAGTAAGATTTGTACATGTGATTGTGACTGACTAACGTGCATCTGACTTTGAATGAGATTATCTGTTTGCATGCCTGAGTATGACTTTGTGACTGTCACACCTGAACAGGCAGTGGCAGGACAGGTTTTATGTCATAACTTTTGCCCAAAACAGCCTTCTCACCTTTGTTCATCTGGATAATGCTCGCAGATTTTTCAAGGCTCAGACCGATTATTTTCTCTTCTTGGAAACAATCCCTGAATCCCCGGGTTAGAATGAGTTTCCTACTCTTGTACTTAACTCTGTCTACTGTGGAGTTTATATACTATTCACTCAGTGTTTAATTCATTTGAAGGCTGACTTATTCTCTTAGTGTTTATTGAACACCTGTTATGTCCCAGTCACTGTGCTAGGTATTGATATACAGTGGAGAACATAACAGATGAAGTCCCTGCCTTTTTGGTGCTTACATTTAGTAGAATAGACAGACATTAAGCAAACAAATACAAACATAAATGGTGATATGTTAGTAAATTTTTTAAAAAGACAATAGACCGGTATAAAGAAGAAAAATAACAAGGGGATTGTATTTAGCCAGTTTGGTCGAGGAAGGTCCCTAGGACCTTCCTGGATGGGAGGATCCCATAGCCTTTGGGATGTATTTTTTCTGTGGAAGGAACACCTCTGTTTCTTGCATGAGAATTTCTATCAGCCAAGGGGCCCCAGCACTTAGGGTAGGGGAAGGAGGGATATTGTTAGCTAACAGTTCTATAAATTAATTCCCAGTCTTCCTATTCATTGTAGGCATTATTCAGACAGAAAGACAGAGGGAGAGTTTTCTTACAATACAACAGAAGGGGAAACAGGCAGTTGGGAATATGCTGATGGGAAAACCAAGGTTTGGGGTGGGGTGGGGATAAGGGGATGAAAGGGTGTCCTCTGGCAAAGCTACTCTCGTCCTTTTCCAAAGCTGAAGCAGGGGAAGGGTGAGGGAAGTTGGGTGGTCAGGTCCAGCCAAGGATTAAAGAGCAGAGCACCCTACTCCAGAGATACCTGGCCCACTCGGGTCCCAAACCAAGCCAGTCTGAAACAGGTGGCAGCAGAGGCGAGGAGGCCTTGCTACAGATGCTCAAAGCTTTCCCAGGAGGGTCTCATGTTCAAGGAAAGGTCCCAGCTCATGGAGAGCTGCTTGAGGGCAGGGATCATGTTCATCATTGTATTCCATGTGCTGAGTACATATTTGTTGAACTGAATTAAGGTGTATGTTGGGGACAGCAGAGAGAGGGCTAGGGATTCGTCTAGACAGGAATAGAGCTGGCAGGTGCTGTAAACCAGGATGATCAACCAGGGAAGATAAGCAGATGCAGTGGAACTTAATAAGCAAATGACTAGGCTCTGAGGACCCAGAGCCCCTGACTGAGCATTTGAAGCCAGGCAGAGGCCACGACCTAGGTGGGGACACATGCAGCTAGAATGGAATAAGCACTAAACCAAGGGCTGTGTGGAAGGTGAACCTCTTGGGGAGACCATTCTTTGTCTTTTTAAGTCACAGTGAACAGGGCTTCCTGCGGCTGCTGGAGCAGGTCGCAGTGTGGGTGGCCCCTCAGGCAGAGGCAGCGTCTGCTGCCCTTGCACTCTTCCTGGGCGCACTCCTGGCTTCCACCCACTGCTAAACCCTTTTTTTGTGCATGTCTGTGTGTGTGTGTGGGGGGGGGGGGCGGGGGGCCTTTGCTTGTTTTGTGTGGGTTTTTTTCACCTGGGATCCATTGTGAAATAGGACATAAGTACTTACCTTCACTTCTTTTTGATTCCCGCACAAGCACAGAAACTCTTTGAAGGTTCTTCCTTTCTTTCTTTCTTTCTTTCTTTCTTTCTTTCTTTCTTTCTTTCTTTCTTTCTTTCTTTCTTTCTTTCTTTCTTTCTCTCTCTCTCTCTCTCTCTCTCTCTCTCTCTCTCTCTCTCTCTCTCTCTCTCCTTCCTTCCTTCCTTCCTTCCTTCCTTCCTTCCTTCCTTCCTTCCTTCCTTCCTTCCTTCCTTCCTTCCTTCCTTCCATTTCTTACTAGCTAGTAACCCCAGCAAAACAGTCTTGTGTAGCAGTTTTTAAAGTGTGGTCTTGGGATCCTGGGGGCCCCTGAAATCCTTTTAGGCAACGATGAGGTCAAAACTATTTTAAAAATTATACTAAGATGTTATTTGCCTCTGTCACCCTCCTTCCATGATTGTCCAGTGGAGTTTTCCAGAGGCTACGTGACGTGTGATGATGTCATCCTCTGGCTGCTATGGGAAGTGTGCTTGTGTTTAAAAAACTTGTCAGTTTTAATTTCTAACATTGTAAATATGATAGATATAGTCCAAATAAACAAAAGTTCTTTGGGGTCCTCAATAATTTTTAGCAGTGTAAAGGGGTCATGAGACCAAGAAGTTTGAGAACTGCTAGTCTAGTAAACAAACAAACCTCTCTAGGTTTACTGTTTAAAAACATGAAAAACCTATCATTAGCCTTTATATGGAAACATAAATTGTGTTAAACCTGATCTTTTCCAGCCCTTTTACTGACTTTTTCATTGTTTGCCAACAATATCCCACCCTCCTATGTTTCTTTTATTCTTGGAACAGATGTTACTCAACGAACCCTTCCAACCCCATCCTCAGTCCCTCTCTCCTTTTTAATTTTGCCCAAGAGCAGGAGGGCATTAGAAGTGTGTGATCAAGCATCTGAATGCTCCAGTAAGAATAAGAATATTACCTCACAAAGCAAACTCCAGGCTATAATGAATGTACATTAGAAACTGGCTTCATTATTTTCTACCTGGGATACATTGATATAAAATAGATCATATGTGACATGTCTGGTATCTCTATATGGGCTTTCTGTGGCAAGAGCAAACAAAACTGATAGAAATGACTAGATTTAAACCTGTCATTCCCCAGTGTCACATTTCACAATATATATAGATCTGAGGTCTTTCCCTGAGGTTGCAGAGCCAGTTTCCCGTCCAAGGCAGAGGTCAGTCTCAATGACTGTGCAGGACTGGGGTGGAGGTGGAAGCCAGTGTGTTCATCAGCTAAGAGAAGGGAAATGTGTGAGGCCAGCGGGAGTGAGGCAGACACCCCAGTGAGAGACAGGGACACCCTGACTTGTGGCCAGTGAGATGTGTGCGTGGCTGAGAACAAATGTGTTGTTAACTTATCTATGAAATGTGTGTAGGTGTGTGACTGTGTGTTTCCTCTGTGACGCATGTCTATTACCTAGTGACGTGTAGGATTGTGCCAGTATGCAGGACCGTGCTGCCTATGGTAGGTGTTCCACACACGTTGAATGAATGGGCTTACGGCTTTTCACAGATGGAATCACTGTCTCAAAGTATTTCCCCCAGTTGTCATAGGACCTGAAATCTCTCTGATTCACAGGGTGGAGGCACTGTGTTTAAATGTCCCAAATAGAAATGTAAACATTTTACTGATACTATTAACAGTAATTAACCGCTCAGAGAGGAGCTGTTGCCCAGTGAGGCCCTTGAGCATGACCAGGTACCCAGAAAGATTGGGACAGAGATGCTGTGAGTGCTGTGGCAGCTCTGTAAGGAGGCCTAGGTGGTGTAGGGGCTTCGGGAAGATGAGGGGCTGGGCTCCGGGGATGGAAGACCAGGCTCCACTGTCCCAGAACCATCCTGTCTACTTTTCATGGAGGTGCGCCAGCCCTCTCCGCAGATGTATTAAACACACGCTACACGTACCCCCTCACACACACGCACACAACATAGAGTTTAGCATCCTCTCAGCCTTCAGACTCACCCGCGTATATTTTATATCATGTGTATTTCACCAAGTGTCCTCTCCTGCTTCCCCTCTTACCCTAAAATCCATCTTGGACATCCTGTTCACTCTTCCCCATGTGCTGTTGGGACAGATGGTATTGGTCATCACATACCGAGAACCCCCAAATCCTGAGTATCAGGAATTCCAGAATCGCCTTCTGATAAGAGCCCGGGAAGACTTTGGTGTGGAGCTGGCCCCCTCCCTGGTGAGTAGATCTCTTTCCTGAGGATCAGGCCAGGCTTTGAGGGAAGCTCTCCTTCCTGACTCAGCATTAAGCAGTGGCCGTGGAGCCAGCCCTACGTTGGGGGCTGTCCACTTCCGTCCAGGATTTTCCTTCTGCTCTAGCATCCAGTGAGGTAGGGGTGAATCTTAGGAATGAGAGGAGGGAAGAAAGCAAACCAGAAGAGAGAAGAGGTAGAAGGAGACCCCAGCGATGGGAAAGGGGGTGGGGCTGGGGCCTGGCAGGATACTGGAGAGCACTGCTGGAGTTTCCACCCCCAGATGAACCTCATCGCCGGCTGCTTCTACGATGGGATCCTGCTATATGCCGAAGTCCTGAAGGAGACAATACAGGAAGGAGGCACCCGGGAAGATGGACTTCGAATTGTGGAAAAAATGCAGGGACGAAGATACCACGGTAATAAAGAGGGTCAGATGGAGGCCAGAGGGCTGCTATCAGGCTCAGAAGTGGAGTGGGTAGAAGAAAATACAGATATTAGGCAGGGAGGAGAGTTAATAGGGGTCAGAAACATGGCAGAAGTGGACACTTATTGAAAGTGAGGTTAGGGCCCTGACCGGTTTAGCTCAGTGGATAGAGCGTCGGCCTGTGGACTGAAGGGTCCCGGGTTCAATTCCAGTCAAGGGCATGTACCTTGGTTCCAGACATATCCCCAGTAGGGGGTGTGCAGGAGGCAGCTGATCAATGTTTCTCTCTCATTGATGTTTCTAACTCTCTATCCCTCTGCTTTCCTCTCTGTAAAAAATCAATAAAAATATATTTTAAAAAATAAAAATAAAAGCAGGGTCAGGGACAGACTGTGCGGAAATTGGAGGAACTGTGGAGATAAGCGAGGGCCCTAAGGTAGATCTCAAAGTAAGGGCTATGCTTTTCTATCTCAGGTGTAACTGGACTGGTTGTTATGGACAAGAACAATGACCGGGAGACCGATTTTGTCCTGTGGGCCATGGGAGACCTGGATTCTGGGGACTTTCAGGTAATGGAGGAGGAGGCAAGAAGGAGAGTGTGGGCTCTGCGAGTCCAGCTTTCAATGGGTTCAATGGGGCAGAATCAGAGGAACCAGAGGCAGGGACTGTTTCCTCTGCTGGAGCTGCATCTGGGTGGGTAGGAGATTGGGGGAGAGCAGCCAAAGAGCAGGGTGCTCTGGGGAGGAGGCTGGTGGGAGCAGGCCCGTGGGCCCAGTCCTCTCTCTCCTCACAGCCTGCAGCCCACTACGCAGGAGCTGAGAAGCAGATTTGGTGGACGGGACGGCCTATCCCCTGGGTGAAAGGGGCGCCGCCCTTGGACAATCCCCCCTGTGCCTTTGACTTGGACGACCCATCCTGTGATAAAAGTGGGTGTGTGCGGGGACTGGGAGCACTCCTTCCTCCCTTCCTTCCCGTCCCCCCTGCCCTCACTGACGCCCCACCTTAGCTCTACTGTTACCTCTACTTCTACACCCCTCCTCACTCTTCCCCTCAAGAAATCTGTCTCCTCCCTGCACCTGAGCATCACCCTCCCCATGCTTACAGCCCCACACGCAGTCTTCCTCAGGGTCCCCTCTCCCCTTTAGCTCCATTTTCAACTCTGGCAATTGTGGCGCTGGGCACAGGGATCACCTTCATCATATTTGGTGTTTCCAGCTTTCTCATCTTCCGGTGAGTTCTGGGCTTTTCCACTGACCTCCCGCCTCCCACCTCCCATTGCCATCCAGCATTCTGGCTGAGGCCAGGTAGTCCCTATACCAGTGATGGCGAATGTATGGCACACGTGTCAGAGGTGACACGCGAACTCATTTTTTTGGTTGATTTTTCTTTGTTAAATGGCATTTAAGTATATAAAATAAATCAAAAATATAAATCTTTGTTTTACTATGGTTGCAAATATCAAAAAATTTCTATATATGACACGGCCCCAGAGTTAAGTTAGGGTTTTTCAAAATGCTGACACGCCGAGCTCCAAAGGTTCGCCATCACTGCCCTATCCCATGGGCTGGGGGCAGGCCTCTTAATTTGGAGGTCGTCTCTTGGACCTAATGTCCTCCTCTCTAGCCTTTTTCTTTTGTTGTCTTTTAGCCTGGGTGTTGTTTTCCCCCTTTTGGTCCGACACGGGGTATGCTACCTAGATTTTGAGTGGGGTCTTATAAGGGCCAAGGCGAATTTTCCATGGATGCTGCCATTTTCAGAAAAAACTTTTACCTTTGGCCTTGGTGTTTCTAAATGAGCCCACGGCGTGTGTCAGATATGTCAGTCCTGTGTCTCGGGTGTAACAATAGCAGCTTCAGGAGCTGCAGGGAAGCCCTGCAACCCCACCGTTGGTTTATGGGATGGTAGGATCGGGCTTGCCAGTCAACTGAGGTGTGCAGTCCTTACAGAAAACTGATGCTGGAGAAGGAGCTTGCTAGCATGTTGTGGCGCATTCGCTGGGAAGAGCTGCAGTTTGGCAATTCAGAGCGATATCACAAAGGTGCAGGCAGTCGCCTCACACTGTCACTGGTGAGCCCTTGTCTCAGCTGTACCTCCGCTTTCCTTTGAGTTCCTGTCCTTTCTTACCCTGGACCTTTCCCAGCACATTGGCCTGTAATGATAGCCCCTGCACCACCACCATCATCTAATGTTCCTTTCATCCTTCCGCCTCCATGTTGCCCTTGGCCCCAGCGGGGATCCAGTTACGGCTCGCTTATGACAGCCCATGGGAAATACCAGATCTTTGCCAACACCGGTCACTTCAAGGTGAACAGTCATCCGCTTGTTCTGGTCCCCACCATTTCATCCTGTTTCATTCCCATCTGTCACCTCTTCCCATGAACCTCTGCCCCTCATAATGTTCAGCTGAGCTCCTAGATCTTCCCAGAGTTCTCCAGTATTCCTAGCACCCGGAAATGCCTTCTGATATTAATTTTTCCTTTCCCCCCTTCACTCCCACCATCAGGGAAATGTTGTTGCCATCAAACATGTGAATAAGAAGCGCATTGAGCTGACCCGGCAGGTTCTGTTTGAACTCAAACATGTACGTAAAGGGCAAGGGGTAAACAGGGACAGGGAAGAGAAAGGGGAGGACTGTGAAGAGTGAAATTGGTTAGGAGGGCAGTGGGTTCATTTATAAATGACTTTGAGTTATAAGTACAATTGAGAGAAAGGCCCTCTCGTATAGGGGTAGATTTCTGTATCTAATTTTTAGCTCTCTCAATTCTCTTTTCCTTCCCCCCCTTTTTTTCCTAGATGAGAGATGTTCAGTTCAACCACCTCACTCGCTTCATTGGTGCTTGCATAGACCCTCCCAACATTTGCATCGTCACTGAGTATTGTACTCGTGGGAGTTTACAGGTGAGGGATAGGTGGAGGTCACAGAGGTGGAGGAGACAGGCTCAATGTTACATTGACTCTGGGCAGCTGATAGCTAGTGGGACGAGGGTAGTCGCATAATCCATTTCATGTCACTTGCCAGGATATTCTGGAAAATGACAGCATCAACTTGGACTGGATGTTTCGTTATTCACTCATTAATGACCTTGTTAAGGTGAGTCTTCCCTACGCCTCATTAAGAGTTCATCCACTTTAAAATGCCTCCATTTTTCTATGTTTGTTTATGATTTCTCCTTCTAGTCCTCTCTCCATTTCCCCTATTTCTATTGTTGAGTAATCATGGGTAAACAAAGGGTCTGGGATTTTTAATTGGGGGAATGAGTTTTATCTGCCACAGACAGTCCTGTACTTGTAGAGAATTTTTGTCTTTCTTCCCTAGATATCTCAAATCTCTGTCCATCTTTTTTATTTTATTTTTTAACCCTCCAAGAGCTCATATTAAAATCTCTCAGCAGGGAAAAGATGAATGGGGTCTCCAGAAATATTTATCGCTTGTTTTTCCCCCACAATTTATTCTCTGACCAATATTTGGCATATCTGTTCTTTTATTCAGAAAAACTGAAATGTGAAAAAGAACATTTACTAGTAAAACTAAAAGAAACCAAGGAAAATTATAGTAAACCTTTGGTATCTTCTAATATATTACGTTTTAGCTAATTTTAGGTGACCCAGAAGTCCGTGGATTTTTAATGGTATAAATTTGAATCTTGCACGGGTTGGACAGATGTTTAGAAACAAGTGTCATAGTCAGTAAGCTAGCCTAGTGGATCATTTGTACCACACTTGAAGCCAGCTTTGCTAAAAAATATAAATGTGTATATATATATATATATATATATATATATATATATATATATATATATTTTAAATTTCGGCGAGGGAGAGAGAGATAGAAGCATCAATAATGAGAGAGAATCATTGATTGGCTGCCTCCTGCATGCCCCCTACTGGGGATAAAGCCCACAACTTGGGCATGTGCCCTGACCTGGAATTGAACCATGACCTCCTGGTTCATGAGTTAATGCTCAACCACTGAGTCACACTGGCCGGGCCAGCTTTGATTTTTCTGCTTAATTCTCACAAGGTTATTTTATCAGCCCTATGAGGCCAGAAGTTTCAGGCTTCTGCACTGGCTTGGCAGTCGTCTCCTACTTTTGTCCATTTCCAGATTTTTATTTTTTTCCAAGTTTTTCTAATTTACTATTTTCTACACTTTCTCTCTGGCCTAGCATCCCCTCTGGTGGGTCAATTTCCTCCTCCATCCACTTGCCTACCTACACATGGGTATACACTAAGGTTTACAACTCATTAATCTTCCTTGATACATCTAAGTACTCTTGATACTTGCTTGGGCCTCAAGCCATGCCTTCCTAAGTAGTGGCCATGCACTGGAGGCCACCATGGGTGTCATATCATTCTTGGAGTTCACTCTCATAGTTCTGCTCCCTTCACTACGCAGAAGCCCGACTGCCCTTTCCAGGCTAATAACTGACGGTTCCCCTTGCCCCTCCTCATAAGCATTTCTTCTCTCCCTTGTGCCTGGGTACCAACAGCCTGCACATGGCACAAGGAGGAGATGGTTATCCCATTCTGCCTGTCTCCTTGGGTAGAAACTGTACAGAAAGCCTTCCACAACTAGCTTACTGTTTTTATGGCCCTAAGATCTTTAGATAGCTGGCTAATGCCTGTCTCATGGAGAGGGGGCATCCTAAGTCAGAAACAATCCAATCTCATGACTTGATCTGTATCCTGCAGGGCATGGCCTTTCTCCATAACAGCATTATTGCATTCCATGGGAGTCTCAAGTCCTCCAACTGTGTGGTGGATAGTCGTTTTGTGCTCAAAATCACAGACTATGGCCTGGCCAGCTTCCGATCAACTGCTGAACCTGATGACAGCCATGCCCTCTATGCCAGTGAGACCTCCCCCCACAACTCCTCAAACCCACTTTTATATGGCTCCTCTAGCCCTGGTCATTTCCACCTAGGGAAGGTGGGAGAGGGAGATGGAGTGACAGTAATATGGGGAGCATTATGGGGATGAACCCAGGTGGTCTTGGGAATACCTTTTTTGAGGACCAGCCTATTCCCTCTTTTCAGAGAAGCTGTGGACTGCCCCAGAGCTACTCAGTGGGAACCCCTTGCCAACCACAGGCATGCAGAAGGCTGATGTCTATAGCTTTGGGATCATATTACAGGAGATAGCACTTCGCAGTGGTCCTTTCTACTTGGAGAGTCTGGACCTTAGCCCCAAAGGTGAGAGTCAATCTACTACCCCCATCCCCACCCCCACCTGGGGGGCCCTGTTCTTCATCCAACCCCTTTATCTCCTTCAGAGATTGTTCAGAAGGTCAGAAATGGTCAGCGGCCATATTTTAGGCCTAGCATTGACCGGACCCAACTGAATGAGGAACTAGTTTTGCTGATGGAGCGATGTTGGGCCCAGGACCCAGCTGAGAGGCCAGACTTTGGACAGATTAAGTGCTTCATTCGCCGCTTTAACAAGTGAGAGGGCACCGAGGGGCAGGGCTCCTCATCAGGCTTAGTGGATGAGGTGGGGCTGGTCGGGTCCAAGAGGGTGGGTTGGGTAGAAAAGTACTGGGAGTCTTGAGAATCTTGGAGCAGGTACCATATTCTGGCCTCCTCCCCCAGGGAGGGTGGCACCAGCATACTGGACAATCTGCTGTTGCGCATGGAGCAGTATGCCAACAACTTGGAGAAGCTGGTGGAGGAACGCACGCAGGCCTATCTGGAGGAGAAACGCAAGGCTGAGGCTCTGCTCTACCAAATTCTACCCCAGTGAGACTTTTGTCCCCCTTCCTGACTTTTCCTTTGATATTCTGCTCTGTTGGATTCTGCCTCATCAATCTCCTGAGAACTCACCTCCCAACTGCTTTGTTACATCTGGCCACAGTGAGCCTTTGTGGCTAGAGACTGTTTTCATCCTGTCTCCAAATGAGCTGTGCTGCCTTCTTAGGACATTGGTCTACCATGCCTTTGCTCCAGCAAGTGTATGTAGAACAATCCCAACTTGAGACATTTAGCCACCATCCCCAGGGAGCCCATTCCATTCCCCCCATCGCCTCTACAGCTTACCTTGCTTGCGCTAGACTGTGCCGTCTTCCCAGCCACCTTCCTTCTCCTCCACCAGGCTCAGCTTTCATGTTAGAACTCATTTCTGATCCAGCCATACACTCCTTTCCTTTCTCTCTGTCTCCTCCTCTTTCTGAGCTTGGCTCAGACTGCACCCTTGCTTTCTAGTTCAGTGGCAGAGCAGTTAAAACGGGGAGAGACTGTACAGGCCGAGGCCTTTGACAGTGTTACCATCTACTTCAGCGACATCGTTGGCTTCACAGCTTTGTCAGCAGAGAGCACCCCCATGCAGGTAAGAGCCATGGGTGAGACCAGGGGGTGGGATAGCGACCTGGGGGAGCTTCACTGGGACATAGGGATCCTTGAAAGATTGGTTTGTTCTGGAGTTGCCATGTGGCTTTTGGGTTAAGAGTGCTTAGAAGGTTAGACACAAGTCTCAGGGCTTCAACTTTCCCATCCATTCATTAGGTGGTGACACTTCTTAACGACCTGTATACCTGCTTTGATGCCATAATTGACAACTTCGATGTCTACAAGGTGAGAGCTTGAGGCTACCCTTTCACTTAGACCACTTTAAAACCCAGTCTCCCTGAACCCCATACACCTTACTTGTTCTGTGGTCATTTTCCCTCCTGACTCTCCAGTATCCTAGAGCCAGAATGCCCTTTGTAGACCAATGAGGCTCTGGCACTCTCACTGTACCTTCCAGTTGAATTTCTTGTGAATCCTTAGGCTTCCCTAATGGGAACCATCACAAGATTTAGCCCCTATCTGCTCCATTTTCCTGAGGGTATGAATACAGCCTATCCATCTTTTCTCTTCTCTCCATCCCCTCCAGACATGGAAGAATCATACAGGATGTGGGTACAGAATGATTAATTGGGGTGAGGGACAAGCTATGTTGTAAAAGCCTTTTGTTGAAGTCATTGAGTTGGCACAGGGTGGGCTTTATTGTGCTTGGGCGTAAGCACAATAGTGATTAGCGGAACCTTAAAAGATTGGATTTGCATATTGGCTTTGTGGCTAATTGTGTGGCCTTGGGCAGGTAACAGGAGCTCCCTGTGCCTCAGATGTCGTATGTGTAATATGGGAATAGCTATTCTTGTGGAAAGTGCGTAACATTGTGTGGCTAATATCCCTTCCTGTCCCTTTGGATTTACTCTGCCATCTCTGTTATAATTGTAATACAGACCTCCCATAGCCCTTTACTAAGGTTCACCAATTTTTAAAATATATTTTTATTGATTTCAGAGAGGAAAGGAGAGCGCGGGATAGAAACATCAATGATGAGAGAATCATTGATCGGCTGCCTCCTGCAGGCCCCCTACTGGGGTTCGAGCCTGAAATCCTGGCTCGTGCCCTTGACCGGAATTGAACCCCAGACCCTTCAGTCCGCAGGCTGATGCCATATCCACTGAGCCAAACCAGCTAGGGCTGATTCACCTATTTCTTATATTTCCCCCCATTTGTTTTATTTTAAAAATCTATATAATTGTTTTTTGAAGCATTTAAGAGTAAGTTTCAGACATAGCTCTCCTTTATCCTAAACTGTTCAATGTTTAGTTCCTAAAGACAGGGACATTCTCTTACACAGCTACAGTACAATAGACAAAACCAAGCCCCTGCCTTCTTACTTTTGACAGTTTAGACCAGGGGTGGGCAAACTTTTTGGCTCGAGGGCCACAATGGGTTCTTAAACTGGACCGGAGGGCCGGAACAAAAGCATGGATGGAGTGTTTGTGTGAACTAATATAAATTCAAAGTAAACATCATTACATAAAAGGGTACGGTCTTTTTTTTTTTTAGTTTTATTCATTTCAAATGGGCCGGATCCGGCCCGCGGGCCGTAGTTTGCCCACGGCTGGTTTAGACTGTCTGAGGCCCATTTCATTGGGCCTGCTTGACCTCTTCTAGCTTCTGTCCTATTTTCTTGCTTCCCATTTCCTGACAGCAGAACCTGTTTGCCCATGTCCTGTTGCAAACAGGGTGCCCATTAATTTAGCAAACATTTACTGAGTATTCACAGGTACTGGAGAGGAGCAGGAGGGTTTAAAGATTCCCCTTCCTGCCCCTGTATTCTCAGGACCATAACACTTATTTTTCTAGTCTATGTTCTGACCTTCCAAAGGCTGTCAGGAGACAAGTGGTGTTCAGCTTATCTCCTTGCACTCCTCCCTGGGAACTGATACAGGTACAAGTGACATTTTAATCCCCCTCTCAATCAGGTGGAGACGATTGGAGATGCCTACATGGTGGTATCTGGTCTCCCGGGCCGAAATGGTCAACGCCATGCCCCGGAAATTGCTCGTATGGCCCTAGCATTACTGGATGCAGTTTCTTCCTTCCGCATTCGCCACCGACCCCATGACCAGCTGAGGCTACGGATAGGGGTCCACACGGGTAAGGTTAACGCTCACTCCAGCCCTAGTATCCACCTTTCCCAGGCTCTCTCAACCTGTGTCTTCTCATAGGGCCCGTCTGTGCTGGGGTCGTTGGCCTGAAGATGCCCCGCTATTGTCTTTTTGGAGACACGGTGAACACTGCTTCCCGAATGGAGTCTAATGGTCAAGGTGAGACATTAGCCCTCACTCTCAGCTTCAGTCTCAGTCTGTGTCCCCTTTTTCTTCTTTTCAGAGTTCCTCCAAATCTCTCAATCTGAGACCACAGCTCCTGACTGCCCCATCCTTGGACATATTTAGGTTCTGGTGCATGGGCACTGGGAAGACCGAGCGCCTCCTGAGGGGTGGTGGTTGGGTAAAGCTTTCTCTGACACCACCAATTCTTCTGTTGCCTTTTCTTTTCTTCTTCTTTCCACCATTCCCCATCCCACCCCAGCCCTGAAGATCCATGTCTCCTCTACTACGAAGGATGCACTGGATGAGCTAGGATGCTTCCAGCTAGAGCTTCGGGGGGATGTGGAGATGAAGGTGACGGCAGGCCATGGGGAGAGGGTTGGAAAGGGAGGATGAAAGTGACTATGGGGATCATGGGGGAAGAGAGGGAGATAAAGGGAATAACATAGAAGAATCTGAATTATATCCACTCCCCTACTCCCAGGGAAAAGGAAAGATGCGAACTTACTGGCTCCTAGGAGAGCGGAAAGGACCCGCTGGACTTCTGTAAACCCCAATTCTTTTCAAGTCAGTCTCCTGCTACTGGTACCTGGGTAGGCAGTGGCTATCATCTCTCCATACACCAGACATGGACATTGTCATATGGGATGGAAACCAGCGTGCACAAAAATCCTATCTTATATGGAAGTTCTTGACCTTTGAAGCTCAGCCTTGTACATATACCTGCTCCTCTTTGGCCTGGTCCCCTTCTTCCCTACCTTCTGTATATATCTGTATCTAAACCAGAATATTTTGGTCAAATATAAAACAAACAAAAAATAATGATGTCATAGTCGGGGTTAAGGGCAGTTCCAAGGAAATGTTATGGGTATGAACATGGAAACTCAGGGAATCACTGACTCAGGATGAGAAAGAATCCTTTATGTAAAGCCCCTTCACCAAGTATAAACAGAATTCACTTACTCTCCTTTCCAGTACAGACAGAAATAGATTCCATATTCCACATCTCACTTCCCTCCTCAACCCTTAGACGGTTCTACCCCCCTCACCACCCTGCCCTCTTCCCTGACAGCCAAGAGAAGAGATTTGTCCCAATTGGTAGGAATAATTCTCAGGTCCATCAGGAAAAGGCTGTTCCAGGGACAGAGGCACTGGTGTTGAGAAGCTGCAGTTCTTCCGGAATGGCGTGTCCAGTGTCTTGATGTTACTGACACCCTATAGGAATGCCAGAAGAAGGACAGAGCCTACTCTCTGCTAAGCCAGAACAGAACAACCTCTTCCCTTCCTTCTTCCCCACTCCCGACATCCAGTCACCCTCACACACCGGCAGCTGTGGTGCCCTCTGTATCCAGAAGGTCTCAGGTTGCTCCTTGCAGTAGTCATGAGACTGTGAGGGAAAAATACTGAATAACTCTTGGCCTGAAGCTCCCTTTCTAAACCTCTGGGTCTGCTGCTCCCCCACAGCCCCCCAAAGCTCAGCTTTACATGTGGGTGGAATGGGTTCTTACCTTTGTTGGGGCAGGAGCCCCTGCCTGCACCAGCTCCTTTTTGTAGTCATGGTGTGTCACAGATTCAACCTCAAATTGCTTCCTTGTCAGTTCTTGCTCTGCCTGCACCTCTTTACTATACAGTTATGGGGGCATAAAAGCCGTTCTTCCTGGTTTTTGTCCTCCCCCTCCCCTTCCCCCTTCATCCAGACTCTCACCAGATCTGGTGGCACAGCAGTATCTCCAGCATAGCTTCCCGTTTTCCTGTGGGAGTGGGGGTGGGGGCAGGGAGTGGACAGAGCTGACAAGTCTGGTTAGGAAGCAGGCGCAGAATAAACAAAGTTGAGAAAAGGAAGGAAAATTGTGGGGGGCTGCCCTTATACCCATTGGACAATCTATAGTCCCACCAGAAATTCCTCTTTTTTCTCTGACTAGTGGACTCATTCTGACCCAGTCCCTCATGCTCCACACCTCGAATTGGCTGACAGCGGTTTCGTGGGGTCTGGTATGCGTCTTTCTGGGTGGTGCTGAGGGGCATGGGTGATTGGAGCTGCAGGGTTAGCAGTCCCTGGTGTCCATGTCGGAAATAGAAACTCTCAGAGCCATCCTGCACGCTTGGGACTTGATCCAGATGGTTGGTGGCTCTCTGTGGGCCCCAAGTTGAGTGATCATGTTATCCTCTGTTACCCACTCTCATCATACACTACTATCTTCCCCAGGCAACTCCCTTTAAGAAAAGGGAGTAGGTCAAAACCTTAATACCTCTTCCTCCCAGTTGTAGAGAAGGCAGTGGCCCCGTGGCAATGTTTTACCGAGAACCTCACACTTCACTTCAACCTCAGGGGTCTTCCATAGCCCCCTTTGGGCAACAGGTTCTGAAACTGGCAAAAATGTCCAGGGTTGTTTCTGAGGCTCGCAGTATTGGTAGTGATTCCCGGAGGCATAATTAGGGACCAGGTTTGCCCCAGGATGTCTGAAGCTTGTAAGAGCGTTGGGGCTGAGCTCAGGGTCATTGCCTGGAGCAAGCCCAGAGGCACAACCAAGGCGAGAATCCAGACGAGTGCCTTTACTAGAACCATAGCCACGGCCAGGGCCAGGGCCAGATCTGGAGCCAGGAACGGGGCCAGATCTGGAGCTAGAAACGGGGCCAGGGCTAGAGCCAGGAGCGGGGCCAGGGCTAGAGCCAGGAGCGGGGCCAGGGCTAGAGCCAGGAGCGGGGCCAGGGCTAGAGCCAGGAACGGCTCTAGGGCTAGTGTTAAGGTAATTTGTAGAACAGGGATGCCGAGCAATATAGGAAACATCAGTCTTAAAGCCAAGTCTCCCATGGCCTATCTTGTGGGTAAAACTGGGTCCAGTGCAGGGCTTCCCAGCAGCACTATCAGAGGAGGGGTCCGAGAGGCTTCGGTCAGAATAGGGCCCTGGGGTCTTTGCAGATAATACAGCTGCTTTAGCAGTGGAGACGGCTGCAGTGGCTGCAGCAGCTGCTGACGCTGCTGCCCTTGCGGCTACCAGGGCCGACCTGGGAGTGACATCCCCTTCGGAGCTGGGCAGTACGGGTAAAGATCTGAAAGAAAGCGGATGCGTCAAAAGCTCGGCAGAGGAAGGAAGTCCGCTGACTTTCCTCGTCCCCTAATGCCTGCAGCCAGAGCTGCGGCTCTCACCGCGACCTCGATCCTGATCCCTCCGTAGACTCAAAGGTCGTCATCTTCAGACACCAGCTACCCCGGTTGCCATAGAGACAGCAAATAATTCCAGGAGCCTGCGCAGAACTACAGTTGGGCGGAAGTGCCGGGTTGAAGAGGGGGGTGGGGGGGGCAAGTTCCCTGCGGGGCGGAAGTCTTAAATCTGGTCGGGGCGGGAAGTTTTCTTTCCGTTTGGACTCCATTCCCTCTCATCCCCGGCTTTTAAGGTTCCGCTGATCTAAGGCCTCTCCCTCCATACCGAAGCATGATTCTTTTAAGCTTTCTAAGGTGGTTGTGCTAGAGACAGGCACAGGGCTATTATGTAGGGGATAACAGCAGCTTCCCCGTAGCTCATTCTCAAAAGTGGGGGTAGCCTTTTCAAACATTTAAGAATGAAAATACACCAGACAACAGCTTAAAGGCAGAATGGTGAGACTCGGGGATTAGTCAAAGGGTAACAGCTTTTTTGGGATGTGATTACTTCACCCCCAGTAAAAGGCCCTCACACTGACCATCCTCCTCCCAGATCCTCTTATAATTTGGATTGGCAGCTGGATAAAGGCCATGATAGAACACATCTCACATTCAGTCTCTTTTTAAAAAAAAATTGATTTCAGAGAGGGAGAGGGAAAGCGAGATAGAAACATCAATGATGAAAGAGAATCATTGATCGGCTGCCTCCTGCATGCCCCATACTGGGATTGTGCCTGCAACCCGGACATATGCCCTGACCAGGAATTGAACCGGGACCTCCTGGTTCATAGAGTCACGCCAGCTGGGCTTAGTCTCTTCTTACTCATTCAGGCTTATTCCTACTGCTACTTGTCTGGAAGCTTGACTCAGGTGGGCCACTAGTCATGACTCACAGATCTATAGACAAATGCTTCTTTAAATACAGGAAGGGCCTCCTTCATGTCTCTTACTCAGACCATAGTCAAAGACGATCATAACCTTTTCCTTCCTCTTTGTGGCAAAATTTATATATTTAAGACAGAGATGCAAAATTGAGGGAGAGCAAGTTTATTAGATCACAGGGTCCCTTTCCTTCTCCCCCATCCAATCATCCAGGCACAGGGTCCTTGGTCAGTTGGTAGGTTCAACCTGGAGGCCACTGGAGCTGTCGGCCCCCAAGTACGTGAATGTGCAGGTGATACACAGATTGTGCTCCCAGCTTCCCATCGTTGATCACTGAAAGGGAGCTTGGGGTTAGTGAGTCAGGACCATGGGAAAGGTCAAAGAATGAAGATCATATTGAGAAGTAGGTATGAACATTCATCGGTGAAGGGGCTCCATGGCTAAGCCACTCACCAAGTCGGTATCCATCTCCCAGCCCCTCAGTCTTTGCTGTCTTCTTGGCCACAAGGAGAAGGTGTCCTAGAAGCTACAGGGAAAGGGGAGGGAGACAGGTGGCTTTATTGACAAGGAGCAAAACCTCTAGCTGAATCCAGGGCGTCCCCCAGCCAAACCCTGTCCTATTCTTCCCACCTGCTGGTCTTCTTCTTCAGCCTGGCTAATCCGAGGAATGGGCTTCTTGGGAATGACCAGGAAGTGCACAGGAGCCTGAGGAGCCACATCACGGAACACGAGACACTGGGAGCAGTGACAGGCCAGAGGGCACCGTGTTACTGCCACAGGCTGGATGGTATCTATGAAATCCCTATGGGATGGGTCCTAAGGGCACCCCACCTGCTGGTCCTCATACAGAACGTCAGCTGGAAGGCTTCGATCCAGGATCTTAGAGAAGATGGTTGGGGCTGTTCCCCTAGGAGCTGCCTGCTGGGCCTTGGTCACTTCGTTTCCATCATTCACACCTGCAGCTCCTCGGACCTGAAGGTGGGTCAAAACCGAGGGAGAGAGTTGGGGCTGACAGAAGCTGGTCACGAACGTCACCCTTCTAAGAACCTATTAGTGGTTCCCATACCAAGGAACAGTTCTTCAGTTGCAGACCATCAGCAGCAGAGTAGGGCCAGAGTTAGATAACAGGCAGTACCGTAATGGGACTCAGCAGCAGTCCCAGTGATTTCTGCTTCTAAAATGTCTAGGAAATTTAGCACTGTTCAGGGGAAAGATCCAGAATGAGAACCTGGAGACTTAGTTCCCTTAGTTCCTATTTACTAGTGATTTGCCTTAAAAAAGTCCCTTCTCTTGGCTTCAAATGTAAAATAACAGGGAGCGGTTTACATCATCTTTTAACACTCCTTGGAGTTCTTTCCATATACTCTCACCTTGTTTACGCTGCCACTTATTTCCATTACTTACTGTCTGATCTTATGCCATGTGACCTGTTTTATTCAGATTTTAATACATTTGCCTTTTGACACAAGGGCGTCTAGGTGTCACATGTGCCCTTTGACAGTGAATTTTAACTCCAGGCCCTGAATCAGTGGAAGAGTTCAGTTCCGTGAACTCGGCCCCCGGGGATTGAGGGAAGGCAAGTCCCAGTTTCCCACCAACTCAGAAAGGCTTCTCAAGTCGGTGCTGTCACACTGCGGGTGTGTGTGTGTGGGGGGGGGGGTGGCGGGGGCGGGGAGGACTGGATGAATCTGACCCCTCCAGGCGCTCTGGCCAAGTGGGGAAGACAGAGCCTAACACTGGGACTCAGCAGAAGGCCAGGAGCCTGCAGGGCAGCAGACAGGCTGCAGGGAGACCGGCAGCTCCCTTCCCGCAGGGGGCACGAGGGGGCTGCCCGGAGCAGGCGTGGGGTAGCTGGGCTTCAGGCGGGTTTAGGAGGCAGCAGCCACTGCACAGCCCGGCCCCGGCCCCGGCTCCGGCCCTGGCCCCGGCCCCGGCGCCCGGGGCTGTGCAGGGTGCAGGTCATCGCCAGCTCGCTTCTCCCGCGTCGAGGTTTCGGGGAGGACGATGCCGCGACTACCGGGCCGATCTCACCGCACAGCCATGGAACTTGCACGCTGCGCTCCGTCCCCGCGAGGCCGCTGGGCTGTGCGCGTCTGGGGAGCCGGGGGGGAACGCGGTCCCCGGCCCTGGTGGCCGTCAGGCGCGCAGAGCCCCCTCCTGGTCCCCACAGCCGCTTCTCACCTGCGGCCCCCGCGGCCCCGCGACCGCCACAGCCCTGCGCGCCACGCGCAGCCCGGCGGCCAGGAGCACGGCCGGCGCCATCTTCCTCTCGCCCTCGGGCCCCCGTCACTCAGGTCAGTCCCCGGGCCGACCGGCCGCCGGGGCGGGGCGCCTGGGAGCGAGCGGCGGCGGCGATTGGTCCCGCCGGCTCCGAGCACGTCGCCCCGTAGCTGAGGAGTGGCGGGATCTTCCTCCCCTGGGCGCCTTTGCAACTCACTCCATTGGCTTCGTCTTCTCTCAGCGGGACCGTCCCTTTCCCATTGGATCTCCTAACTGGTTTCTCCCTCCATTGGAAGGAAAAAGAGCCCGAGAGGTGGGGCTTCCCCGCCGCAGTGTGGCCGCCGGCGGGTGGCGCGCTCCGGGGGCGGGGCCTCGCCTCCGGGTTGGGCTCCGCGGCTGCGCTGGGAGGAGAGGGCTGCGCCTGGCACTGCCCACCCAGCCGGAAGGTTGTGTACCAGCGATTTTCAGCCCTTTCCGTCTCCCGGCGCACACACTAATCACTAAAGTCCTGCGGCACACCGAGAATACATTTTTTAGCGACCTGACCCAAAAGAGGAGGTATAATTTTGATCCATTCCCACGGCACAGCTGTTGTTATGCTGGCAGTTGTCCTTTTTTAATTTGGCAATGGAAAAAGAGGTCAGTACCCCTGACTAAATGGGCAGCTATTGCATGGTTTAAAAATTCTTGTGGCAAAAAAAAAACAATAAAAAAAAAATTTGTGGCACACCGGTTGAAAATCGCTGATCTAAGGGCAATTCTTCCTTAATGTTCTTGTTAGCATTTACCCCAAGATTGAAGATTCTACAGTTTTAAGGATGGTTTTTGCATTTTTCTTTTTAACGGGAGGAGCTGGGTGTGTGTGTCCTATTTTGACCACAAGATTAATAAGCAAATGTTCTTTCCTAATTAGAAAAGGCGGGTGATAGGGTCAGCTCTGTGCCTGGTGTTTTTAGGGAGTAGAGTTAGAAGGACAAGGGAAATGTGTCATGGCTAGGTCTGAAGTATATTTCGTTCTGCTGCAATATATATTATTGACATAAGAAACATGGGGATCACAAAATGCGAATATACTAAGGTAAATATACCAGGTAAGTTTTAGTCTGATGTTTAACACATAGGATAAAAGTCACCACTGTATTTTTAGTTTGTGTATATGTATGTTTTAGCACATAGCCTGACACATAATTTGTAGAATGAATAACATTTGGTGTTTTCTCTAATTTCTTTTTATAGTATAACTAGAGGCCCAGTGCACAAAAATTTGTGCACTGGGGGGGGGGGCTCAGCCCGGCCTATGCCCTCTTGCAGTCTGGGACCCCTCGGAGGATGTCCACCTGCTGGCTTAGACCCGCTCCATGGGGGATCGGGCCCAAGCTGGCAGTCAGACAGCCCTCTGGCAGCCCGGAAGCCCTCGGGAGATGTCCACTTGCCAGCAGGGAGCAGACCTAAGCTGCAGTTGGACATCTTTAGTGCTGCTGAGGAGGCGGGAGAGGCTCCCACCACCACCACTGTACTGGCAGCTGGCAGCCTGGCTTGTGGCTGAGCAGAGCTCCCCTGTGGGAGCGCACTGACTACTAGGGGGCAGCTCCTGCATTGAGCGTCTGCCCCCTGGTGGTCAGTGTGTGTCATAGTGACCAGTCATTCCCAGTTGTTCTGCTGTCAGGGTCAGTTTGCATATTACCCTTTTATTATATAGGATAGAGGCCTGGTGCATGGGTGAGGGCCGGCTGGTTTGCCCCGAAGGGTGTCCTGGATCAGGGTGGGGGTCCCTCTGGGGTGCCTGGCCAGCCTGGGTGAGGGGCTGATGGCTGTTTGCATCTGCTCTCTGAAGTCCCCAAAGACCTTCTCATTGCAAAAGCCATTGGACACTTTTTAGCCTTTATCTTACTGGAGATCAAAGTGCATCTAACATCACGGCTTACTCCATCCTTCTTAAAACCCCCTCCCTCCTTGGCTTCTTTGAAGCCACTCTCTCCTTCTGATGCCAGGACTAGCAGGTTAAATGTGGGTGTGGTGAAGGCAGATGGCTGGATCTAGCCTCTCTCTCTTTCTCCCCCAATAGGTACTGACTCTGAGGTCTTAGAATATCTATCTCTGGGTGGGGCTATAGCTGCCCCAGACAGAGCCAGGTCAGAGTCCAGTGTCTTCTCTTTTATTGCTGATTTGGACCAAGCTCACACAGGCCTGTGCCAGCTGTTGACAGTGTCTGTCCCTGGAGGAGGGAAGAGCAGAGGTGAAAGGGTCAGGTATGGGGACTGGGTGAGTCAGGGAGCCCAGGGGGACTAGGGTGAGAGCTGGGATGGCCAGAGGGCCCCTGCTTCTGTAGGACCTTGAAGTCAGAGTTGCTGATGATGGTTTCTCGGAGGGTAGGAATCTCTGCAAAAGGCACATAGTCTGCTCCTGGGGGTGGAAACCAATGCAGGTATGGGGTACAGGGGTTAATAGGGTGAGGTAGTGTTGGATGGGATGGTTGAGGATGGGAGAGCCTTTCTGCCTGGCTTTCTGACTACAGACCCTGGAATGGATCCCTGTTCCAGGTAACCCCCTCACCGCGAGGCCTCCCTCCTCGTCGCCGGGTCTCCTCAGTCTCAAAGAAAGTCTCGTGTTCCTCCCAACGCCGGTCACAGGCTGCACAGAGGAAATTTGACTCAAAGCAGTAGCAGCAACAGCCTAGGGCAAGGGACAGCCAAGAAAAACATAGGGAAATGGGGCTCCCCCCTGGGCTGACTACATTTTTATCTCTTTCTCACCAACCACAAACCTGTCTCTCCTGCCAACTCCCATACACTTATTCCCAGACTATATGCATCCTAGCCCCACCCATGCCCACCTCTGCACTCCCTTTGTTTTAGAAGGTACCTTTGACCCTGCAGGGATGGCACCCGGTAGCTGCATGGTCTTCATGGCTGTGTTTGCAGCGACATTGGGCTCTCCAGGCCTTGGGGTCAAAGGTGGCCCGCCTCTTGAGCCAGAACTCACCCACCTCCTCTGGGCTTGATGGTATAAAGCAGAACATGAGGCAGCGGCACTGATTCACATTGCAAGGCACGGATATGTCTATGGGAATGGGGATGGGTGGTAGGATTAGACCAGCGCCTGATTGCCCTGGCCTTTCCATGCCAACGCCCGCTCCCATGCCAACACACACACTTTCTCTCATGTGGTCCAACACATGACAGTCTAGCTATCCCTCCTCATCTGCAAGGGCTGGGAGGGATAACTCAGTTCTCCCTACCTGATGTGATCCGGTGCTCTCTCAACAAGTGTCCACAAAAGCACTTGGATTCATCTCCAATTCGGAAACAGTCCCATAGATAGTGGGGGCAACGCCAGCCAATGTAGAGACCTGAGAATGGTGGCATTGAGTAAAAGGATGAGTATGAAGGAAGAATGGCCTAAGCTCCCCCAGGGGTTCTCACCTATCCCCTGGGGGTATGCCTCACCTCTCCCCCCCAGGTATATTTATCCCTACCTAGGAGTCCTCATACTACTCATTTAGATTTTTCTCTTCAAGGTTTTCTTATCACCCATGTGTTTCAGTTCCCTTCCCACCCCAGGATCCACTCCATCTCTGTCAGCCTGTCAGAGATGACTGAACTCAGTCTTTAGTTTCTGAGCAGGAAGATTATAAATGAGTTGTTTTTTTTTTGAAGAGGAATATGAATCTCAATGAGTTCTCTGTGACTGTTGGGATTCTCATCTCCTCCCCTCCCTATATTAGAGCCCAACTTTGGCTTCCTTGAAGTTTCTAAGGTGAGGGAAAGATAAGATGATTGGCCAGGTGTAGAGTAGATGGTAGGGATTGGCTACTAAGGAGCATGGTTGTTGAAGGGACATGAAGAGGAGGAGGAGGTTGAGCAGGCCTGGAGTCAAAAGGAGGGCTTCCCTCAGGTTGGTACCTTCATGCTTCCCTTCTGTGTTCCCGGTATTATTAACTAGTGCCCTTTATGAACTTGAGAAGGGCTTCCGAGGGCTCTCCGAAGGTCAGGAGAAAGAGGTAGGCCAGAAGTTATGAGTAGTGAAGACCAAAAAATAGAGGCTTTTGAGGCTAAATAAAGGGGGCATGGAAAGGAAAGAGAGGCTAAGAAGTATCCCTGAGCTCAGGCACCAGGAAGATGCCACAACCCTTTAGAGCCTGGTTTTAGTAGCGGGATCTGAAAATGTCTCAATCTCACTGTAAGACAAGGCTGGTGGTGCTGTGTAAATGTGGGAGGAGAACCAGAGAGCACCTGCCACTCGTCCTCCATGAGACCTGAGAGTACCCCAACTTCTAGCCAAGAATCCTGTATGAGTCCCCATGGAGTGGGACCTTCAGCTGTAGCACTCTTATTCCGATTTAAAGGCTGCAATGAAGTGTCGCCTCCACCAAAAAGTGTCCCTGACTTCCCCTTTTCTAGGCCCGCCTCTCTTGCCTTCCATGGCTCCCTGTGCTACTCTTATCACAGTACAATGCATTGTAATGAACTGATCACTAGTATTCCTGTTAGACTGTGAGGTCCTCCAAGGAAGGGTCTATCTTTTATCTATATCTAGTCCTAGTACAGGGCATGATACAGAATAGGTGCTTGGAGAACACAGATTGTTTGACTAACTAAATGAATGAACAAATTCCTTCAGTATGCCAGGAATAATCATGAAGCTCTGTAAGGTGGATGAGAAAGAATTAGTGTCCTCTGGTCTTTGACTCTGGCCAGGGCCATAATCCACAATTCTGTGCCTAATGGTCAGACTAGGTTTTCTTGTATTACCCATGATCTCTCAAGGTCAAAAGCCTGTCCAGATGTGGCTTTTGGCTTTGCTGCTTCTGTCTTTATGCTGCCGGCCTGTAGTGCCAGTGCCCCAATACACCAGGGAGTCTTGGTTGAAAGGGCAGAGTATAGAGAGAGTCACAATAGGGGTGGGTAGGGACCAGGATTCTACTAGAGGAATTCTGAACTTCATCCAGAGTAGCAGGATACACTGAATGAGCAGGTGAGATGTGGAAATGAACAGGGGTCAGTGCCCAGAGATCAAGGCCTGGCCTGAGAGCCTGGGAGAGTCAGGTCCAAGCACTGATGTAGGAATCAGTGTCCAGCTTTCAGATGAAGATTGAAGTTTGAACAGGGAGACTGGCAAACCACACCTCAGAGTCTATTACAGTGGTCAGTGCCCTTTAAGTGGGACCATTGACATCTAGCTGAGTATTCCAGAATGGTGCCCCCTACTCTCTGCCCTGATTCCAAATCCTCTGTCTGTTATGAGTGGACAAGGACTGGCAGGGGGAGGAAACATTATCTGGGATGCCATTTTGATTCTGTACAACACAGTTAATTCCATGATCACGTAATCACATTTGCATGATAACATCTCTTTGTGCTTAGAATGTCTTCATGCAAGATACAGCTGTTTTTATATGAAAGATGTCTTCAACCCAGCTCTCTCCCCTGAGCTTCAGATCCATAGAGCCAGCTAGCTACTAGACTCTTTCACCAGCATGTTCCACAAGCACTTTAAATGTGTTATAATTATTCCTTCCAAACCTGGCCCTCGCCCTTTGTCTTCTGTTCATCCAACACATACTTAGCAAGCATCTACTCTTGTCTTAGGCATTCAGTTAATGACGCCATTATCCAATCAGTTATTTAAGCCAATTACCTAGATGTTATTCCAGGCATGTTCCTTTCTCTTATCCTACACATCCAATGATCCAAAGGTTAGTTTTACCTTCTTAGCATTTCTTGAGTTTGTCTACTTTTTACTTCTACCCATTCATTTCTTATTTGGATTATTAGCAATGCCCCACAATGCAGTCTTCCTGTCTCCAGCTCTAACCTTTCTCTAGTCTATCCTACTGCCAGAGTGATCTTACAAAAACACAAATCTGTTCGTTATTGTTCCATTTAAAGTCTTTTGGTGACTTTAGGTTGCCCTCAGGATGTAATCCCAGCTCTTTTTTCTTTTTTATTAAATCTTTATTGTTCAGATTATTACATTTGTTCCTCTTTTTCCCCCCCATAACTCCCCTCCTCCCAGTTCCCACCCCACCCTCCGTCCTCACTCCCCACCCACTGTCCTCATCCATAGGTGCACGATTTTTGTCCAGTCTCTTCCCGCATCTCCCACACCCCTTTCCCCCGCCAAGAATAATCAGTCCATTCCCTTTCTCTGTCCCTGATTCTATTATAATCACCGGTTCATTCTGTTCATCAGATTATTTATTCACTTGATTCTTAGATTCACTTGTTGATAGATGCATGTTTGTTGTTCATAATTTGTATCTTTACCTTTTTCTTCTTCTTCCTCTTCTTAAAAGATAACTTTCAGCATTTCATATAATACTGGTTTGGTGGTGATGAACTCCTTTAGCTTTTCCTTATCTGTGAAGCTCTTTATCTGACCTTCAATTCTGAATGATAGCTTTGCTGGAAAAAGTAATCTTGGTTGTAGGTTCTTGGTATTCATCACTTTGAATATTTCTTGCCATTCCCTTCTGGCCTGCAAAGTTTCTGTTGAGAAATCAGCTGACAGTCATATGGGTATTCCCTTGTAGGTAACTGAGTTTCTTTCTTTTGCTGCTTTTAAGATTCTCTCTTTGTCTTTTGCTCTTGGCATTTTAATTATGATGTGTCTTGGTGTGGTCCTCTTTGGGTTCCTTTTGTTTGGGGTTCTCTGCGCTTCCTGGACTTGTAAGTCTATTTCTTTCACCAGGTAGGGGAAGTTTTCTGTCATTATTTCTTCAAATAGGTTTTCAATATCTTGGTCTCTCTCATCTTCTGGCACCCCTATAATTCTGATGTTGGTACGCTTGAAGTTGTCCCAGAGGCTCCTTACACTATCTTCGTATTTTCGGATTCCTTTTTCATTTTGCTTTTCCGGTTGGGTGTTTTTTGCTTCTTCGCTTTTCAAATCTTTGACTTGATTCTTGCGCTCCTCTGGTCTGCTGTTGGGAGTCTGTTTAATATTCTTTATTTCAGTCAGTGTATGCTTAAATTCTAGTTGGTTCTTTATCACAACATCGAGGGTCTCATTAGATTTCTTGTACATCTCATTAAGTTTATCGGCAGACTCTAGAAGACTCTTGAAAGACCTCAAAAGTGTGGTTTTGAACTCTATATCCAGCAGCCTGCTTTCCTCCAGTTCTGTCATTTGTGTCCTGTTTCTTTGTCTCGGCATTTTTTTATGCTTCGCTGTGTCGATAGAGTGGCTTTCTGTGCTAAGTGTCCCAATTACCTGAGGTAGACACTCTTGGTGCACCCCCTTGTGGTCTTTGTGCACAGTCTTGTTGTAGCTAAGCCTTGATTGTTGTAGTAACACTGGGAGGGATTTGACCTCCAGGCCAACTGGCTGTGAGAATCAGCTGTGTCTGCAGTGGGAGAACTTCTGTCCTTTAGGGAGGTGCTAATCTAGCCTTTGCCTGAGGCTATCCGGCAAATGCCTCTGTGCAGGGCTTGGGCGGGGCAGGTCCCAGGGGATCAACAGGGCGGGTGGAGGGAGCAGTTATGGCTGCTCTCAGTCCCGTCCCCAGAGTCTCTGCCTCTCAGTGTCCCAGGAACCGCTGCAAACCTTGGAGAGAAAGCTGCCCTCGAGTTCCGACCGATGCCAGACAGTCCCGCTTCTCCCGTTTGAGTCTGGGTCCCTAGAGACTGGCCCGGAACTGGAGCTCAGAGCCTGAGACTTCCTCCCGATTGAAACAGACAACTGCGCCCTCAGCCGCCAGCTCACTCTGCGTGCACCTCCGCACCTTAGTATTTCACTTCCGCACTGCGCCTCCTCTGAGTCTCAGTATGCTTTTCTCTTTCCTTCTAGTTGTGGAATTTCCACTCAGCCAGCCTTCCTGTGGTTCTGGGTGATGTCCGTTCCATCTTTTAGTTGTATTTTTGAAGTGGTTGTGCGAGGCAGCGATCTCCGGTATTTACCTATGCCACCATCTTGGTTTCTCCTAATCCCAGCTCTTGAGTTTGGTACAGAAATACCTGCACAATTCTGCCCTTCCAGAGTTGAATGGGGCTACTCTGCCCAACATGCTATGCAGCAGGCATACGGCATTTTTTACAGTTTCCTGCTGGTGCCTGGCGCTGTCATGGCTCAGCATACCTCACTTTTTACCTGGCTGCCTTTTGCTACTCATCTTACAGATTTCAGCTGAGAAGTCATCCCTTCCAAGGCTTAATCCCCAGACTCCCACAATTGGGTGCCTGCCCCTTTTCTCTGTTCATGCAGCACTCTGGGCTGAGCTAAATTATACCAATTATTAGAATGAATTGTTATTGTCTTTTACTTATTGGTGTCTGCCATTAAAGTGTAAATTATTTGAGGGTTCTTTGCTTGGAAACCCCACCCATACCACCACCTCCACAACTAGCAACGAGCCTTGTACATTGCTGATGCTCGATAAATGTTGAATGAATAAGAGAAAAGCTTACACTTGATATTTCTTTACAGAGCACATGTATTGACTCTCGAGGGACAGAAGATCCCCAGTATTAGAAGAGAACCCCAAATATCTTTGTTCAGGATTGCATGACCCCCAAATTTTAGTAGAGAGATTCCTGTTTAAACAAGAAAATGAAGTCCAATCTCAAGAAGTACAGTGGCCTTGAAGAGTGGGGAGTAGACAGGAGGTTCTAAGGAGAATGAGGGTACTGAACAGACCCTGCATTTGCAAAAAGAATGAAAGTGACATAGCATGCTAAAATAAGCAAACAAAGCTGTTCAATGACTGAAGGAAGACTGAGAAACAAATGACATCACTATGACTTTCTTTTCCGGAAGTGGAGGTGGGAGGTCCCTGCATAGGGACTGAGGAAAGTAAGTTACATGGAAGAGGGATAGGACATAGAATTACCTAGTTGTCTTAGGCCCATCTAGTTTTGACATAACTCTACTCCCATCATAAAGAGGAAGTATGAAAAACCAAAATAAATGCAGTGACATGTTGAATTCAGTCTAGAAACACCAAAATCCTCATAGCAGGTCAGGGTGACCCTCTTACTAAAGGTAACCCCTGTAGATATAAAACTCAGTAACATTGGTACACATGTTCACACACAGGATGGCATGCGTTTACAGAGTACATCTGCACACCCTTCATATATAGACATAGATAAGCACAGCATGCCACTAACAGATCTGTCAAGAGTACTAATTCTGGGCTGAGACTTGGAACCAACAGGGTTAGAAGATGTGACTCCTGCTCTTTGGTGGAGACTCACAGCTCTTGGGTAGTCAAGTGATCATGGGTCTCATGTTCAGGGGTGACTGCTTTTTAGTAGAGTTCCAACAAGGGGACCCAGGTCTTTTGCCATGTAAAAGCAACAAGTCACGTGGAGACTGTCCAGGTCCTCTTCCTTAGGGTCTGTTTGGTGCAGGCCATCTGAGCCCTAGATCTGGGGCTAGCCTGTGACCCTTCTGTTTTTAACAACTTTAGCTCAGTCACCTGTCCCTACCTGGGCTTTATAGGAGTATTCACTCTTTTCATCTGCAACTATACTATCCACCGTGGCCCACCTGCCTGCTTCCCTCCCAGATTTCAGGCAGGTGGCATTGCCATGTCCACAAGGTGCAGCTCTCCACTGAATGGGCAAGTTCCCAGAAACTGATGGGCTGGAGGATTATCCTGTCACAAGCCTCTGAGAGGCTGCCTGGGCTCACCTGTCTGGGTGGCCTTCAGGGCTGCATTCTTCTCCCATTGGTAAGGGTTGTTCACATGAGCACCAAACTTTTCTCTTTGCATTGCCTCAGGCACTTCCACCAGCTCTGCCTGCTTCGCAAGGACCACTGGACTGGCTGTATCACCTGGGAAGAGAGGGGGTGTGTAATCAAGGAGAAGTGAGGGGGCCCCAAAACGAAGAGACGGGGTCAGGTCAAAGAGTAACCCAATCTCCTCCTGGGGCAGGTGAAAGACAGTGATGAGAATGGGGAAAAGGGTGGGAGCAATTACAGCTAACTCCTTTCTTCTCCTTCTTCTTGCCCAGATGACGTCCAGGCTGAGCTGTGTGAGTGGTGCTGACAGTGGCATCCTCCCCCTCCTTGTCCTCTCCTTCCTCTTTCCTTTCCTCTGCAAATGTGTCCAGGTGGACCTTGGCTGAAGGGCCTAAAAGGGAATACTCTGGAAGGATCTCAGATTCATGGATTTGTGTGGAACTTCCTGGCCATGAGATCTCAGAGGAGAGGCCTTTCTTCAGAGCATCAGAGACATGGTCTGGTGATGAGTTATATAAAGTAAGGTCCTCTGGGACCTTAGAGATAGAGTGTTCTAAAGAGGCCTTGGAGATGGAAGGCTCCAAAAGGGTTTCAGAGGTGTAGGTCTCTAAAGGGGTCTGGGAAGTGGGTGGCATCACCTGAGATTCAGAGGTGGGGGACTCTAAAGGAGTCTCAGAGACGGAAGGCTCCAAGGGGTTCTCAGAGGTGGAGGTCTCTAACTCAGTATGGGAAGTGGGTGGCATCATCTGAGATTCAGAGGTGGGGGACTCTAAAGGAGTCTCAGAGATGGAAGGCTCCAAGGGGGTGTCAGGGATAGGGGGCTGCTGTGAGTCCTCAGCAGAGGGGTCCTTTGAAGAAGGGTGCTCCTCTGCATCCATGGTGGTATGAGGCTCTTCTGCTTCCATCTAGTGGTAGAATATGGTACAGGCTTTAGATTGGGATTGGAGGGTCTACAAATCAGGTATGGAATTAGGATATATCTTAGTGCACTTGAGATATAAGGGAGAAGCAAGATGAGCTTTGTGTTAAGGTATGCTACCAGGAGGTTCACACATGTGCCTAGACTCCATGTATGGGTTTGGAGGGAACTGGTACTTACAGAATGAAAGACTAAAGCAGTCAGAATCCTATCAGTAGATGGTAGCAGAGGACCATGCCTCAGGAGGGAACCTGAACATAGCAACTTGGCCAGTCCAAGAACAGGGTCCTCAGCATACCTTAGGACCATGGAGATCAGGCCGTGCAATTCCAGAGACTAGGAATCCCAAGCCAAAGTGGGGGGTTTGCTCCCAAGAGTGCAGGAGGATGTCACGAAGGCAGGGCTCTGACCACAGTCTAGTTTCATCTATGGACTACCTTCCCTAGATGATGTCATTCGTGTTCAAGGCTTCAATACTGCCAGCTGTATGCTTATAATCCCTAAATCCATAATTCCAGCTCAGACCTCAACTGCCTGATGGACATCGCTAAATTATTGTCCCATAGGGCATCAAAATGGACTTTGTTGCGAGTTTGATCCCCACTTGGGGTTCATACAGGAGGCATCTGATAGATGTTTCTCTCACATTGATGTTTCTCTCTCCGTTCATCTCTCTCTAAAATGAATAAAAACATATCCTCAAAAACAAAAACAAATAACAATAAAAACATATCCTTGGGTTAGGATTAAAAAACGATAACACTTGACCCTGGGAATTATCTTAGCTGTTTTCCTTTTCCTCAGCCCGTATCTTCAAATAGGCACCAGGGACTGTATTTCCTATCTTCTAAAATCGAAATATATCTCAAATCCACTCTCTCTTCTCCCTCCAATTTTATTCAAGTTCTCATCATTTTCTACCTGGATTATGCCAGGTATTCCTCTGGGACCTTAGCGATGACTTTGTCCCTCTGTTGCCTTTCCCAACATACTAATCCACTCACCCATTCTATCATTGATTTAGGTAACTTATACTTTTATTAGATGCCCCGTGCATGGAGTCATGCACGGGGGTGGAGGGGCCCTCAGCCTGGCCTGCACCCTCTCTCAATCTGGGACCCCTCGAGGGATGTCCAATTGCCAGTTTAGGCCCGGTCCCTGCAGGCCAGGGGGATCAGGCCTAAACCGGCAGCCGGACATCCCCCAAAGGATGTAGCAGTGCACCAAGCACTGCGCCGCTTGTGCTCATCCAGGGTGCACCTGCTGCTGCAGCTGTGCTTACCAGCAGTGAACCCAGCTTCTGGCTGAGTGGCCCACTGACCACCAGGGGGCAGCTCCTGCATTGAGTGTCTGCCCCCTGGTGGTCAGTGTGCATCATAGCGACTAGTCAACCAGTCGTTTGGTCGTAATGGTCGCTTAGACTTTTATATATATAGACTAGAGGCCTGGTGCACGGATTCGGATTCGTGCACCAGTGGGGTCCCTTGGCCTGCCCAGTGGGGATCGGGCTGAAACTGGCAGCCCGACATTCCCCAGGGGATCCCAGAGTGCAACTCTGCAAAGTTGCTGCTGCTCAGCAGCTCCTGTACTGAGCGTCTGCCCCCTCGTGGTCAGTGCATGTCATAGCTATCAGCCGGTTGGCCAGTAGCTTAGGCTTATATAGATAAAGGGTCTAACCTTACACTTTTACTGAGACACTGTGCTCCCCACTGGACTCAATTGAAAGAATCTGGGAAGGAGACAGGTGAACCAAAATGACAGTACAAATGAACTGGTATTGTGCTGGGGTGAGCTCAGGATGCTGTGAAGAGCAGGGTACGCCGAATTTCTCTTGGGAGTATATCCAAAAGAAGTGAGTACTCTTTAATGACCCAATCGTGATCTTTCTAAAATACAAACCTAACAATGGCATTTCCTTGCTTAAAAATACTCATTGACTGGCCCATGTGATTCAGTGGTTGAGCATCAACCTATGAACCAAGAAGTTAAGATTCGATTCCTGATTAGGGCACATGCCTGGGTTGCGGGTTTGATCCCCAGTGGAGGGCATGCAGGAGGCAGCCAAACAATGATTCTCTCTCATCATTGAGAGAGAATCTCTCTCTCTCCCTCTACCTTCCTCTCTAAAGTCAATAAAAATATATTTTAAAAAATATTCATTGACTCAGTCTAAGGATTAAGTCCAAATTTCTTGGCCCTGATATTCAAGGCCTGTCATTTGCAACAGTGCCTAACGATTCCAGCCTTAATTTTTCCTGCACTTGTCCCCTCCCCCTTCCCCCTCCACCCTACCTCCCCATGCTCCCGAAATACTAAATATATCACTTAAATCCATCAGAATCTTTCCAAAGGGGAAGTTTGGGACAGGAAATAGGGGAAAGATAGCACGGTGGGAAGTAAGATGACTGGACAGGGGCAGGGTGGAGAACCAGGGGATGGGAAGAGAGAGGGGAAAAAGAAGGGGAGGAAGGCAAGGATGAAAAGAGAATGAGAATGGGAGCGGGTTGCACTGAGGTGGGAAGCGACAGAGGTGTTAGGAAGGAAATGGGACGAGGGTTTAGAGGTGGACCCTGGAGACTACCTACTTTTGGGCTTTGGCTTGGCTTTTGCAAGTCCTTGGGTCAGGATCTTGCCTGAAGCTGGGCGTGGGAAGTGTTAGCCCCGAGAGAGGGCAGGCTCTTGGTTGTGGATGAAACCCGGCTGCAGGGCGCTGTGGGCTGACCGGAGACTTGAACACCCGCAGAAATTCCCGGAGGAGCTCTAGCCAGGTCTGGGGAAGGGTGGGAGGGGGAGGAATGAGGGGAACCAGGGCGGGTGGGGAGACTTGATTGAAGCCTCTGGAACCCAGGCCGGAGGAGAAGGGATCCGTCACCAGGGCAACTGGGACGCCTCATAGTCAGCGTCAAAGGCAGCCTGGTCACCGCGGTGGGCGAGGTCCCCTGCGAGAGCTGCATCGCGCCTGGAGGGGGTGGCGGGGTCCCTTTGAGAGGCTCGGGTAGGCTTTGCGGGTGTCTGCGGGGACATCCGTGCGCGTCTGGGTCTGCGAGGGTCTCTGCAGGGTCCCTATGAGACGCCTGCGGGCGGCCAGCGCGGTCTGCGAGCCTCTGACGGGGACGCCGGCTCGGTGCGGGTGGGAAACGGCGAGGCGGAGCCTGTCCTCGGGCCCAGCGGGGACCAATCGCCCCGGCCGAGGGGCGGAGCGCCAGCGACGTCAGGCCGAGGCCGCCGCGGGGCCTGGTGATCGCCGGCTCCGCGCCTCCCCGAGTCGCCCAGGCCGGAACTCCTGCCCTAGTCCCCGGCTCGGCCTCAGCCGGCCCGGCCCGGCCCCGGCCCCGGGCCCGCGAGGACACCGAGGCCACCCCCGGGGGTGGGGAGCGGAGCCGCGGGTCAGCTCTGCGAGCGCCCGCGCTGGCCCGTCCGGCCCCGCCCCCGCCCCGGGCCATGGCCCAGCCCTTGTCCCGGCCCCTCGTCCCAGCACCCCGGCCCAGACCCAGGCCCCCGGCCCCGCCCTCGGCCTGCTTCCCAAATAGGTCCCAGTCCCGGCGTGGACACCAGCGAATGCCCAGATCGAGGTCCCCACCCAGGCCCCCCCTCCAGCCTCAGACCCTGGCCGGGCCCCCACCCCCGCCTCTGCCCTGGTTCCACCTCCTGTCACAGATCCCCGCCCCACCCCTGTCCCAGTCCCATCCCCAGGGTTTGCTTAAGCCCAGGGCCCAGACGCTGCCCTCACTCCAGTCCCCATCACAGTCTCTTCTACCCCAACCCCTGCCCCTGTTCAAGCCCCGGTGCCCAGCCCAGCCCAGCCCATTGTCTCAGCCTTTGCCCTCTTCTCTGCGTTTACCCGAGTCTCTCCCACCACCCACCCCTCTCTCTCACACCCTGCCCCTCTCCCAGCCTCGGCTCAGGTCTGGGCTCCAGCTGCCTCCAGCCCTGTTGCTGCTGTTGCTGTTTTCTGTCCTTGGCCCGGGGGCTGGTGAGTGCAGAAGCAGCGAGGCCTGAGGCAGGGACGGGGTTCTGGCAGGGAGGGTGGGCTGGGGGATTCGGGAGAGGTGGGGCCTTGGTAACTAGATCCTGGGGGAAGAAGTGGGGGGAATCCGGGAGGAGAGAGTTCTTCCCATCTGAGAGGAGTTGGGAGGGTCAGAAGAGAGGTAGCTACTGTGGACTTGAGGCTCAGCAGGTCCTAGGACAGACACGTCAAGGTTTCCTTTCCCCGTGTTCGTTCTGACCCCATTTTGACACTTGCTTTTCCAACGGAGTCTTGCTCCTGCTCATAAACTTTGATGGGAGAGACATATTCCCACACCAGACAGCCTCTAGTCCGCTGTTGGGAAGGGTTAGCCTAAACTCTTGAGATAGTAGGCATGAAAGCAGGGTTAAAAAAGCAGTTTTGAAAATAACATGTAGCAAACAGATGGACATGGGTTAGTTGCCATTATAACGAGTTTTCTTCTTGTAATGAGTTTCGTTCCCAATAAGCTTGATTTGTCTAGGAATAATTCCTGATACTTTTTTGTTTGTTTTTATTAATCCTCACCTGAGGATATTTTCCCATTGATCTTTCGGAGAGAGTGGAAGAGGGAGGGAAAGTCAGAGAGAAACAACAATGTGAGAGAAACACATGAATTGGTTGCCTCCTGCACACGCCCCGACCAGGGCCCAGGCTGGGGAGGAGCCTGCAACCAAGGTATGTGCCCCCTTGGCTGAAATTGAACCCAGGACCCTTTGGTCCACAGGCCGATGCTCTATCCACCGAGCCAACCCAGTTGGGCAATTCCTGACACTTTTAGAGCAGGGTTGAAACTCGGAGGCCATTTTACAGATAGGGAAACTGAGGCTCAACAGGGGAGCAATTTGCTCAAGGTCGTACGGCTTGTAAATGGCAGTATTGGGGCTAGGAAAAAGTTTACTAATTACTACCCCACACTAGTTTTTTTTCACTGCAATATGTGCCAAACCCAAGTCGGGAAAGGCTCAAAGCACAGCCTGTCCTTCCCCCTGTCTTCCCACAAGGAGGCTTCATCACAAACTCTTCCTCCTTTGCCAGTTGTCAGCCTAGGGCTACCATCCAGCAAGAAAGTGATTTGGATAAGAGAGGGAGAGGTCTAACTTCTTAACAGGTGAAATGTGAGAGGAGGAGAGGGGTCCTGGTCAGAGGAGTTGTGCCATAACGACAGTCCCATCCTAAGGAGATGGCTATGGTCTTCATGCCCCAAACCTCAGCTACCTCTGGCGGTTGGCATTCTAGAAAGGATGGAAATGTGCCCGGGGGAATCTTTGGCACTAATAACTAACAAAGTAGCTGGGGATGGGGGCTGGGTTTCAGTGAGTTCTGGTGACCTGGTTCAGTGTACAGACTTGAGGAGATCAATGCATCCAAAGGCCACTGCCCCAAGCTCACTGGTGTCTGGAACTTACAGGTCTGAGTGTATACCTGAGGGATCGGTGGGAATGCTGGGCATATGCAGTGTGTGTACATGACTGTGTGTTGGTGAGTGCAGGCACATGTATGTTGTATGGGGTGCAGGTGAGCCTGTGTGTCTTCTGAGTATGTTACATTATTGTGTCAGGGGAGGGTGCGTGTTGTGGCCCACGCATGTTCTCTTCAGCTCTACCTGCTCCTGTAGACAGAGCACTGAAGTGTTAGCTTCCCAGTGGATTGTTCCCTGTTCGGATGCCTCTCATAACATACAAGGAATCCATCTGCCCCCAGCCTGACTCCTTGAAGGAGGGCGGTAGCCAGGTCAGTTTTTCAGTTTGGGTGAGGGGGAGTCCCTACTCTTGAGCCCAATTCATAGCTCCCATTTTTGTCATCATGGCTTCTTTGTTCATGAGCTCACTGGGCAAGCAAGAGCTGACTTGGGGAGGAGGCTGGCTGACAGCCCCAGAGCAGTAGAAAGTGGAGAGATGTGGTTTAAACCACGATTGTCCAGAAGCAGGTTTAAGTGGTTTGGGGAGAATTGTAATGAAGTTGGAAAAGAGTGCTGCATGGCCCGACTGCAGGCAGGGGTGCCTTAGTGCTGTGAATAGTTGCTGCCTGGGTAACGGTGGCCGGCCCTGCAGGAGTGCTCTGTGACCTAGGTCCTGGGGCGTGTACACTTTGCTTGAGGAGGGGCTGCCAGTGTCACAGGACCATAGCGGCACAATCGGTCTCAATACATGCTTATTGTTGGCTTCGGTCTCATTTCAGGAATGGGAGGTATCACCTGGGTCTCCTGGTCCTTGAGCTCTGACTGCATTTGCATAACCCAGACAGGCCTTGCCATTCCAGAAAGTGGCCTTTTTTTTCCTACCCAGTGCTGTCATTAGCAGGGCCAGCCTCAGCCTCTGTGTGTCTGCAGGTGTGTGTGTGTGTGTGTGTGTGTGTGTGTGTGTGTCAGGTGGTGGAGGATAATCACCAGAGCTCCATTTGGAAGTACTGGGGCGTCCAGGACAGATTGTCTGGGCTTGCCTGGGGCCTTCCTCGTGCTTCCTGTGGCACACAGCTCTGTAGGCCCAGGTGAAAGAAACCCCAAACCAAAGCTTGGAGTGAATGGGGCCGTGCCATGCTCGTGTGGTTCGTGTGCTCATTTGTCCATTGTTTCCCGAAGACCATTAGCTGTTTTTCATGAGCAGCTCTCTGAGGGTCTGCTCTGGGGCCTGGCCAAGATTTCTTCCTAAGAATAGCAATGGCTCATGTGACGACCCCTCCTGGTACCAGCCTTGGGGAGGAGAAGCCTCCCTGCCCCCAGCAGAGGGTGCTCCAGAGCTCCGCTTTCTTGTGACAGGAGATTAGGCTATCAGTTCTTGGCTTTCTGCCTTCCGGTTGTCATAGCCAGGACTCCTAGGAAACCTATCTTCCCCATAGTTGGTTCATTTCCCTTCGTCCCTCTTAGATACGTTGCCACTGCTCTCTCAGTGCTGCTCTGTGAGCCTCTGGTTCCTGGGCAGTGCTCAGCTTGCAAGGTGGCACGTCTTCCTTGCTGACAGTAGAGGCTAACCAAGCGGTCTGAACTGGACAGACTAGTCCTTGGGTGTATCCATGGCCTTTAAAGATGAGCACAGGCCAATCTAGGGCCAGTGGCCTCCACTTCTCTGCAGGGTCACTCTTGAAGTTGCTGCAGCTCAGTGGGGTCAACCTTAACCAGGGTGCATCCTTCAGCCACCTCCTTTTTCCCAGATGCCTCTTTCTCTGTTATTTCAAAGACCTCATTTTTGGAGTTAAATCTCCCATTTCCAGAGAGGGAGATTGTCAGACTAGGTAAGCCCTGTGGGTATTTACTATTTGGCTGAAAACTGCCCCGACCCCTGAAGCTGTGGTTTCCTAACTGTCTCACCTGCATTGGAGGCATCTTCTGGCCTTCTCTGGGGCCGTCAGAGTCCCCAGAACTTTGCCTGCCATTTGGGACTCTGCTATCCAGCTGAGCTACTGGGTTATTTTCACTGTTACAGCAGTCCTAGCTGCTGACACCAGACTTTCCTATTCACCTTGGCTTCACTCCTAACAGCCATGATCAGGTATCTTAGCATTTCATTTAGAGACAACCCTCCCCCTCCTCCTGCCCTGCATATGAATATTCCCAAGAGGTTTGAGATTCCACAAGGTCGCCAGCTGACTGCCTCCCTGGGGCTCCCTCTGGGAAGCCCCTCTGGCTGCTCATTATGAGCCCTCGAGGGCCTGGTGACTCCCTTTCCTTCCCTCCCAGCAGCTTTGTGGTGGCCTGCCAGCTCCTGTCCTTGCCTCTGCCACCCAAGCAGGCCCCTTGCAGACTCACCGCACTTTCCCCTTCCCCCTCCTGCCCTGAGCCAGTGTACAGACAGCTCTTGTGAAGCTTCTGAGGGTTTTTACTGCCCCTGACACAGGGGAACAGAAGGGGGAAGGAAATAAACAAGGAAGTTACACAGTTTCATGCTGACTCCCAAGCCCCACAGGTGGAGCTCTAGCTAGCTCAGTGGCCGAAGAGCCCGTGCCAACACATACATGCGCATGCTCACCGTCCACACCTCTGTTTTGTTAGGCTTGGTAACAGCAGAACAATGACTCCTAAGTGAGGGGAGCTGTGGGGTCATATAAAGGGCCCTGGTTTTGGATTTATACAGATCTAGGTTTAAGCCTCAGTTCCCTTATCTATAAAAACAGGTCATTTTTTCAAGGTCATTGTAAGGATTAAAGCAGATGATGGTTAGGGCAGCATGAGACCCAGTTCCCGTCTCAGAAGAGCATTTGTTGAGTTGGTGCTATTGGTGAGGAAGACTGGTGTGCCTGCTGCTTAACGGAAATGCCCTCTATCCTACCTGCCCCTTTCTTTCTCGCCTGCTCCCCAGGAGGCCTCTTCCTGACCGATTACTCCACCTGCTCACCCCGCAAGCTGAGTCCTTTCCGCTCCTTTGCCAGCACCGAACTCTTCCACTTCCATGTTCCTGAGGACACATTCCTGGCTGTTTGGAACCTCATCATCTTCAAGGAGCAGGGGGGATCCTTTGGGGACCACTGCCCAGACCAAAGTGTGACTGTGTGAGTGTCTGAGTTGACCTCCTGACCCTCACTTCTAACCCCAGACCGCTTTCCAAACGAAAGTATCTAAACTGACCCCTGGCCCCTGACCCCTGACCCTGGTTGAGGTTGCAGTATGACTGAGTGAGGGCCAAGACCTCTGTTTCATGATTACTTCGAGACCAAAGTGTGACTGTGTGAGTGCCTGAGCCGACCTTTTACCCCTCTGTGCCGACCCCTACCTGGATCCACTTTGTTGTATGTGTCAGTATAGGGCACTGATGGCGAACCTTTTGAGCTCGGCGTGTCAGCATTTTGAAAAACCCTAACTTAACTCTGGTGCCGTGTCACATATAGAAATTTTTTGGTATTTGCAACCATAGTAGAACAAAGATTTATATTTTTGATATTTATTTTATATATTTAAATGCCATTTAACAAAGAAAAATCAACCAAAAAAAATGAGTTCGCGTGTCACCTCTGACACGCGTGTCATAGGTTCGCCATCACTGGTATAGGGAATCTACTTATTTGCTGGTGATGAGTGACTGTTCTCCTTTCTTTTCCCCATTTCTCATCTCCCGCCTCATTGCCTGCTTTCTTCCTCTCCTCATTCTGGTCCCCAGGTATTTCCGGTCTGGGGCACCCCCTGTCATCAATCCTCTGCACACACACTTCCCAGGGGACACGGCCGTGCCTGGGGTTTTCTCACTGACCCTCAGCTGGACCCTGCCCAACCGCACGTCAGGCATCTTTAACGTCAGCAGCCCCTTACCTGGGGACTGGTTCTTGGCTGCCCACCTTCCCCAGGCCCACGGCCACATCTCTGTCAAGGTGGGTTGATGTTGTCTAGGGCAGGAGAGGTCAGAGCTACTTCTCCATCTCTGCTGAATTCCCCTCATGGTTACCTGGGACACAAGCCTTGTACCAGGATGGGAAACTGCATGAGGGTGGCTGGGATGGACTCTAGTTAGAGGCTAGCAGGTCACTTGGTGGGTCAAGACCTATATGAGGCAATTTGGGAACCTTAGGGGGACATGGTGGGTCCATGTAAGCTGAAAGGCAAGTTCAGAGTCTGCAGTCATCCAGAGGCCCCGGCACTGCAGAGTAGTGTCCCTTCCTGTTGGAAGCTACAAGGGTTAATCGAGGTGATCAGAAGCCACTAGGGACAAGTCAAATGCTGCTGCGCAAACCCAAGATAGCCCCGCCGACTCCTGTAGGCTACAGCCCAGTCAGTCCATCTGGGAGAATGCATTCCTCTCCTATCATGATTTCAGCTCCCTACACCCTCGGGAAGACCATGCAGGAACACTCTGGGGCAGGGAGGACCTTCCTGTTAAAAGGAGGCTTTGGGCAGCTGGTGTCCATCCAGACTGTTGCCTACCTTTCCTCCAGATATCTGTACTGATTTCATAGAGCAGAGGTGGTTAACATCTGAAGTGTATGTTCAAAGGTCAGAATGCTTTTCCCAGCCGGTTTGGAGGGGAAGGAAATGCCACAAAGGTTTTCTGCCACTCCCGGGTGTTGGGCAGACTTTCTCCTTGTAGTAATAGGATCTATAGTTTTCTTACTCCTGTCGGCGGGAAGCAAGGGTGTGATAAGCTGGTCATTGTCAAGAGTGGGATGGCCAAGTGTGTGTGGTAAGGACTGAGCATGAGCAGAGAGAGGACTTAGAGAACAGGATGCTAAAGAACATGAATGCTATCAGGGTTTGGCCATTGAGAATTGAGAGGGACATAAATTCCCAATCAGGTGAAGATTTGATCTGGAGATCTCTCTCCAGGCTGAGTTCCTTGCCGGGAGGAGCTCTGTGGCTGTGGTAGACTCACCTCTCTTCCTCCTACTGTAGTTGAATGAGCTGAGAATGCCACAGGGACATGTGTACTGGTACTGCTGTTTTCAGAATGGGAACTAGGGCTGACGGAATGTCTGGAGGCCTTGGTGATAGGCTGTTTTTCCTGAGAGGGATCACAAGAGAACTTGCTGTCAAAGTTTGGGAGCCCTCTAGATGAAAGCATGTTGGCGCTCACCTGGAAATGGCTCTGGGTTCTAGGTAGGTCTTGACTCCTGTCAGAACTAAGGGTTATTCTGTTTGGAGGACTGTCTTAGGTCTTTGGTCAAATTCCAAAGAGCCAGTTCCTGGTCCTAACTCTGATCCTGGACTCTCTCTGTGAGGACTGGCAGGGAAAATCTTTCTGAAGCTCTGCTCTGGTTATCCAAAAACTTTTCTGGGTGGTCAGGAGCAAATAGGGACCTAGGCCTGGGTTGATATTATGGGAGCTGAAGCCTAGTTAGGAGAGGTCAGAACCAGGCTTGGTTGACATACCCATTTGCAACTAGATATAGCAAGAGGGGCGTGGGGGACTTGGTACTGCAAGCTGGAGCCCTAGCAGCAGAGCTCCCTGCAGTGTGGTGAGACTAGAGAGAAGAGGGCACAGTTACACCTTGCCCATGAGTGTCAGCAGACCTGGACACCATGAGAGATGTAGCTCTTCAGTTAGGCCTGTTCTAGAGGTTCAAGGGGTGAGGATGGGGAAGAAAGGATCATCTTTGTAGTCCCTCTGAGAATTTGACCACCTTTAGGAATCTTCAATGGGCTTCTAAGGATTCTTTAAGTTTTTTGGTTAATTCCCTAGATTTTAGCCTGTGGGTAGATTATCCAGAACATTTCTCCAGGGCTCCATCTTCTCACATTGCTTTTTCCTTATTCCAGGTTTTGACTTCCTGTGAGGCTTGGCCAACACAGGAAGTATTGTGGGTTCAGGGATATCCTTGGGTGGGGACTGAAAAGTCCTAGCAATAGAAGGTAGGACTGTTTCTAGGGCCCTCCTTAGTTTTGGGGGTAAGCTCAGACCTTCCTGTAGACCTTAGTCCTTGAGTACCTGCTTTGTCCCAGGCCTTGGGTTGAGTGCTAGGGACACACATAAATAAGACGTATGGTAGTGAGATATAAGAGGTGTTTTGAGAGGACAAAGGAGAGATGGCTAACTCAGCTTGTAGAGGTGGTCTTAGGAAACTGTTAGAAGGTGAGGCCTGAAGTTGAGAAGGCAAGGAAAGGCATTGCAGGGTAGGTGTAGCATGGGCTAAAGCTTGAGAACTGTAGTGGTTCAGTGTGGGATGGTTGTTGGGATGGGTAAGGGAGTGGGAGGGGCGAGCAGAGGCCAGATCATGAAGGATCTAGAACAGCCGTGGGCAAACTACGGCCTGCGGGCCGGATCCGGCCCGTTTGAAAGAAATAAAACTATTGAAAAAAAAGACCATACCCTTTTATGTAATGATGTTTACTTTGAATTTATATTAGTTCACACAAACACTCCATCCATGCTTTTGTTCCGGCCCTCCGGTCCAGTTTAAGAACCCATTGTGGCCCTTGAGTCAAAAAGTTTGCCCACCCCTGATCTAGAAGTTTGAACTTTATCCTGAGAGTGATAGAAAACCTTAGGAAGTTGTTAAAGGGAAGTGAATTATCTGGTCCAGGCCACTGTCCTGAGCTCTGGTCCCACACTTCTGCTAGCCAATATGTCTGTGTTATTCACCACTGTATTCCCAGCACCCAGCACAGAGCCTGGCACATCGTGGGGGTGTGGCAAATTTTTGTTGCCCTTCTGCCATCTTCTCAAACTCATATTGTCCAAAACTGATCTCACTTCTCCTTTCCTCTCTTCTTTCTATCAGCGTCTTCCATCTTGACCCATGCCCTCCATCTCCTTGCCTTTCCTGTCTCGGAACATGTGTTCATCCTGTGATGTCCAGCTGCCAGTCTACCCTAAAGGGCTGGCCTTTGAACTGTGGGTAACATCTGGCACCCAAATGGCTCATTATGGGCAAGTTCTCCAAAATATCTGGGGCACATTCTCCTTGAATGCTTCCTCTCCCCAGTCTAAGATTTGAAAGTAACTGACAGCAGGTAAAATAATGAAAACCACGATAAGGAAACCAAATAAGCAGATTGTACAGAAAAAAGGATTTGGTTGAATCCATCAACTAGGATGAAACATGGCTCAGTATCTCAACTGAAGAGGTTAAAATCTGCTAACAGCGCTCATTATGCTCTTCCTCCTCCTCAATTATTTTGTTTGTGTTTTGAATAGGTAATAAATGCACCTGGTACAACATTCGAAAGGTACAAAAGGCAGTGAAAAGTAAGTCTTCCTTTTCCCTTGCCTCCCTTACAGTTCCCACTTCCCCTCTCCAGAGTTAACTAGTAACTAGCTGTTAATGAGTTCCTTATGTCACTCTTCCCTTCTTGAAGGACCCTTCTCTTGGCCTTTACAGAACTCTCCTGGTTTTCCTCCTGCCCACTGCCCACTCCTTCTCTGCCTCCCTTTCCTGGTGTCTTCTCTGCTTGATCAAACATATTGTGGGGCTTCAGTGCTTGGTCCTGGGACAACTCCTTCCTTATTTATCTATTCTCTTATGAGGTATCTCCAGCACAATAGTTTTAAGTACCACTTATAAGTTATAACTTATAACCTATAAGTTAATGCCTTCCAAGGGTATTCAGTGAGTCCTAATTTCTTTGAATCTCAGACTTTATATCCACCTGCTTACTTGACATCTTCGATTAGATATCTAAGAAATGTCTCAAATTAGCCTGTACAAATTAAAACAAAGCCAAAAGCAAAAATCTCTCCAGTTCCCATTTCACTTCTCCCAGTCCAAGTCTTTTCTTTCTTTCGTCTTCTCAGTAAATGGCACTGCCATTCACTGATTGCTCAAGCTCCAAATTTAGATGTCATACTTGATTCTTCTTCCCCCCTCACTTCTCTACAATCAATTCATAAAGAAAAGTCTCATTGACTCTATTTCTAAAAGCATGTCCTTTATGCATCTACTTCTATTTCCACTCTTAGCACACCTGCCCTCAGCTTTCTCCTGGGCCACCACAGTAACCTTTGAAGTGGTTTCCCTGCTTCCACTCTTGTCCCCTGTAGTCTGTCCAACACTCATTTATGTACATGTTGATTACTGCTGACCAACGGTGGGTGAGGGACTGACATGTAGTGGGTACTGGGATATTCTCACGAAGAAGGCCAGGTGGTTTGGGGGCATCTTCAGTCTGCAAGCCTCATCCAGAGCCTGGGACTGGCCACCCCGCTTAGGCCTTTCTAAAGAAACCCGGCCCAGCCATACTAGGACAGTCACAGAATCAATCTAGGGCGTTCTGTTCCTGCTTCTTTCAGACTGTTTCCCACACCACTTCTCACTTTGCCCCTCTTGGTTTCTCAAGTTTCCAGGCTTTGACCCTGTTCCTTCCATGACCTCTGATGTTGACTCAGTTTGGACTCTCACTTGGCTTTTGCCTTGGCTGGTCTTGAGGACTTCCATTCTGGTGCCCTTTCATTAGCCCCATCACAGGGTGAAGGTCGCTGAATCTCTGCACCTTCCCTGGTCTCCACTGAGTGCGCCTCTCTACAATAAGGAGGGCTATTGGATGTGCGCCTTACACAGGGAGGAGCACATCTTAGCCACTGAGGTATGCCCACTGATCCTTCGGTTAACCACTAGCAAGCAATATATGGAGTTTTTCTTTCCCCGAACTGTCCAAGAAGGAAACGGGCCCCCTCCCGAACATGGGCGCCCGCCCGTGGGATCATTCACCACAAGATGGCTGTGGGTGATTCCTGTTGTGGGACGTGGGGTTGATGAAATGACTTGTGTTAGTAGTTCTGGTCCTTAGGGTTTGATATCAAAGATGATATCAGAGATTGCGGTCCCTGAGAAATGAGCGGTTTAGGAGTTCTCTGAAGGTACACTCCTTTCTTTCTTTGTTTTTTTTTAGGTATACTCTTTTTGATCTTTTTGATATCCACTCTTTAACTCAGCAGATATTCTTTTTAGCATCTAGTGTTTGCCAGGTGGTGTGCTAGGCATTGGGGTTGCAGTGATGCAAAAATCACAGGGAAATTCCAGGCAGAGGGTGATGGGACTTTCTGGCCTTGCATCCTTCAAGGCCGCCTTCCAGCTTTCCTGGAACTCTGTGCCTTGGCTGGCTAGTCCCATGGCGTGGAACTCAGTGGCATGTCAGAGCCTGGAACTTTCGCAGAACAGGTTTAGAGCTATGTCTCGGTCAGAATAAACACATAAGTGAACAGTGGCCTCTAGTTTATTGGGCCGCACAAGGTCCTCTAATCTCAGAAGATCAGAGAACCCTAATCAGGAGGCCCCTCGTCCCCTGAACTGCGCCACTTGCAGGGCTAAGATGCTGCAAACGCTGCAGAGAAGGAACTGGAGTCAATGGGACTGTCCGCTGAAGCTGTGTGGGTTAGGGGTGGTGTCAACTGAGAAGGGCTAGGGGTCTGATCCAGAGGAGCAGGGAGATGTGGCTGTGCTCCAGCCTGAGCAGAAGGAGCAGATGTACCCGTGGCCCCTTGAGACAGAGCAGCGGGAGGGGAGACAGAAGGCAGGCTTTGGCTTCGTAAACGTCAGAGCTGCCCTCAGCTGTGTTGATTCATTTCTTCATTGATTCCAGCAAACTCATCTGTGAGGCGTACACTTTATAGTAGGCTCTGTGTCTGGGGGAACAAAAATAAGACCAGGTTTCTCTTCTCAAGATGCGTATAGTCTGGAGGTTGCCTGGGAGGTAGAGTGGCCCTTCCCTGGGGGTATTAGAGCAGAGCATGGACAGGTAGGTGGGAAGGGCAGGTGGGGAATGGAGGAAATTAGACTCACATTGTCGGGGAGGGAGGAGGTTTGGATCGGAGGCCGTTATGCAGCTTTAAATGCCCCAGAGCCAGTGTTGTAAGGTCCTGAGGGTTTGGTGAGGGGTTGGGGGGGGGGTTTGAAATGGCCTTGAGGGGCTGTTCAGGAATGCTCAGGAGGAGGGGCTAGATTGCAGGCGGAGCAGGCTGGGCCTGATTGTCAGAAGGGCCTGGTTTTGAATCCCAAACTTCAGCCAAGGCTGAGGATCGCAGCAGATCCTGCAGATCCAGGAGGGACAGAGCTAATCCAGCAGGAAGGACCCAGAACTTAGACCTCAGTCACTGCCCTGGGAGCAAGAGGCCAGAGGAGGTGTCTCCCTCCCCCTCCCTCCCAGTGGCCATTTCTGTTCACCTTGCTTTAGCAGCACCCTTGCTGTCTCTCCCCTCCTACCACCCCTGCTTTTGTCTTAGGGTCTCCAGGATGAGTGTCAGTACCTCCTTCAGCCGCAGCTGATTGTCCGGCGTTTACTGGACGTTGCTGTGCTGGTGCCTGGCCGTCCCTCAGAGCAAACCCTCTCCCCCCACAATCGCTCAGCCCTATACAAGTAAGTTGAGTCCCCACCCCCCAAACCTAGCCCTTTCCTTCTTCCCTCCCTGACCTCAAATAGGGAACAGGGTTTTCTTGGCCTCTAAGCCCATCTGCCTGTTCCTGCTGTCCCTCTGGCCACCCTGGACTGCTGGGCCACCCAGAGCCCCCAGGGTGGGTTGGACTCCTGCCTCCTCTCCCCCAGCACAGAGAGGAGGCCCTGAAAAGGCCTCCCATTCTCGTGTCCCTAACTCCTCCTCGCCCCCTTCTTCCTAGTGTTTCCCTCATTCTGGGGTCCCTCCCACCTTGCTTACCCCAAACTCTCCTCTGCCCAGGGTCTTTGTGCCCAGCTTCACTTACAGGGTTTCAGCACAGTTGGTGTGTGTGGGGGGCCGAGGGGCATCCGCCTGCCCCCTGACACTTCGCCTACGTCCCAAGGCCCCACCCCTGCACAACTCAAGCTCTGTGGCATGTGGAGGTGCCTCGGTATGCCAGCTGGAGCTAGCGCTGCCCCCTTGGGGGCGCTGGGTCTACGTGCGTGTGGAGACACCGTCCCGGGGCTCTGGCAGGACCATCCGCTTCCAGCTGTGTGTGCGGTTGCAAGGTCAGAAGCCCACATCTGCCCCAGCCACCCAGCTTGTGTTGACATCGGTGACTGGGAAGAGGCATGCATGGTGGCCGTGACCATTGCCCCTCTGCCGTGTCCCTACAATCTCCCTGACCCCACCCAGGCTCCTTCACACTCCCTGAAGCCCTTCCACTTGGAGCTTGAAGTCATCGGAAAGCGTTCAGATCATTTTCCCACCACTTGGGGCCCACTAAGGGACCTGATTACTCTCCTTAATTTAATCTCTCTTTCAGTTTCCTGAGTAGGCAGGGACAGCTAGGACCTCTGGGACACTGGCCTTGCAAAAGCCCATGCAAGTCAGTGAGAGGGCAGTCATCTGTTTCAACATGTCCTTGGGGAGGGAGAGATGACCTCGATTCCCTCCAACATGACATTCTATTAGCTGTGACCAGTAGGAAATCCCGGGGCCCTATCCTGTGACCCTGGATGCCCCATACTCCCAAGGGACATTTGATTCTAGTTCTCACCCCTCCCACCCTTTGCTAAATCCTGTCTGGCTCAGATCTGGTTTGTGGGGCGGAAGGGCTGTGAGGGTGGCAGGCCTCAGCTCTGATCTCCTTTACTCCACAGAGTGCCCGAAGCCCAACCTGTCTCGGGCCCTGGCCCCTGGAGCTGCCATGAACATGCCCCAGTCACTGGGCAACCAACCATTGCCCCTAGAGCCACCATCCCTTGGTGCCCCTGTGGAAGGGCCTGGGGCCACATCTCCACCTGAGCACTGCTGGCCAGTGCGCCCGACTCTGCGCAATGAGCTGGACACCTTCTCCGTCCACTTCTACATCTTCTTTGGCCCCAGCGTGGCCCTCCCCCCTGAGCGCCCTGCTGTGTTTGGCCTGAGGCTGCTGCCGGTGCTGGACAGTGGAGGTGTCCTTAGCCTGGAGCTCCATCTCAATGCGGTACTTTGTGGAGAGGGGGAGGTTGCCCCTGTGGGGGAACTTGAAAAAGAGAGTGACAGGTGTGGAAGACTATGCAGGTCGCTTTCACCCAACTTTAAGATTAGAGACCATGTCAGCCCAATTCTGGTCAACAAACATGCCCTGGGTATTGACTCTACTGCGAATGGGCAATTCAGAATGGTCCAGATTTCCCCAGTTTTGTAGCTGAACAGCCCACTGACTTAGTCTTTGGTGTCTATCTTCCCAGTCCCTCTCCATATTAACTTCTTATGTACCTAATTGTAACCAAGGGGCATACATATTTTGTGCCCTGCGCCTGGTTCATGTGACCTGCTGCCAATTCGCAGCTCATATTTTTGTAGTGAACTTTTTAACCCCAATGGAAGAATTTATGTTCATCTTTGAGGCATTGCCTAAAGACACTGGTTTGGGTCTTGGGCTTTCTCCACTATGGTAATTCACATACTTGAAAAGCCAGCCTTCTGTACCTCTTAGTCATTATTTTCAGCATTGGGTAAGACTGGGCTGAGGGCAGAGTCCTGTGTCAGGCCGTTAGCAACTCTCTTCGGTTAGCATTGATCCAGTAGGATCCCTCAGCCAGGGATCCTTTTAATTCTACTATCCCCCAGCTCTGGGGCAGGGGCCATTTTCCTATGCACCGACCTGAGATCTGGTCTGTGGCTCGATGCGGTCTTTTATGGTACATGGCTCAGAACTTTCAAGTGCTCCTGCTGGTCAGGACAAAGCTGATTCTTCAACTTGAAGATGCTCCTTATTTTTATACCCAAATTCTGTTTGACTCTGTTCTGGCTAAACACTGTACGTTGTGTTTGCTATTGCCATGCCTTGGGCAATGACAGTGAAGTCTTGGTTTGACCTTGATGCTGTAGAGCCCGTATCCGAGGCCAGCCGCCCCCATGCTTGTTCTCCCTCAGTATCCTGAGAGTAGAGGCCCAGTCCTGGGCAGCCCCTTACCCGGTCCCTCTCTGCGTTCTTGTCCATTTACTCTAAGGGGCATCTATCTGCTTACATTCTACCTATCTGCATGCTATGGCCCTTGCTACACACCTCAGATAGCTGTTGTATTTATTCTGAAAGGAATCTTGGCACATCTACTCTGATCTTTCCAAGTATTTTGTCTTTTCCCCCCTTGGATCAAGAACTGGTCATTTGGACCAGAGAACTGTATACTTAGAGAACATTTATATCTTTGGCTTCCTGCCCCCCGAGAAAGACTTTTATTGAACAATACTTGGGCATATTGCCCAGAGCTTGCATGGAGGAAAGTTGTGAGCAAGTTGTATGAAATTCAGTCAGTAGAGGACAGGATGCATAACAGCACACATGCTTCTTTGATGAGGGCTTACCTGAGAACTTCTGGATGCTGTGCTTCCGTGCCTCTGATTAACCTTTATCTGATGGACTTACAAATCTGATCGCTCATCATGTTTCCTTCTTTGCTTTGGTTGCTTGGAAGTCAGCATCAAATATATGGCCCACATTTAGGAGCAAATTTTATTGTTCTATCCTGAGTTTTCAATTTCCCTCATGCATTTCTTTATTTTTATTTTTTAAAATATATTTTATTGGCCCTAACCGGTTTGGCTCAGTGGATAGAGCGTCAGCCTGCGGACTCAAGGGTTCCAGGTTCGATTCCAGTCAAGGGCACATACCTTGGTTGCTGGCACATCCCCAGTAGGAGGTGTGCAGGAGGCAGCTGATCGATGTTTCTCTCTCATCGATGTTTCTAACTATCCCTCTCCCTTCCTCCCATAAAAAATCAATAAAATATGTTTTAAAAAATATATATATTTTTTATTGATTTTTTACAGAGAGAAAGGGAGAGGGATAGAGAGTCAGAAACATCGATGAGCGAGAAACATCGATCAGCTGCCTCCTGCACATCTCCCACTGGGGATGTGCCCGCAACCCAGGCACATGCCCCTGACCGGAATCGAACCTGGGACCCTTCAGTCCGCAGGCCGACGCTCTATCCACTGAGCCAAACCGGTTTTGGCCCTCATGCATTTATTTTATCTTATATGTTATTTAATAAGCTGCCTCAAATCCTTCTGGAGGTGAGCTTATGGCAATCTGCTACCTTTATTCCTTTAGACAACCCTTTACATTTACTCCTATGGATATCTGGTTTCTTTAAATCCCAGCCAGGCTGCTACATTTAATCCCTCAGGCATTCTGTTACCACCCTGAGTACCTGATCATTTCACCGGAGGAAGAGTTCATTTCTTTACATGCCTCCTGCCCTCAGACTCCGGTGAAGAGGTGAAGATGATTGAAGACCTTTCAGTTACCTTTGCTCACAACTAGTTTCTATATCCAGCAACAGCACCTCTTCCCTTCCCCGCAACAAGCTAGATAAGATTGAAAAAAGGGGGTCTTCTCTTTAGCCCGAACAGTTTAAAAATTCTGCCCAAAGGATTCAGAATTGGGCCTTGCCTTTTCACCAGTCTTTGAGGCATCTCTGATGTGGGGGATTTGGTGTCTGCCAAGGTTCTGTGTTCTAAAAAGGGAGGAGGGATTGGCTTTGGTGTTGAGCACCTGCAGGAATGTGAGGTCCCTGGAGGAGTTTGGAGTCTGGGGTGGCGGTGGTGGTAGGACCTGGTAGGTGGGCCAGCTTCATCTTTACTCCGCCCTCCCCAGAGCTCCCTGCGCCAGGAAAATGTGACCGTGTTTGGATGCCTGACTCACGAGGTGCCTTTGAGCCTGGGGGATGCAGCAGTGACTTGTTCCAAAGGTGAGGATGAGGAAGCGGGGAGGGAGAGAAGGCTGGTAGTCCCGAGCAGGGGGCGGGCATGGGGTGGGGGGTGGCGTGGAGGAAGGATGGGCCAGGGTCTCGGGGAAGCGGGCCGGCGCAGGTGAGTGAGGATGTTTTAGCTTTCTCTCCTGGCCCCCGACCCCTCTGCCCCCAGAGTCCCTTGCTGGCTTCCTCCTCTCAGTCAGCGCCACGTCCAGAGTGGCCAGGCTGCGAATCCCGTTCCCACAGACCGGGACGTGGTTCCTGACCCTCCGCTCCCTGTGCGGGGCGGGGCCTCGGTGAGTGGCCGGCGGCGGGGCGGGGCGGGGCGGGGCGGGGCGGGAGGTGGCGCCGAGCCCCCGTGACCCCAGTGTGTGCACAGGTTTGTGCGGTGCCGGAACGCCACTGCCGAGGTGCGGCTGCGCACCTTCCTGTCCCCCTGTGTGGACGACTGCGGGCCCTACGGCCAGTGCAAGCTGCTGCGCACGCACAACTACCTGTACGCGGCCTGCGAGTGCAAGGCCGGTGAGCGCTGGGGCGGCCGGGAGCCTGCGACGGGAGGGGCGGCCACCGGCACTGAGGCTGGGTGTGCAGAGGACGGGAGGGCGGTGCTGGGGTGAGACCACCCTCCCGGGGCAGTGGCACAGGGCTTAGCTAGAGGCCCCCAGCAGAAGGGTCCGCTGACCTCACGACTGCCTCCTGTCCCCACCCTGTGCCTTCCCGCCCGCCCGCAGGGTGGCGGGGCTGGGGCTGCACCGACAGCGCGGATGCACTCACCTACGGGTTCCAGCTGCTGTCCACACTCCTGCTCTGCCTGAGCAACCTCATGTTTTTGCCACCCGTGGTCCTGGCCATTCGGAGCCGGTATGTTCTGGAAGCTGCTGTCTACACCTTCACCATGTTCTTCTCCACGGTATGTGATGGCGGAAATGTCTTCACCGAGTCCTTATCCATGCGGTGGGTGAGGTTCTGCATTTTCCCCCGTGTTCTCCACTGGTTTGGGATGTCTGTACCTTTATAATATGAGGATGTCTCCAATTCACTGTCTTCTATAGCAGCGCTTCCCTCCTTTTCATCTCAGGGCATGCATAGAATACGGTCATTTCTGTAAGGCACATTGGGGTCAATGCACATCCTGCTGGCAACTTAAAATAACCAACTGCCAGCCACTGCAGACTTTCTGGGTCTCTAGTTGTCTCACGCCCTGCCTGCCCATCCTGAGGGCCAGGGACCTTAACCTCAACACGCTGGCTCGCCCCGTAAGTCTGCTCTGCAGTGTGAGATTGTGCCTTCCCCGGGAGAGGTCTGCATGGGGCAGGAGACCTGCACTTTCACCTGTGTTTCTACATGGAAAGTCATCCGTTTCATCACGTTCTTTCATGATGTGAGGCCTAGCAACACAGTGTTCGTATTCTGCATCACACTGGGGATTTCCACAACCTCAGAACATTCTTTTTTATGGTCTGAAAAGGTATCTCCCCATTTAGTAGCCATGGCATCCTTGAATTATCATGGGAACTTTAGGAAGGAAGGGGGATCTATAATTGGGTAATTGATAGAAACCTCTGGCTATTAGAATCCTAAGAAACTTTACTGATTCAACTATGTTCTGAGGCCTCATGGGAAATGCCAATGTCATATAAAATTCCAGCCCAAAGGAGCATATTTTGATGAAGATTAATTTAGTTTTAAACCCATCTTCTCCCATTATAGAATCTCCACAGTCTCTTCTCTGTGCCTTACCATTCTGTCATAATCATAAACATTCATATTACAAGCGTGCATCACAGATATTTTAAGGAAAGGTAGAGGAGTGAGTCTGCTAATGTGACTTAACCTCCATGTAGACTCTCTCCCCTCCACCAAGTTCTGCATCTAGGGACCTTTTCATCTCATCTCTGGGCTCTTGGTGTCTTGTGGCATACAGTGCCTGCCTATGAGCGCTACAAAAAAAATCTTAGATGGACTCAGACTCTCCTCATGTCTTGGCAACAAAGATATCACAATAGCCGAAATCGGTTTGGCTCGGTGGGTACAGCGTTGGCCTGCGGACTGAAGGGTCCCGGGTTCGATTCCAGTCAAAGGCATGTACCTGGGTTGTGGGCACATCCCCAGTAGGAGATGTGCAGGAGGCAGCTGATTGATGTTTCTCTCTCATCGATGTTTCTAACTCTCTATCTCTCTCCCTTCCTCTCTGTAAAAAATCAATAAAATATATTTTTTAAAAAAAGATATCACAATAACCAATAAGTGCATCTCTTTTGTTCAACATTATAGATCAGACATAGGTCCAAATTAAAAAAAATAATATATACTGCCTGGCCAGCATGACTCAGGGGATGAGCGTTGACTTATGAACCAGGAGGTCACGGTTTGATTCCTGGTCAGGGCATATATCTGGGTTGCAGGCTCAATTCCCAGTGGTGGGCTTGCAGGAGGCAGCCGATCAATGATTCTCTGTCATCATTGATGTTTCTATGTCTTTTGCTCTCTCCCTTCCTCTCTGATATCAATAAAACAATATTTTTAAAAATCCTACTTATCACTTAGGAGAAAGGGGGGAGAAGTCCTGACACTGAGGGTCCTGTCATACATAGGTCCCTCCTTGGACGTTCCTCCACAGATAAGGAAGAGCAGCCTGATCCATGCCGTGTGGAGAGCACATTCCGGTTTTGCTTTACTGCCCCCCTTTTTAGACCTGCTCTGACAGTGCCTCATTCTATTTTTATATTAGATACTGTTTCTCTTCTTTTATTGCCAGATGCCCTTATACTGTTGCTCACCAAATCCTCCAGCAACAGCTGTTCCACCAGCCCACTCTTGGCTGCAAGCTGATCTAATGTGCTTCACAATTAGTAAGAGTACCTAAGTATATCAAGAGCCTGGAGCATGAGGGGGAGAGCGTATGTGTTCTGCATTTTGCATAAGCATCCTGGGCATTGTCTCTAGCATATTCAGTTCCGGATGACTCCTCATTTCCTGGATATAGTGGCAGATCAAACACAGGGAGCCTAAAGTGCCTGGCATCACATACAGAGCTTCTACTTTCTGAAATAAGACAATAGTAAAAGATCAAGAAAAATATACTGGCTCTGAGGTATTACCTAAAGTCCTGCTATAACTCCTGTTCGTTTCCACCTGGGCCAAAATGTAGAGCTAGCTACTAATCTTCCACCTTCCCAAGTAGGTTCTCTGTTGCTCCTCTTCTCCCATTCTTTACTTGGTTTAGATTTATTCTGTTCCTAAGCAGTCTTCATTTAAGGACCCATTGGTCATGTTGCAGGTCAAGTACCAGGATAGCAGATGACAGTGTTCTCTGTCTTCAAATCCAGGACAGTCTACACTTAGGAGGAGTGCAATAAATTCTTATCTGGAACATAGGAACAGACATTAGGTTTGTTCTTCAGGAGTTACAAATGTAAAATGTAAATATGTAAAATATATAAGACTTTGGGATGTAATGCTTTCCCCTCCTAAATTATTCTTCCTGACCTCGTCCCCACCTTCTTGTTCTCAACTCTAACTCATTCAAACAGGAGACTAGGTTCTCCCGTTTTCATTCTTCCCAGAAGTTCAAGAGACCCTGTTCCTGCCAGTGAAGGAACAACTTGTGATGTTGCTCAGCTCTCTCTTTTCTCAGCTGTGGACTGGATGTCCCTGCCCTCTTCCCACGCCCAAGGCCATACCCTGGAGGGCCTGGAGACCTGCCTCACCAAGGCCTGTAAGACTACTGCTCTTTGAGATTCACAGCCCTTGTGACTTCGGATTGCTTTTTAGTAGAATGATGAAGAAACTGGCCTGGGCTGAAAGTAGTGCCTTTAGGGTCCCTTTAGTCAATGAGCAAGACACTTCAAAAGCCACCTTTAGATGCCATAGCACTTAACCTTCACGCCCCAGCTTCAGTTCATCCTGGTGTTCAGTCCAACCCTGGAAACTATACCAACTTGTTTCTCCTTTCAAGAGATGCCCTCAAAAGCCATGGCTTCCAGAGGACTGATTCACAGAGATCTTAAACGTTTTTGATCCCCTAAAATCTGCTGGCATGCTTTAAGCTCAGCTCCAGCGGTTGCTTTTGATCATAGGTCAAAACCTTTCTCTTCAAATATAGCATCTTCGTTTTCTTAACCCTGCTTCCATCACTATCACAACCTATTCTTCCTGGTGGAGCAAGGATTATGTCAGGAGATGGGAGGAGTGAGCATACTGCCTCGGTGTTTGTTCTCGGTCTGACGCTGTTTCCTCAGAGCTCTGTCCAGTATCTTTTCTTTGGGTGGGCTTATAAGGCAAATGACAGAAATCCTCAGAGGGATATGTGTTCCCATATCTTTGTACCAAAGATATTCTTACAACCATACATGTTCTTAGTGTTTGGCTTTAATAAATACTCAAATCACATAAATTTTGTAAGAAGGTCAGAGAAAAGTGACAGCAAAAGTTCCAGGACAAAGAGAACTCAGGTAACTCCTGGGTAACCTTTTCACATTAAGGGAACATAGGATGTCAGAGGCTATGATAGCATGGTCCAGAGAGGCACAGGGATGGGGACCACAGACCCAGGGGCTGATGGTAGACCGTGACTCTTTAATTGAGGTGTCGGAATAGCCTGATACAGTACCACGTGTTCCCTGCACCCCTGTCTGAATCTCCTCAGTACCCTACTCTTTACTGTGTTCCCACAGTGTAGGAGAGCTGGACGCTGTCTCATCCCCGTATTGTTTCCCATGGTGTGAAGACCATGCTCTTCTCCCTGGCTGTAGGGACTGCCTTTTTTCTTACTGCGTCCACCATGGCATTGGGTAGGAGGTAATGAAGAGGGCCAGTTAGTGAGCCAAACTCAGAGTCTGAGCTATCAGGCGAGACTGGGACATGCTAGGGAGGCTCGGGGTCTGGGTTGGCTAGAGTCTAGCCCAGCTGTGGGCAAACTACGGCCCGTGGGCCGGATCCAGCCCGTTTGAAATGAATAAAACTAAAAAAAAAAAAAAAGACCGTACCCTTTTATGTAATGATGTTTACTTTGAATTTATATTAGTTCACACAAACACTCCATCCATGCTTTTGTTCCGGCCCTCTGGTCCAGTTTAAGAACCCATTGTGGCCCTCGAGTCAAAAAGTTTGCCCACCCCTGGCTAGCCCCAGAGCTTGGGTAGGATGAGGATTGTAGATGAGACCCACAACAAGCTTGAGGAAATGGGCAAGGATTGGCCTCAGCTTGAAAGACCTGGACCTCCCTGGCCTGATGTTCTCCACAGCACATTCCAGAAGCGGGAAGATTAGGAAGGCGAGGTTGAAGGTCAGGGATGCCAGTTAACATACAGCTTATGAGGCAGAACGGGCCTCCCTGCCCTATTTTTCTCAGGAGTGGGGAGTGGGGCATTTCCCAAATCTGACTTCTGACCTCTGCTTCTCCAGCAGCAGCACATCACCACCCTTGTGGCCTCTTTCTTCTGTTTTGTAGACCTGGACCTCTCCCCCAGTTCTCTCAACGCCTGTCATTTCTTTCTCCAGTTCTATCATGCCTGCGACCAGCCAGGCATTGTGGTTTTCTGCATCATGGACTACGATGTGCTACAGTTTTGTGATTTCCTGGGCTCCTTAATGTCCGTGTGGGTCACTGTCATTGCCATGGCTCGTTTACAACCTGTGGTCAAGCAGGTCAGTCCAGAATGGGCCCTGGGGGACAATCATAGCTAAAGTCGACTTGAAACTCATTCCCAGCCTCTCCCTGAGGACATTGCCAAGTGCCTCTCTCCATCCTGGCCCAGCCTCTAGAGTCCTGTTTCTCCAGGTGCTGTATTTGCTGGGGGCTATGCTGCTGTCCATGGCTCTGCAGCTTGACCGGCATGGACTCTGGAACCTGCTTGGACCCAGTCTCTTCGCCCTGGGGATCTTGGCTACAGCCTGGGTAAGGGTGGGGAGAGCTGTGGGTGGGGCATCCTAGCAGGACTGGGTTCAGGGCCCTGGGTACCTGGTCCCCAATTTAAGGCGGGCTAAGACCCTTTCACCATCACTATTGTGCTCATGGTGCCCATCCTAGTCTCAGGTACCTTCCTGTCACAACCATGGCTCAGGGGAAGCCTGAGAGTGACCGGCTCTGGCTTGGGTTCCAGGGCCTCCCATTCCTGAGCCCCACTTCTCTGCCTCCTCCAGACAGTACGCAGCGTCCGCCGTCGGCACTGCTATCCACCCACGTGGCGCCGCTGGCTTTTCTACCTGTGCCCTGGCAGCCTTATTGCAGGCAGTGCCATCCTGCTCTATGCTTTTGTGGAGACACGAGACAACTACTTCTACATTCACAGCATTTGGCATATGCTCATCGCTGGCAGTGTGGGCTTCTTGCTGCCCCCTCGTGCCAAGACTGACCACCGGGTTCCATCTGGAGCTCGGGCCCGGGGCTGCGGCTACCAGCTGTGCATCAATGAGCAGGAGGAGCTGGGCCTTGTGGGCCCAGGAGGGGCCCCTGTCAGCAGTATCTGTACCAGCTGAGAGGGGCTTTGAGTCTGGCCCTTGGAACATGAACCCTTCCCAGGGCACAAAGAGCCCTTCCTGGGTTTTTCCAGGCAGTGCGTGCGGAGCTTTCCCAGGGATGAGAGACAAGTTGTGTTTCTTGAGGACTTGGTGTCTTCCTTGACGTGGAACTCTTCCAGGGACCTGGCACACTTCCTGAAGATTGGAGCCATCCTGCATCCATTGAGTCTTTCAGGGCTGTAGCCTGTGCAGGGCCTCAGAGCCCCTAAGGACCAGCAGTCCCTCCTAGGGCGTGGAGCCCCTCCCAGGGACACGGAGCCCTCCTGAGGACATGGATTCCTTCCTGGGGAGGCGAAGCCCTCCCAGGGCATGGCATCATTCCTGAGGAAGTGGAGTCCATTTTGGGGAAACGGAGTCGCCAGTTCTTCCAGCAGCTCAGCAACTCTGGCCTCAGGCCTCCTTCCCAGAAGCAGCATCTGTGCTGGGCTGTGCTGGGAGGGGACATGCAGGACAGATGGGACTGGGACTAGGGCTGGTATCTTGAGTTGATGCAGGTGGAGTCTGGTGTGTCTCCAATGAAGTATTTGCTGGTTCTGTGCTGCCTTTTTTTCTGGGGCCAAATGTGTGGGGAGGGGAGGGAAAGAGGGACCCTGAAGAGGTCAGCATGGGTGATGGGAGCCCAGCTGAATGAACTGCTGGAGCTACTGTCTGAGGCTTCAGTCCTATCGTGTCAGGCTGCACAGCTGGGAAAAGGGAGTTGTGAGTGGGTGAGTCTGTGTGTGAATGAGTGAGTCTTTGTGTGTGTGTGTTGATTGTGGTACCCACACTCAACAAGGGAGGAAGCCGAGGTCCCAGAAAATTGGACTAGCGGGTACAAAGCTCAGATGGGAGGGAATTGTCACAAGAATGTAACTTCTGTTTTGAGCCCCATTTTGCCTGAGTGCCAGAAGGATCATATTTTGTCAATTTGGAATTTCTTCTCTTTCCACAAGAGTCACAGCTGCGTCCCAAGGGTTTATGTGGTGCAAAGATGTTGGGAGCATGTTCTTTCTGGTCACCTCAGTCTATAGGCACCTACCCCCTGAGATTTACACCATTCCAGCCGGCCGTCAGTCAGCAGAGCAGGTAGGTCATGCCGGAGCAGATTTCTGGTCCTATCTGTGTAACCCCTTTTAGTCCTGAGGCTCTCTACCACTTCTGTGCCACATGCAAAGACAGACCCTGGCTACCCAGACACACCTTGAAGCCACTTAAAATGGAAGTGGAAGTAGCATGCTACTTCTGAGTGGAAGCTTGAAGAGTCAGTGCAGGCCTTGTCATTTTCTCTTTTCCTATTGTCATGGTGACCAGCAATGTCCCAGTAGTTGCTCTATTACTCTGAGTCCCAGAGGGGTGAAGATGATGATAGAACAGACCCCTCCCCAGCCAACCTCTAATGGGCCTGTAGCATGAGCGAGAAATAACTCTTTGTGGTCCTGAGCCACTGAAATTTTGAAGTTATCACCATATTATAACCTAGACTCTCCTGCCGAATAGAGGTTGAGAACAGGAGAAGCGGGACAGTTTCCTGCAGAACAGATTCCCCCCCAGCAGAGCTATGGCAGCAGCTTTTACCTCTGCATTTCTCAGGCTGTAAATGATGGGGTTCAGTGAGGGCGTCACGACCCCATAGAACAATGCAATAATCTTATCCAAGTCAGGGTCCTTGGCCTTGGGCTTAAAGTACATGAAGGAGATAGTCCCATAGAAAACCACTACCACTGTGAGGTGGGCAGAGCAGGTGGAGAAGGCTTTGCCCCGGCCTGCAGCAGAGGGCACCCTAAGGATGGCATTAAGGATGAAAATGTAGGACATGCAGATGAGCAGGAGCGGGGCCAGTGACAGGACAGCTGTGGCCACCATTAAAAGCAGTGCATTGAGAGAGATGTCCCCACAGGCCAGTTTCAGCACTGCCAAGATCTCACAGAAGAAGTGGTTAATGACATGGTGGCCACAGAACGGGAGGCTCCAGGTGACAATGGACTGCAGCAATGAGTTGGCAAAGCCCGTTCCCCAGCTCAGCGCTGCCATCCGCACGCACGTCTGCCCACTCATGAGTTCTGGGTACCTAAGCGGCTGGCAGATAGCCACATAACGGTCATATGCCATCACGGCCAAGAGCACGCACTCCGTGGAGCCCAGTGCCAGGGTCAGGTACATCTGCAGGGCACAGCCAGGGAAGGAGATGGTCCTTTGGGCTTCCAGGAAGTTGACCAGCATGAAAGGCACGAAGGAGGATGTGCCACAGATGTCCAAGAGAGAGAGGTTGCTGAGAAAGAAGTACATGGGGCTGTGCAGGCGGGGGTCCAGCATGTTCAGCCCAATGAGCAGGGCATTCCCCAGCACATTCAGAGAGTAGATGCCCAGGCAGAGCACAAACAGGACCATCTCTATGTTATGGTGGCCGTGTAGGCCCAGCAGGACATACTCTGTCACGGCTGTCTCGTTGGCCCCAGCCATCTCATTTTCCCTCCTTTCAAGTCTGGGCCACACAGGTGTTGGGAAAAGCTCTGGCTGGCCTGGGAGCCAGGCATCCGGAATACGTGCCCTGGGGCAGGTCAGCCCCACCTCTAGAATTTAGTTTCACCATCTGTATACTGAGAGACTTAGACTGAAGGTCTACAATCTGGCCTTCTCGGCTCTGCAATTCTGACTCAACTCAGAGGAGATGAGATACATTCTGGTCCCTTCAGCTCTTTTGTGGTTCCCCCCAGGGTGGGCTCGGAGACAGTGGAGTAGGATTCATGTTTGATAAGCTCCGCTAGAATTTAGAGTTCTTGGCTGTTAACAGGAAACTCTAGGTCAGTGGTTCTCAACCTTCCTAATGCCGTGACCCTTTAATACAGTTCCTCATGTTGTGGTGACCCCCAACCATAAAATTATTTTCGTTGCTACTTCATAACTGTAATGTTGCTACTGTTATGAATCGTAATGTAAATATCTGATATGCAGGATGTATTTAGGCGACCCCTGTGAAAGGGTCGTTCGACCCCCAAAGGGGTGGCGACCCACAGGTTAAGAACCTCTGCTCTAGGTCATGACTTCGTATGGCTGAGTCATGCACATCGTTTCAGATTCATTCATTGGTGAATATTTTTGAATGCTACTCTGTGCTAGGTATTGTTTAAGTCTGGGGCCATAGCAGTAAGAAAATAAGTGGACAGAAAGATGCCACACCTGTCACGAGGGCTCCCTCTTCCCTGGACGAGGGGAGATGAGCTCTGTAAGGCAGGCGGGTGCTGGATGGTGCTCACCGAGTGTTCCTTTTGGCCCTTAAGGGTTGACCATTTCCACTCACAGGGTGTGTAGCCTGGTTTCTGGTCATCACTCCTTAAGGAATCATAGACCCTCTGCTGATTTTTGAAAGAACAGCATATCCCAGTAGAGCCACTGGCCACAGGATTTAATCCAAGTAGCTCCTCCTTGATCTCCATATTGCTTTTTAGGATAGATGGGACTGGCACGGACGCCACACAGGAGGGAAGACCCGGCTCTCATCTCGCCGAATGGTCAGTCACTGACTAGTTTATACAGGGCAGAGGCTGCAGTCTTCGCCCAGGCGCTTTCACTGCTGTCCTGGCAGGACTCACCGCCTCCTTGGGAAATGCCAGTGTCAGGTATTCACAGGAGGAAGCGGAAATGTCCCCGAGGCAGTCTTGTTAAACAGCAAAGCTGCCGTATGGCCCAGGTGACCTCTGGTCTAAAGGAGAAATAGAAGCTGAGTGTGACTTTCATTCAGAAGATATAATCACCTCCAGCCCCTTCCCTCTGGGATTGACTGTAAGGCCAGTGTCCTGGGACAGCATTGGAGCCCTGCCTGTCCTTCAGGGATGGGTTTGCCCCCCATTCTCCCTCCTTAACCGCATCTGTGTGTAGGCACAAAGGGGCTCAGCCTCTACTTAGCAGACTTTGTTTTTTCCCAGCGCTTTGCCCAAGAATTTTCCTTTTGTAGGCATGCCCTCCCTCCCTTCCCCAGTGGGGGCATTCCCGCTCATTCCTCAGAGCCCAGCTTAATCGCTCCTTTCTTCTCCCGCCTGCTCCCGGCAGTCACCTGCTCTCTTCTGATGCTTTTAGCCCTTCGCCATCCCTCTGTGCTCATCGTGTGCTCTGTACTGTCTCCTCTACTGCACTCGTGAGCAGGACTCTGTCTCCTTCCTCTCAGCACTTCCTACAGCGAGTACTGCCAAGAGCAGTCACTGAACAGATAATCAAGATTCAAAAAACTTAGTTTTGCATCCAGCGTCAGCACTGACTGGCTGTGTGATAGTGATCAAGTCACTTGACCTCTCTGAGACTCCGTTTCCTTTTGAGAAATGGGGATGCTGTGTAGCTCAGAGGAAACATGCATGTAAAGGTGCAGGGAGCTGCCCAGCACTAGCAAGTTGTTACTGAGGCTGCAGATCAAAGGATTTGTCTTCAGCCATAAGTACCTGTTGGGCTCGACACCTCTGGGAGTGATGACCAGAAATCAGGCTTACACACCCTGTAGAGTGGAAATGTTCAACCTTTAGGTCAGTGTCTGTCATGACCCCCTCTTTCCCCAGAGCCTGCGCTGGTTTCCTTATTCCTCCATCCTGAATAAGGGTGATATTAAGGGAATTTCTCATGCTACACCCCCATTGTAGGTTTCCAGGGGGCTCTGTTCCATGTCGTCTTCCTCAGAGACCTGGCTGATGGAGGCTCCACTATCAGAAGCATCACCAGTTGGTATGGCTTGCGAAGAAAACACTAGAGCAGCGGTTCTCAACCTGTGAGTCGCGACCCCTTTGGGGGTCGAATGACCCTTTTACAGGGGCCACCTAAGACCATCGGAAAACACATATATAATTACATATTGTTTTTGTGATTAATCACTATGCTTTAATTATGTTCAATTTGTAACAATGAGATTGGGGGTCATCACAACATGAGGAACTGTATTGAAGGGTTGTGGCATTAGGAAGGTTGAGAACCACTGCACTAGAGCATCTCATACCAGCAGTTAAATGCTCTGACCCAGTAGAGGTGTGTTTCACATCCACCCACAATCCACTGGCCCTGTGTAATCCTACCACAGGCTCTGGAAGAGGAGAACTGGAAATATACCTGAGTGTTTGGGTATGATGACTTACATAATACACAGAAAAACACTGCATCTATCAGCCAGTGCCTCACTCTGTCATGCCCTGGAAAATCAGGTTCACAGAGAGATAGGAGTGTCTCTGAGATAGTTGTCTAATTCCACTCACCATATTCATCCCCTGAGAGACAGGGTGATGCCATGAACTGGGACTGGGAGTGAGGGAACTGGGTTGATTCTTGCCTTTCTTCTGGTTCTGTTCTATGACCTTGGTCAGATTTCTCCCTTGGTGAAATGGAGCCATTCACTTAGGCAGTCTCTGGTATTCTGTAACCTCCAAACATTTCCTCACATCCTTCCATCAACTTCCCAATCATGAAGTCTAACAGACCCAGGGTTATTTTTCAAGGTCAGTATCAATTTCATTAGCTGATAAATTTCATACTTACTTTAGCTTCAAAAATTATTTTATAAGAAAGGTGAATGACTCAGCAAGATGAAAGCTTGGTTTTCAGTTTCCCTGACACGCGGGATCTCAGATTCCTGCATCACTGCCTCCTTGCTGTATAGCAGAGCAGGTGAGCATGGGGTTTGGAGTCAGACTGACCAGGACCCAAATCCCAGGTCCCACTGGCTAACAGTTCCCTCAGCCCTACCTTCCTTACCTGTAATGCAGAGATAAGAACAGTATTTCCTTGTGAGGTTATTGTGAGGATCCAGTGAGATGATGCATGCGAAGCTGTCAGCTCAGAGCCTGACGCATGGTAAGGAATCAATAAGTGGTAGCTGATATTCTTGGTATTATGTCCTCTTTCCCAAGCAGATATTCTGATTTTTACATGTTTAAAAAAGATTTACTGAGAGGAGTCAGCATGTTACGGATTCTTCTTACCTCCTCCCTGTTGGCCCAGTGGCATTAGTGCATGCAGGTAACTGGAGTGGGCTGCCAGGTGAGCTGGCCCGAGAGCAGAGCTGGGATGTGCCGAGTTCATTACCAGCAGACACACTTGTGCAGGGATGGGCCAGGGCCGTGCCCATGAGGACCAGCCTCCTGTTACCTGCCACATAGACAACTTGCCTGCTCCCTGCCTTCAGGGACTTCGCAGTCCCTGCCCAATTTAAAGTTCAAACCCTGCAACTACACAAGACTGCAGGTTTGGCAGCTGTGGGCCTTCAGAGACCCCAGGCTCCGTGTGCTGTCCCTGGGAGGGGGTTGGAGCGGGCACAAGAGTGACACTGGACAGAGAATCTGAAGACTGGGTCTCATTGCAGTCCTGCCCTTTTGGGTCTGAGGCTTGGGGACCATGGCTCCCCTGGCCTGGACCTGGGCATACTGGTCTGTGAAATGGCTGTCATCTTCCAGGATTGTTGTAAGGACCTGGATTCATGGAAGTGTAAGAACAGCAAATTGCTGTATGGGGTATGAGATCCCAAGCACTTGTGAGGGACCATTAAGTCTGGGATTTAGCCAGGAGCATGAGGTCTACGGGTTTCTCTCCCCTTTCCCTTCTCAATCCCTTCTATTTCCTTTTCTGTTTCCTTCCCACAATACAAAATAAGTTGACACAGTTTAGGGGCTAAAAAACAGTTTTTGTTTTTTTTTAAAATATATTTTATTGATTTTTTACAGAGAGGAAGGGAGAGAGATAGAGAGTTAGAAACATCGATGAGAGAGAAACATCGATCAGCTGCCTCCTGCACATCTCCTACTGGGGATATGCCCGCAACCCAGGTACATGCCCTTGACCAGAATTGAACCTGGGACCTTTCAGTCCGCAGGCCGACGCTCTATCCACTGAGCCAAACCGGTTTTGGCCTAAAAAACAGTTTTAAGTAAAGCAGCAGCTGATGCAAAATTTTCCATTACACTATGATTTGGCTTTTGGAATTTTTACCAAGAATACAGGTGAAGATTGTGACCACTTAGTTTTATTCTTTTGAAGTTATTTTTTAAAAATTTTATTGAATTAATTTGGGTGACATTGATTAATAAAATTATATAGGTTTGGACTCCGCCAGGATTTATTTAAACATTCTCCTATGGTTGGACATTGAGATTCTTACAGTTTTTTGTTACTATAAACAATCCCATGATTAATATTCTTGTATATAATTCTTTGTGCCTGTAATTATCTTCTTAGACTTATTCCTAGAAGTAGAGGTGTTGGTCAAAGGGTCTGGAAGTTTTTAAGTCTCTTGATTCATACTCCAATTTACTCTGCAGGAAATTCATATCAGTTTATTCCCATTCCCACCAGCAGTATATGACATTACCTACTTCAACGCACCTTAATTAACAATAGACATTTAAAAAATTCGTTGCCAGTTTCATGGGTGGAGAATTGTATATCAGTGGCCTTTCTAACTGTAAATGTGATTAAAAACCCCCAATGCCCACAGGACGAAGGCCGAACTCCTATAGTGGCACCGAAGGCCCCGCAGAACGTCTTGGCTGGCAGCCTTCACTCTGGCTTGGTTGAGAGGGTTGGGGTGCAGGGAGCGGGGTGCTTCTCTCCCCAGTGCCTCTGTTCTGACCAACAGAAGCAGAAAGAGGGACGGAGGGGAACGAGGACTCAAGCAAGGCCTGTGCTTACCTGCTTGGAGGCCAAGACCAGCTGTCCCGTCATACAGATGGTGCCTCTGAGGCCAGAGCAGGCAGGGAATGGGGATGCTATGAGAGTCTGGGCCCACTTCTGTGTTCACTGAGCTCTCAGCAAGGAAAGCTGGGAAGAGGCTGAGCACCGGGAAGAGTCGGCTATGGCAGATGTCAGGGGGATGGGACGAAGAGCAGTAGAGCAAGCCTCCCCAAAGCCAGGTGAGGCCTGGATGCTGCACAGGGAGGTACTGGCAGCTGCTGCTACTAAGGGGAGATGGGGGAATCCAGGCCCTGGGCTGCTCCAGGTGACTGTTGTCCTGGCAGCTGGGCAGGTCTGGAAATCTTGGACTTGAGGCCTCTCACTGCCTCTACTGTCATCTCCCAGGGGCTCTCGGTCTTGCCTGTCATCTGTGCACTCCATCTAGCTCTGCTCAGATTTAGGAAGAACCCCAGGCTCTGCCATTATTATCCCTACATTGACACTATCATTTGTTTATTGAGGAAACCTATGAGGGGCCTGGGTACGGCAGGGCTGAACTTTGGAAAAGAGTGGAATTCGACACTCCCTGCTCTGACAGTAATACTGAAAATAGAGCAGGAGGAGCAAAGTGGGGTGGCTTCCAGGAGGAGGTGGCATTTGTGCTGGGCTTTGAGGGTTAGGCACTCTTTTTACACGTGGAGTTGTGTGCTGGGCCGGGGCTGCTTTGTGGGAAGAACCAAGAAGAGCAGCGAGCTGGGCAGTGCAGGGTGTTACCGAGGCCCCACTTGGCTGGTGTGTGTGGCTGTCAGGAGTGAGAATGTGGGCGACGGCTGCGGGGTTGGTCAGGACCTCGGATGCCCACTGAAGAGGTAGCACTTCATCCTGAGAGCAGTGGGGAGCCCTTTAGGGGTTTCAGCCAGGAGAGTGACATGATCACATGTGCTTTTTCAAAAGATCTCCTGGCTGCCCCTGTGAGGAGAGATTGGAAGGAGGAGTAAGACTGGGATGTGGCCCGGCCGGCGTGGCTCACTGGTTGAGCGTTGACCTATGAGCTAGGAGGTCATGGTTCTATTCCCAGTCGGGGCACATGCCCGGGTTGTGGGTTCAATCCCCAGTGTGGAGCATGCAAGAGGCAGCCGATCGGTGATTCTCTCTCATCATTGATGTTTCTATCTCTCCTTCTTCTCTGAAATCAATAAAATAATATTTAAAAAAAATAAAAACTGGAAGCTGGAGGCCATCCAGGAGGCTGGCAAACATGCGGGGCTGGCCCAGGGCAATACCGGGGAAGGAGCAGAGAGGGCAACTGTGAGCTATTCTCTGCACATCGGTGGGTGTTGGTGCTGCCTTTCTGGGATGAAGAGTCCAGAAACACAGCCCCGTGCCCCTCACCATCCTCACTTTCGGCACATGAGGCCTCGCCTACGACCTGCAGGCCCTCCCTCACTTGGAGGACCGTCTCCTGCCCCACACCCTCCTGGCGGCCTCGTTCACCTCCTTGTTCCTCAGGCTGTAGATGACAGGGTTCAGCATGGGCGTGACCACGGCGTAGAGGACTGTGAAGACCTCGTCAGAGGCGCGGGCCTCCTTGCTCTTGGGCTTCATGTACATGGAGATGACAGTGCCATAGAAAAGCAGCGTCACGGCCAGGTGCGCCGAGCAGGTGGAGAAGGCTTTGCGGCGCCCGGCAGCCGAGGGCACCCTCAGGACGGTGGCCAGGATCAGCGCGTAGGACAGGCAGATGAAGGCCAGGGGCACGGGCAGCAGCAGAATGGCGCCCACCAGCAGGAGGGCCTCGCTGATTGACGTGTCACCACATGCCAGCTTCAGCACGGCCAGGATCTCACAGGTGAAGTGACTGACCACGCGGTGGCCACAGAAGGGCAGCCTCATGGCGATGACGGTCTCAGTCACTGATTTGAAGAGACAGAGGACCCAGGCGGCTCCTGCCAGCAACAAGCAGAGCCGCTGGCTCATGAGCACCGGGTACCTGAGTGGCCGGCAAATGGCCAGGTAGCGATCGTAGGCCATGATGGCCAGCAGCAGACACTCTGTGGAGCCTGTGGATAGGCTCAGACACATCTGGATGGCGCAGCCAATAAAGGAGATGGTCTTCTGGGCCGACAGGAGGTGGACCAGCATCAGGGGCACGAAGGTGGACGTGTAGCAGATGTCCAGGGTGGAGAGGTTGCCCAGGAAAAAGTACATGGGTGTGTGCAGGTGGACGTCCAGCACACTCAGCGCTACGATGGCCGTGTTCCCCAGCAGAGTCACCAGGTACATGGCCAAGCACAGAGGGAAGAGCAGGCGCTCCAGGGATGGGAAGCCAGAGAATCCTTTCAGAACGAACTCAGAGACCTCTGTCCTATTGACCAGCTCCACAGCTGCAGTGGAGGGAAAGAGGGTGTAGGAGGGTGGGGAGCCCACAGAGCCTCTTTTGGGATGAGGCACATTGCTCTGACACACACTCTCTCTGTGACTGGGGGCAATCCCTGTACCTCTAGGCTGCAATTTATCGATGGGAAAAATGATTTAAATCAATCAGCATTTCACTGAGTGTGAATGGCAATGTTAGTAGGCAAACTGAAAAATCGAATTGAGACAACATTGGATTAACCACAAATAAATAGAGCTCTACTACAGGACTTCTCAGAGCCTTTGCTATGCCAGTGTGATTTGTGACTTTCCAAAAGCAGTGTAGAATAGGTAATGCCTAAACTTATTTGACCATGGATCTTCCTTTTACAGAGCATCCATCAACCTACTATAGATAGATATTCAATGGGCTGGACCAGAGAGCCTCACATGCCCCAGAATCACCCGGCAAGTTTGTTAAACACATTGCCGGCGCCTTCCCCAGAGTTTCTGACTCAGCAGATCTGGGTGCTGCTGCCGCTGTTGGACAAGGTACCACACTCTGAGAACCAATCGGCTAGCTTGTCTCTGAGGGGCCTTCTGATTTGAGGAAGCCTCTGAGCTGCTGCTTCGCACTGTTCCCAGTACTGGAATGTCCTCCTCTATCCCTCAGCCTGCAGAAATCTCACTTGTCTCTTTAGGTCCGTTCTCGTCTCCATGCATGAAGCATATGTTGTGCCTTGCACTGGAGGGGCTGCTGGCCTCTGAGCTCAGTGGGCTCGTCCACCTGCTCCCCCCCGCCCCCTCACAGGACCTGCTTCATCAGCTACTGTGTGTCGATTGACCTTCAGAATCTGCTTTTATCATGGCCTTTTGAGCTAAAATCTGATGGACCTTTTAGCTCAGCCCAAACCTATTTTCTCTGGGCCTGAGCCCGAGGTGCTTGGACGTCATGAATTCTAGGGCATCAGCATGGAAAGCACCCTGAGAGGTCACAGAGTGGGTCCCTGGCAGCACTGTGACAGCTACGCCATGCTCAGGGCGCATGTTTGCTTCTGTCAAGCCCCAGATGGTGGTGGTTCCTTTTGTTGCACTGGATGGAGCCCCTTCCCTGATGTTCCCCTGCAATATTCTCCCTAGCTGTGGAGCATGATTCTGTCTTTCCTTAGTGTCAGGTACTTGGCATGGTGCCAGTAAACCCACGGGACATACTGCCCAAGCCTGGGTCTGGATTAAGCACCAGTTCCTGTCAGCGATTCCCTTGCATGAGACGATTGGCTGCTTTTAGTCCTGTGTTAATTCTTTCTGGAATCAAGAAGTGATGGAGTTCCTACTACGTACAGACATCATGCTAGGCATTAGGGGAACAACTGAGGACACAGTGCCCCCAGGTCACTTAATCCAAACCATTCCCAGGTAGAAAGCTTCTCCAATCTCCACGCCTCGCCTCATCCTGCTCCTGTTTGCATGCCTCCAGTGACAGGAAGCCCATTACCCTCGCAGACATATTTTTACGCAGGGTCCAGAGCTCTGGGCCCTATTTCAGGGGATAAAGGGCCACTTACGCAGTAAGGAGAGCTCGGACCTAGCTCTGGGCTTCAGGTGGAAGGTCTGGCCTCAGCCTGATTGTGTATAGAGACCTTGTGGGCTCAGGGGAGGATGAGCTTTGCGCTTCCTCCAAGACTCAGCTGGGGACTCTGAGGCCGGGTTCCTGGAGACGCACCCCATGTAGCAGTGTCAGTAGTGGCAGGCACAGTGCCAGGGCTGGGGGGAGGCACAGCGGCGGTGGTGTGCTTTCCTGCAGCCGCTGTGTCTAGGTCAGGCCACAGCCTCCTCTTTATATGGCTCCGCGTACTATAGTTCATCCCCTAAATATTAGCAAACCTCGGCAGCCATTGGCTACCTGCTGGAAAACACTCACATAGGGTCATTACATATGCACCCACTTACATGTGTGTGCACAAACACCTGTTTGACACCCAGGTACACACATATGTGCCTAGGCGTTTACATGCACACATGCGCTCATGTGTGTACATGAACAGTCATTCCCATGAGAGTATGTACATATGTAGAGGCATTCACTCTTGCTCTCTCTTACACACACACACACACACACACACACACACACACGGAACAGACCCTTGGACCTGTGGCCAGGGTGCCAGAGGCCTGGCAGGACTGCTTCTCCCTGGGAGGGGGTTTGTGGAGACCAGCTCGGCCATGGAAATGTCACTAGAGAAGGAACAGCCCTGAGGGTGGGGAGCAAACTCTGCCTGGGATGAACCCGGAGGACAAAGGAACCTCAGAGCAGGGACAAAGTCAGAAAACCAGCTGAGTGCCTTGTCCTGCCTTCCCGTGCGTGCTGAGGACCCGTGCCTCCCTCTCGACCTGCCCTCGCTGGGGTGGGGTCTTTGGGAAGAGGATCAGAAGGGTGTGACTGAGGAGCTCTGGTTCCCAAAGCAGGGCAGGGGGCTTTGTCTGCAGAGCCCACAGTGGCCATCCTGCCTTCACTTCTCTCCTGGCTACAAAAATCGGTTCAAATGCCACCTCCCCGGGAGCCTTTCTTTATCCTCTCCCGGCCACCCTGAGCCTCTCTCCTCTGTGCCCACAGCCCTGCGTCTGCACCTCTAGATGGCGCTCACCTTTCTCCCTAACTTCTGCCTGTTGCCTGTCCCTGCCAGCCCACAGGGATGCCACCGGCCTCTTCTCACCCAGGTTCTGAAGGCCAACTTGAAGCTCCCAGCCTGGCCACAGCCCACTTCTTCCTGGCTTGTGACTTCCTGGGGCTAAGACAAATTGGGAACGAGCGGGCTGCCAAATATGAGCTGTTCCTAGCCTGGGTGACACCTCGGAACCGGGAGGGCTCTTACAGACCAGCAAGGCCAGCCCCTTGTTATCCGTGGGGAAACGGAGGCCCAGAGAGGGCAAGGGGCTTGCCCAACGTCACACAGTGGGTTCGAGGGGGAAGCCACGGCTCCAGTGACTCACTGGGATCCTGTCTCCCAGCCTAGACCCTGCCCCTGCCCCACATCCCCATTTTTTCACTTACCTTCAGGCTCTTCCAGATGCATATCGCGGCCTCCTTGAGCGATGTTTCAGAGGGTGTGAGACCAGGGACCTTCTGTGGCTGGAGCTGGAGAAACGCAGGTCAAACAACAGGCCCAAACCCTGGTGGGAGGACACGGGGTTTCATGCTGACCCAGCTTTCCAAACAGGAACTGTGCCTAGACTTCCGTAGAATTCAGTGAAGAGTTTGCAACTTAATAAAACTAAGTGGAACTTTTAGAATTTGGTGGAATTAGACAAAGTGCGGAGACTTCAGTGGGGTTCTCTGAAGTGTGTCAGGTTTGGCAGGATTAGGAAATTCTGTTAGGCTTGAGACTGAATGGGGTCCCAATAGTTTGCTGTGGGCAGCCAGGGACTCCCTGACCTGGACAGCTACCCGCTCCATCCTGGATGACAGCCTCCCGGGGAGCAGGCAAAATGAAAGAGGCGCCTTTCAAAGCTCCCTGTGCGCCAAGGGACTGCACAATCCCCAAGGCAATGTAGAGGGAGAGGGGAAATGTGCCCAGCTTAGAAACTTTGGGGTGCTTCAGGGATGATGTCCCAAAGACCTAATTATGCAGAGTCTATTTAGAAACCTTAATTAGTGTGAAAAAGTTGGAGGAAGTGGCTCAGGGCCAGGGATCCACCCTCGCAGGTCAGTCCCTAGACAGTGCTGGCCCAGGAACATTTATGGGATGAATAAATGAACGATAGATGAATAATTAAATGAATGCATAAGTGCCCTAACCAGTTTGGCTCAGTGGATGGAGCATCAGCCTGTGTACTGAAGGGTGCCGGGTTTGATTCCGGTCAAGGGCATGTACCTTGGTTGCGGGCACATCCCCAGTAGGGGGGTGTGCAGGAGGCAGCTGATCGATGTTTCTCTCTCATTGATGTTTCTAACTGTCTATCCCTCTTCCTTCCTCTCTGTAAAAATCAATTTTATACATATATATATATATTTTAAAGAATATAGTTAAATGAATGCATAAGCAATTCAGTGAGTAAATTTAAAACTGAATGAATGAGTGAGTGAACAAATGATAGAGTTGCTTTCCAGGAGAGTTAGAGGTCTTGGCTCAACTGTCATAGGGGTCTTAAGAAAATGCAAAATCTGGAAGAAGAGTAATAGAGGAGGGAACTGGAAGAAGAGAGACAACATTTAGACGATCAGAGCAAAAAAGTCCTGTAGATTCTTGACCAATCCCCGTTGTACGGACAGGAGAGCCTCCCTAGAGAGGTGAAGGAGTTAGCTCAGCATCACCTAGTGAGACAGCGTGGTCCTGGGTTCACTGCTTTGTCCACCCTTGAATCATATATCCCTCCATCCGTGCAAAGCGGGCCTGCTCAGGCCAGTGGATGACTGGATGCCTCTCACCTCCACCTGGCCCCTCCTCCCTGCTCTCAAAACGGTCATCTATACAGTTCCTCCTGAGGTTCCTTCTAGTTCTCAGGGTCCATGCTTCTGCAAGCTACAGGCCTTTTAATCAAATAGGGTCATTTTATTTTGGGTTTTGTTACTGTTGATGGATTTTTATTTCATTGTTTATTCAACTTGCCTCTCCCAATGCTTTACAAGCAGGGTAAGTGAGATCGGGACCCAAATGTTCTCTGGATGCTGCACCTGGGGCAGAGCCTCACTCTACGAGAGGGGGTTGGGAGGAGGAAAGGAGCCCCCACTCTCTCAGCCATACTGACCATACATTTAGCCTCTGCAAGTCAGAGTTGGAGGGGGTGAGAAATACTGGTGGGCTGTCCTGCTGCATGATAAATATTCTCCGTGCATTTGAAAAAGTTGTGTATCATGCCCAGCTGGTGTGGCTCAGTGGTTGAGCGTCGACCTATGAACCAGGAGGTCATGGTTCGATTCCCGGTCAGGGCACATTCCTCTCTGAAATCAGTAAAAATATATTTGCACCATATTCCCACCACCCAAATGCTTCATGTATTTTTAAAAAATTGATTTCAGAGAGGAAGGGAGGAGAGAGAGATAGAAACATCAGTGATTAGAGGGAATCATTGATAGATTGCCACCTGCACACCCCACACTGGGGATCGAGCCCACAAATGGCGCATATGCTCTGACCGGGAGTTGAACCGTTACCTCCTGGATCATAGGTCAATGCTCAACCACTGAGCCACGCCAGCCAGGTTGCTTCATGTATTTTAATGCTCTGTTATTAGATGCATAAACTTTTAAGAAAAAGTTTGCTAAGTTCTCTTGATGAATTGACCCTTTTATCATTTTCAAATGACCCTCTTTATCCCTGTTAGTATTGTTTCCTCTATCATCTATTTGATATACTATTAATATAGAGTTGGGTCTTTAAAAATGAAATCTGACAATCTATGCCTTTATTTCTTTTTTTAAAATATATTTTTTATTGATTAAGATATTACATATGTGTCCTTGTCCCCACGTTACCCTCTAACCCCCCCCCCCCCCCGCTCATACCCTCACCCCCCCCCGTTGTCCGTGTCCATTGGTTAGGCCTATATGCTTGCATAAAAGTCCTTTGGTTGATCTCTCCCCCTTACCCCTACCCTCCCCTACCTTCCCTCCAAGGCCTGACAGTCCAATCAATGCCTCTCTGTCTCTGGATCAGTCCTTGTTCATCAGTTTATGTTGTTCATTATATTCCACAAATGAGTGAGATCCTGTGGTATTTATCCGCTCTCCAGTTCCATCCATGCTGTGGCAAATGGTAAGAGTTCCTTTTTCTTCTTCCTCTTCTTAAAGAATACCTTTCAGCATTTCATATAATGCTGGTTTGGTGGTGATGAACTCCTTTAGCTTTTTCTTATCTGTGAAGCTCTTTATCTGACCTTCAGTTCTGAATGATAGCTTTGCTGGATAAAGTAATCTTGGTTGCAGGTTCTTGCTATTCATCACTTTGAATATTTCTTGCCACTCTCTTCTGGCCTGCATGGTTTCTGTTGAGAAATCAGCTGACAGTCGTATGGGTACTCCCTTGTAGGTAACTGACTGTCTTTCTCTTGCTGCTTTTAAGATTCTCTCTTTATCTTTTGCTCTTGGCATTTTAATGATGATGTGTCTTGGTGTGGTCCTCTTTGGATTCCTTTTGTTTGGGGTTCTCTGCGCTTCCTGGACTTGTAAGTCCATTTCTTTCACCAGGTAGGGGAAGTTTTCTGTCATTATTTCTTCAAAAAGGTTTTCAATATCTTGCCCTCTCTCTCCTTCTGGTACCCCTATAATTCTGATGTTGGTATGCTTGAAGTTGTCCCAGAGGTTCCTTATACTATCTTCATATTTTTGGAATCTCTTTTCTTTTTTCTTTTTCGGTTGGGTATTTTTTGTTTCTTTGTATTTCAAATCTTTGACTTGATTCTTGGGATCCTCTTGTCTGCTGTTGGATCTCTGTAAATTATTCTTTATTTCAGTCAGTGTATGCTTAATTTCTAGTTGGTCCTTTTTCATGTCCTCCATGGTCTCACTATACTTATTGAGGGATTCATTAAATTTATTGGCGGTTTCCATAAAATTCTTGAAAAACCTTATAAACGTGGCCTTGAACTCTATATCCAGTCATTTGCTTTCCTCCATTTCTGCCATTTGTGACCTGTTTCTTTGTCTCCACATTTTGGCTGCTTCCCTGTGTTGATAGAGTGGCCCTGCGCGCCAGGTGTCCTGTAGGGCCCAGTGGCTCAGCCTCCCCAGTTACCTGAGGTGGACACTCTTGGTGCACTCTTGGTGCCTTGGTTGTTGTAGGAGCACTGGGAGGAATTGACCTCCAGGCCAATTGGCTGTGAGAATCAGCTGTGTCTGAAGTGGGAGAACTTCTGTGCTGAAGACACCCTTCTGGGGCAAGACTTGCTTCAGTGGGGCTTTGGTGCTCACTGAGTCTGCTCCCTGAGTGTGTCCCTTATGGATCTGAGGAGTTGCAATCTGGATGGTCCCCCTCTGACCACTGGGTACAGTGGCTCCTGGATCTAAGGAGGTGCTAATTCAGCCTCTGCCTGAGGCCACACAGCAGGAGCCACGAAGAGGCTCAGCTGTGAAGCAATGCAAGCCGCTGCGGGGCCTTGGGCCTTCTCTTGGAAGTTCCGGGTCTGCCTGGCTCAGCTGCAGTTAGGTACATTCACATGCAAAAGCCTCTGCCGCAGCCTGGGTGGGGCGGGGTCTCAGGGAATCAAAGGGCGTAGCAAGCAGCTATGGCTGATTCTCCGCCCAGCCCTAAGGAGTCGAGCGTCTCAGTGACCCGATAATTGCTGCAAGCACCTCTGAGGGAAAGCCGCCCTCAAGTTCGCCCGCTGCCCGACAGTGCAGCTTCTCCCCAGAGACTTCCCAGAACCAGAGTTCAGAGCAGTCGGGAGCTTGTGATTCAAAAAGACAGCCGCGTCCTCAGGTACCACCCCCTTTCCGCGCGCGCGTGAGCTGCCGTACCTCTGCACTCCACCTCGGCAGCTCCTCTGGCTCTCAGTGTACTTTTCTTTCCTTCTAGTTGTGGAATTTACACTCAGCCAGCCTTCCTGTTGTTCTGGATGATGTCTGCTCTGTCCTTTGCATTGTTTTTCAATTGTTGTGGGAGGCGGCAATTTCCCGGTGTTTATCTATGCCGCCATCTTAGTTTCTCCCAATCTATGCCTTTAATAGGATGTTTAGATAGTTTACATTTTAAGATGATTATAGATATGGTAGGGCTTAAATCTTCTGTCTTGCTGTTGCTTCCTATTATTAATTAATATTATATCACTTCACCTATAGTGTATAAACCTTTTGACAGTGCACCTCCATTTCCCTTCTTCTGGGCTATTGTCATGCATTTTCATTTCACAAATGTTATATAGGGTGGGGCAAAAGAAGGTTTACAGTTATGAGTATATTAATTACTAGTGTTCTGGTGCACAAATTCATGCACATTGAAAGAAAATTAATTAGAAGAAATATTTTAATATCACTATTCGCCTTTTGTCTATAATAGAAGTGTCAACCAAATTCACGATCGACAATGACAGATCAAAACACACGCATGTGATTGGCACCAGCAAGAGCTTTATATGTATTGCACATGCATGAGTCAATATATATATATATATATATATATATATATATATATATATATATATTAAACTTGCTTAATTAGACCTGCTTTCTGATTTAGCTAAACTTTTTCCAGCCCAATGAAGCACCCCAACTTCTCTTTCAGGTAATTGTCAGCAACACAGCAGTAAACATGAAGCAGATTCATCAACATGAAGCAGATTATTTTTGTAGATCACACAGGGAGAGCAAAGGGTAAAAGATTTAACTGCAGCAGTGTTTGACTATATTCTGCGCAGTGAGAAAACCTGAGGTCATTTTCAAGGTCCACCATTTCTTACTTCTTTTCAGTCAGGTTACGTTTCTAAGCTTTCTAAATCTCCATTTTCCAGCTAATGAAAAGAAAATAGGATTCCACTGAGTCTCCTATCTACCTACTCCAGGACTTCTGTGAGGATCAAATGAGATGAGGCATGGGAAAATGCTTCACAGACATTTGGTTAAAGTGTAAAATGTTTCCACTTGGCTATAAAGCAAGTTGTGTTCCTGGGCTGAAGAAACTCCAAGGAGGCTAGTCGCTAGGGAGAGGAAGCCGGGCGTTGCTACATGACGCCATTACCCGGCACCCACAGCCACTGTTTCCGGGCTAGGCTGGGCTGTGGGCCACATTTTGTGCCATGGGGTCTTGGCAACATCATCTGTGACTTGGTGGGGTGTCACTCCAGGGTGGTGGTGGGGCCTGTGTCCCACTTGGGGGAAGCTGAGTGTTGCTTTGTGGGTGCCAGGTCCACAGTGCCATTTCTCTATAAATGGCCAGTGCGTGTCATGGCAGCTCCTGCATTGAGCATCTGCCCCCTGATGGTCAGTGTGCGTCATAGTGACCGGTTGGACGGTTGGACACTTAGCATATTAGCCTTTTATATATATAGATTATATATATAGATTATATATATAGATGGTATTGTTTTCCATATGAACAAACTATAAACATACTTTTGCCCCACCCTATATTTCTCTAGGATATATATCTTGTTAAGGAAATACTGGATAAAAAATATGTTTATTGACATTTTTGAAGATGCAACCAACTTGCTCTCAGGGAAGCTATCAATTAAAATCTTCACTAAATATACAACAATACCCACTTATTCATACCCTGACTGGGGCTGGATGTTATCAGCCTTTTACATTTTGCATTATGATTGATAAAAAGACATCTTCTTGTTTTATTTTGCATTTCTCTGATGACTAGGAATGTTAAACAAAATTTCATGTCAATTTTTGCTATTTAAAATTTTCATTTTAAAATTGTCTCTCCATCTTTTTTTACCCATTTTTCTAATTTTGAAAAAATATTCTTTTCTAAGAGTCTTTATATATTCTTTATAGTATTCCTTTATCTATTACATAGTGGCAAACATTTTGTCACTTATCTTTTTTGTTGGCTTATGGCATCTTTTCTTACAAAGAAGTTTAATTATTTTGGGTAGTCAAATTTTTTTCTTCTATGTCTTCCTTCATATCTCTAAGGTTTTAAATACATTTTCCTTTCTATATTTTCTTCTAAGACTTTTAGGGTTTTGTTTTAAATTTTTACTTATTTTATCTGCATTTATTTATTTAATGAATGAAGTAGGTAAGTTAATTTACTTGCCCCAACAGAATTTATTGTAAAGGAATTCTTTTCTCACTAATTTGAAAATGCTGTCTTTATCATATGCTAATTTCTCACCTAAACATAACATATTTCAGAGCTCCACTGAAGAAAATTCCTGAATTCCCCAGAGAGAAAAAATGAATTTCTTATGAAGGTTCAAAACCATATCGACTTCAGACTTCACATCCTATATCCACTGGGATATCTATTAGGCACTGAAAGGTAACTTGGCAGAAACAAAGCTATTGGTAATCCTCCAACCCTCTAGTCTTCCCACATCTCTGTACTTTTTAAGCTAAAATCTTAGTAATTATACTTATTTCTCTTTCCATCACCAATCTAGTCACTCCATTGACAAGCCTTACCGACTTCACTAGCAAGTGAGTCTACCTGCTCTTCTCCTCTTTACCATGACCAGCTGGTCCCATCCAATATCTTCTATCCCAGGCCACCTGGTTGGTGGTGACCATCCCCCTCCACTCTCCTGGCTTACTCTCCTCTCCCTCTGCTCTCTTCCTCTAACCATGTAGTCCTTCTCCTTCCCCAAACAAGCCACACTCATTCTTATCTGAGCTTTTTGTTCCTTCTACTTGGAAACTCCTTCACCTCCCACCTCCAACTCCAGATATTTACATGTTGACACTGTTCAGATCTCAGTTCAAAAGTTACCATGTCAGAAAAAAACTTTTCCAATATATTTTTTCTATATGCTTAACTAATTTCCCTAGTAGATTTGTTCAAAATGCCATTCTTTCCCCAACAATTTACAATGCCAGCTCTATCATAAGTCAGTTTTCCCCATATGTGTGAGTCTTTTTTGAGTTCTTAATAATGGTCTATTTGTTTATCATTGCAGCAATATTTCATTAGCTTTCAAGTAATTGTTGATGTCTGATAAGCTGCCTTGTTATTTTCCTTCATGAGAGCCTTGATGGTTTCATATATGTTTTAGAATCAGCTTGACAAGTTCTAAAAATAAAAAAAGAAAACCTTTCACAATTCTTATGAAAAAAAGAATTTTCATAAGAATTGTGTTGGAGCTATAGATCAATTGAGGGGTAACTGATACTAAGTCTTCCAGTTCTATGAATGTAGTACTATATATTACTCCATTTACTTTCTTTTCTTTTTACTATAAATATGTATTTTATTGTGGTGATCTACATATAACAAAATTTACCATTTTGAACCCTAACCCTAACCAAAAAAAATTTACCATCTTAACTGTACATTATTAATGCATAGTTCAGAAGTATTAAATACCTTCATATTATTGTGCAACCATCTCCGTCATCCATTCTCTTAACCCTTTTCATCTTGTAAAACTGAAAATCTATACTTTCCCATAGCCCTTGGCAACCACCATTACAATTTCTGTCTTTATGATTCTGACTATACTAGGTACCTCATATAGGTGGAACCATACAGTATTTGTCTTCCTGTGACTAGCTTATTTCACTTAGCATAATGTTTCATCCATGTTGTAGTATATTTTCCTTCCTTTTAAAGACTGAATAAAATTCTGTTGTAGGTATATGCCATCTTTTGCTTATTTATCAACAGATGAACACTTGCGTTGTTTCCACGTTTTAGCTATTTCATGCTGCTGTGAACATGGGTGAACAAACAAATACCTCTTTGAGACTCTGCTTCAATTTTGGGGGGATATATATCCACGAGTGGAGTGGCTATATCACATGGTAATTCTATTTTTAATTTTTGAGGAAGCTCCATACTATCTTCCACAGCAGCTGTACCATTTTACATTCCTACCAACATTGCACAAAGGTTCCATTTTCTCCACATTCGTGTTAACACTTGTTATTTTCTGTTTTGTTTTTATAGTAGCCATCCTAATGGGTATGAAATGGCATCTCATTTGATATGAAATGCAAATCCCCAATGGTTAGTGATATTGAGCATGTTTTCATGTGTTTATTGGCTATTCATATGCTTTTTTTTGAGAAATGTTTATTCAAGTCCTTTGCCTCCCTCTTAGTCTTCACTCCTTTACCTGTCCCTCAACCAAGGCCTTCTGAAATCTGTGGTACCTCCATGTCTTTCACCCAGAGTTATGTGGGACACCCACCCACACTCCCCACCTCCCATAGCTCTAGCCCCTGAAAGCAGACCAGAAGGATGACTCATTTTTACTGGGTACCACCCCAAATTTTCTGTTCCTGTGGCACTTTAGGGCCTCCTGTTAGAGGCTGGCATGCTGAGCTCTAGAGACAGGCTCCCAGTAGGCAGTTAGGCTGAGCTAATTGAATACTGCCAGAGACAGTCTTCATCATGAGACAGGGTTTCTGCTGGGGGCCAAGCCCTTGGGTGTCCCTTACTGTCCCCACCTTTAAGGTTTCTGAGGAATTAGATTATGTGACTCAACACCCCAGGAAGCTCCTCGTTTTTGCCTCCAGAGACATAATGGTGCTGCCCCTATGTGGGTGGGAGAACAGGCCTCGCAGTGCTTATCCAGAGGGTGTGTTGTTGTTCTACTCCTGGTATTTTCAACAGGTACACTTCCGGTGTTTGGGGTGTTTCCTCATGGGCTCATCTTGCTCATGGTGGGATGTTCATCATCCCTGGTTTCTGACTGCGCAATGCTGACCCTGCCTCCCTAGTCATCCTGACAACCTCAAATGCCCTCATATATGTTCAAATGTAATCTAGGAAGGTCTAATTCAAACATCTAATGCAAAAGGCACCAGGTGAACACTCACAAGCAAGGAAGTCACAGAGATTCATGCTGAAATCATCCAATCTTTTCAACTCTGACTTGGCTTGTCCCTAGGACCTTGAGGCTGTGACTGTGTTTGATTCACCTCTGCCTCTCCCAGCACAGGAAGTGTGAGTGAGCAAAGAAACAGGACCAGTGGCTGCTGGATGCTCTAGAGGGCGCTGTCCAGTAGAAATACAAGGCAAGTCAAGTATCTATTTTAAAATTTTCTGGTAGCCACATTAAAAAAGTTAAAAGAAACAGGTGAAATTTATCTTAAGAACGTATTTTATTTAACCCAATATATCAAAAATTGTAATTTCCAGCATACAAATAAGATGAAAATTATTAATGAGGTATTTTACATTCTTCTGTGTATGAAGGATTTTGAAATCTGAAGTCTATATCACACATACAGAACCTCTCAAATCAGATTAGCCACATTCCTTGTGCTCAGTAGCCATGTGGCTAGTGACCACCACATGGCTCAGCACTAGAAACGTCTATTACCCTATTCCCCCACCCCCAACTGTTGCCTACTTTTCACACTCCAACTTTGTGTGTGTGTGTGTGAGAATTTTCAAACACATAGAAAGATTGAAAAAATTGTAGCATGAATAGCCATATATGTAAAACCTAGTTTCTGCAATTGTTGAGGATTTGTGTTATCATGCTACCTGATAGATTCATCTATCAGTTCATCTACTCAACCATCTTTTAAAAAATCTATTATTGCCTTTTTTTTTTTTTTTTTTTTGTAAAGGATAGTTTGGAAAGCCACTCAGGAAACTAGTAACTCTTTGAATATTCTTCTACAAAAACCTAATCGTGAATTTAAAAAATTTTAGGGCCAAAGTCCTTGAAAGGCTCTTCCTTTTTTCTCCATTACCCTCTCATGTCCTTTCCCTTCAGTGTGGATTCTCAGAAACAAGCTTCTCTCTCCCACTGGAGGGCAAACTTCCCAAGGGAGGCATTGTGCCTCATTCAGTTCCATCTCTCAGTCTCGCACAGTGTCGCGTGGGTTACAGGTAGGCTTTGGGGTCAGGTGCTCTAGCTCTCTAAGCTTCACGTGCAATGTAAAAATGATGGAGTTGTTGTGAGGTTTAAGTAAGATAAGTGTTAGTGTATTGTAGCAAGCATTAAAAGATCAAGTTGGGGAGGAAAGGGAGAGGAGCTTATTGCTTACGAATGACCCCTTCCTTCGCAATTTCCTGGGGCCTTGTGAACACGTAGGTCCGAGAATCTACCTGGTACATTATGATCATTTCCGGCTCTATGTAAAAGTGCATGGAGGGCAATGACTGTGTATTTCTCCCCCAGGTTTCAACACTAAACACAGGGAGGGCCCAGCCAGTGTGGCTCAGTGGTTGAGCGTCAACCTATGAAACAGAAGGTTACAGTTCGACTCTTGGTCAGGGTACATGCCCGGGTTACAGGCTCCATTCTCAGTCAGTGCAGGAGATAGACAGTCAATTATTCTCTCTCATCATGATGTTTCTGTCTCTCTCTCTCCCTCTCTGAAACCAATAAAAATATATTTAAAAATAAAATAAACAGCCGGAACCAGTTTGGCTCAGTGGATAGAGCGTCGGCCTGCAGACTGAGGGGTCCCAGGTTCGATTCCAGTCAAGGGCATGTGCCTGGGTTGCGGGCACATCCCCAGTGGGAGATGTGCAGGAGGCGGCTGATCGATGTTTTTCTCTCATCGATGTTTCTGGCTCTCTATCTTTCTCCCTTCCTCTCTGTAAAAAAATCAGTAAAATATATTTTAAAAAAATAAAATAAAATAAACACAGGGAGAGATGAGTAGGCAAAGCACAGAGGATTTTTAGGGCAGTGAAACCATTCTGGAGGACACTATAATAGTGGATACTTGGCATTATATATTTGTCCAAACCCTTAGCATGTATACCACCAAGAGTCAAGCCGAATGTAAACTGTGGACTTCAGGTGACTATGATGTGTCAATGCAGGTTTCACTGATAGTAACAAAGGTGCCACCGTGGTGCCAGATATTGATAATGGGGAAGCTGTTTGTGTGGCGGGCAGGAGGTATATGGGAAATTTCTGTACTGTCCATTCAATTTTTCTGTGATTCTAAAACTGCTCTAAAAAGTAAAGTCTATTTTTAAAAGATAAAGAAAATAATCTTACTATTAACAGGAGCTGCTTAAACTGTTTCAAAGAATAGAGAAACCTTTATTTTAAATGTGTACAACTTACTTTATAAAATTTGCACAACCCTGATACCAAACCTGGCAGCCATGGCACAAAACACTGCAGACAAATCTCAAAATTCTAAAAGATACATAACATTTATATTCTTAGTAGACTAGTGAGAGATAAGAACTCCATAAATAAGTAAATATTATTCTAGAAATGTGAGGGTGGTTTGATAGTTTTAGAAATCTATTGTAATCTATATATATAAAAGGCTAAGTGACTGACCATTCGACCGACCGGCCGGTACGTATAATGTGCACTGGCAATTTAAAAATAAATGTTGACTCACGCACTTCTATTATAGAGAAAGGGCAAATAATGATATTAAAATATTTTGTATTTTAATTTTATAATACTATATTATATATACTACTACAGGCCTGATGCATGAAAATTCATGCAAGAGTAGGCCTTCCTTCCCCCGGCTGCTGGCACTGGCTTCCCTCCAGCACCTGGGACCCGGGCTTCCCTCTGGCTGCTGGCAGGCACCCGGGACCCGGGCAGCTTCCCCCTGTCCCCAGCTTCGTCCAGAAGGACATCTGGAAGGACATCTGATCTAATTAGCATATTTACCCTTTTATTATTGTAGATTCTGACATGTAATTTTTTGCAGTAACATAATTACTGCACGAATCTTCTAATTAATTTCCTTTCAAGGCCACTAGTTAATTACAGAAGTGGGTGAAAAAAGTAAAACCAAATAGCTCTTGGCTACCACTGATCCTTTTATCTTCTCCATGGATTTGCCTTTCCCAGAACACCATAGAGTTGGATTCAGACAGTTGTAGCTTTCTCAGATGGGCTTCTTTCACTTACTAATGTGCATTTAAGTTTCCTCCATGTCTTTTCATGGCTTGACAGCTCATTTCTTTTCAGGGCTGAATAATATTCCGTTGTCTGAAGGCACCTTATTTTGTGATTTATTCACTCACCTACCAAAGAACATCATAGTTGCTTCCAAGTTTTGGCAATTATGAATTCAAATGTATAAAGTAAAGCACTTTCTTCTAAACGTTTTTTCTTTTTTTTTTTTTTTTTTCTTCATGTTTTTTTTTTTTTTATTGCTTAAAGTATTACAAAGGATATTACATATGTATCCATTTTATCCCCCCGCCCTAGACAGTCCCCTAGCCTCCCCTATCCCCCAGTGTCTTATGTCCATTGGTTATGCTTATATGCATGCATACAAGTCCTTTAGTTGATCTCTAAACGTTTTTTCATGTAACATTTTTTTTTATGTTAAAATTTCACCTGGATATACCCAGAGGGTCTGGCCTGGCCTCTTCAAACAGTTTGCCTAGTACTCAGTGCACCTTTGATCTAAAGACTTAAATCTTTGGTCAGGAAGTTTTCTAAACTTCTTTGATGATTGCTTCTCCATGGGCTCTGTTCTCTACTTCTGGAATGACTATGACACAACTGTGTTTGTTTTCCTGGGCATCTCCTCTCACTCTCCCTTTCTCAATATCTTTATTATTTTTTTTCAGAGTTCTGGGGAGGATTCTCAAAGCAGTCTTTCCTGATTTGGTTTTTAATCTGAAGTAAATTTCCTGTTTTGTATATTTTCCCAAATTTACGTATGAATGAAAATTCATGATTGAATATTATTTAGAATATAAATTTGGGGATTGACTATTTCTCGGATTTTTAGATTCTAGTGACCTTGGTAAAAAGGATAGAATATCTTACATATTTTTCCTATGGCTAGTAATTTTTCTCTATTTGCTGACTTTACAGAGGGGCCTAGATTTATGTGTGTTTGGGATTGGAATTTGAAATGGTCCTAGACAAGGTTACATAGGTAATTTTCTCTCATGTTGGCACCAGGCAATGGAGAAAGGAAAAGAAAAAGAACCCACACTAACCCGGTTGTTTAGGTTTAGTTTTCTAGATCGGGAGATCCAGTTGGCCATGCTTGGGGACGGAGAGCCCTGAGAAGAGGAGAGAAGTTTGTCACTGTGCTGGGCAGTTTGCTTTTTAGCATTTGCTGAGGCAGCCCAAGGTTAGCTGGGGGAGCATCTCCCTTCTCCGACTGACATGAAAGCCCAGATTAGGAACCTGCTGGCCAGTGTCCCTGCTTTTCTGTGCAAAAAAAAAGATGGTCTGAGCCTTGGCCACCTGCTCAGTGAGAAGACACTTGTGCAGTCCCCAAGCCACTCAACCTGTTACCTGCCTGTGCCTATCTGACTCTTATTCCTAGTCCTGGCCATCTGTCATAGGGCGTAGGCAGGCTGGTCCTCCATCACCTCCCAGGGCTGACCTTCCTTGATCTGCACTAGATATTGCATAAATTCTAGTTATGGACCAGAACTGGGAACAGAGAGAAGTTAACTGCGTGGGTTTAAGTTATGATCTACTAACAAAAATCAGGGTACTATACTTTCGACAGGTCAGAATATGAAACTGATTTATTCATGGTGTGACCACTAGGTGGTGCCACCAATTAGTGAAAACAATGGCTGCTGACCCTGGACAACCAGAACCACTTGCAGCTAGTACAGCACAAGTTTGTGAGATTGTTTGGAACTTGCATGCACTTGTGATGCGTGCATGAGTGTGTGTGCACGTATTTCATGATGCATGAGTTTGCCCACAAGCAATGTTGGTGTACAAGTGCACACACACACACGCAAAAACACGTATAATCTGCAGACCCTGGAAAGCTATGGGTGTAAAGGTAAGCGATGTGAACTCCAAACGGCTGACCCGTCAGCCATGTGGTCTGGAACCATGGTCCTGAACAGCTAGGAAGGTTGCTTGTGGAGTATGCAGGAGACCCCATCCTACGGAGAAACAGCGACAGCACCACGGGGCAGCTTTCCTGAGGAAGGGGATCCTAGACACAGCCACGGGTTCCTTCAAAGCCATCAGTCCTACAAGCCCTGTGTCCAGCCAGGCCTCCAAGCAGGTCTCAGTCACTTCTGAAGTCTCAACACCTTTCCGGGAGTGCCCAGAGCGTCTAATAACATGTTCCCTTAGGGTCCTCTCTTCTGTCCAGGTGGGGAGTGACCTGCACCTGAGAAAATAAATGTCCTGTGTACATGTGTGTGAGGGGGTGGGGGGCTCCCCCTAACCCCTGCTCCCTCAGGTCATCCACATCCACACATCCTCCTCCCTCTTATCTCTGGGAAGGTCCCCAGCTGATCTCAGACTCTCTCTGGATACCCTCTCCCTCCAGGAGTCGTGCTGTCTTGATTGCCTGCTAGAGAGGGTGGCCCACAAAGCTGGGGACCTTAGATACGTCCCTTCCCTTCTCTGGCCTCAGTTTCCCCAACTCCCATTGAGGGCGGGGTCTGGGTGATTCTGAGAGGCCCTTTGTGCTGACCGAAGTCCTGCAAGTCTGCCGGCTGCAGGGCTCTGCCCCTCCAGGGCTGCGGTGGCGGTGGCGTGGGAGTCTTCTTGGAAAAGCTCAGAAGGAGAAAGTTCCTCCCCCTCCTTCTAGCAGACTTGCCTCCTTAACAGGCCCCCAGGGAAAGCAGCTGGGCTCCCAGGACCCCAGAAACGGCAGGAGAAAGTTGTCACTCGGCATCATTAAAAGTTCAAGTGGCTTCCGCTGGGGAGGTGACAGTCCCAGGGTTCATTAGACCTGCTGTCCCCTGAGTCCAATTTGGTTGAAGGAATGTTTGGCATTTTCTTCCAGAGGAGGTTTTCACTAAGGGCTGGAGGCCTCCCTGCGAGAGCTCATCCCCCATGGGGGTCAGAGAGGAAAGGTCCCTCGGGGTCACCTCTTGCCTTAGCACTTTTCCGGAGGAGGAGGCAGGCTGGCTCAGGGAAAGCGCTTGCCCAAGGCCACATGAAGTCAGCCTTGCCAGCTGCTGGCACATTCCTCAGGTGGCAGGGAGATGAGCGCACTCCCAGGAAGGAGCAGAGAGGAAAGGGCAGGGAACGCAGCAGGGAAGGCCCTGGGGACCAGTAATCTGGGGGTGCAGGCACAGAACTGCAGTTTTGGGGAGGCCCTGTGTGAGGAGGAGCTCACCGCACATAGGGCTGCCCAGGGAGATAGTGGGCACGCAGCCCTGAGGTGTGAGAGTCAAATAGACAGGTGCTTATCTAGGATGGATGGAGGGGATGCGGGGCGAAGAGGGGAGAGGAGTCTGCCGCTGCGCAGGTCCTGCCTGCTCTGTCAGTTCTCTGCCAGCAGGAATAGCACGTCCGGGCTGCTGGGTAGGGGGCTGAGATGGGGAACCGGCATCCTGCCGTTTAAGGCAGGTCGAGACTGTTGAACTGGAAACCAGGAAGCTGGGCCTCGGGCCTGGCCTCTCTGAGCTCAGCAGACTCTTTCCTGCCTCCTGCAGTCAAGGGCCAACACCCAGATCCTCTTGGCTCCCAGACCCGTAGGACGGACGACTTAGAGACAGTTGTTAGCCTCCCTGAAGATGAGAACCCGCCCGCTGTGCCTCACAGAGGTCCTGAAGTGTGGGACCATTTGACATCACCTGACCCAGAGGACTCTGGCCTGCAGGACAGGGGGCCACAGACTCTCACATGACAAGGTCTCCCAACTCATCTAGTTCAAACGCCACTGCAATTGGTAGGGGGAAAGGGCACACAATAAGAATAGGACCACAGTTGTGTAATGATTACTCAGCTTACTAGCTACAGATAAGAGGTTTTCTTACAGACCCTGAAAACTGGAGGATGTGCTGCAAGAAGGAAAACAGAGCTGTAATCTTCCTTATCCTATATAATAAAAGCCTAACGTGCTAAGTGTTCGGCTGCCTGGCCGGCTGTTCAACCAATCAAAGCGTAATAGGCTAATGATATGCTAAGGCCGCTCAACTGCTCGCTATGATGTGCACAGACCACCAGGGGACAGACTCTGCGACCCGTAGGTTTGCTTGCTGCTGGACTCCGGCGATCAGGACTGATCAAGATGGGCTGGACACGCCCTGGAGCCCTCCTGCAGTCCCTCCCTGGCTGGCCAACCTCCCGTGTCCCTCTCTGGCCCCGATTGTGCACTAGTGGGGTCTCTCAGCCTGGCCTGTGCCCTCTCGCAATCCGGGACCCCTCAGGGGATGTCAGAGAGCTGTTTTCGGCCTGATCCCACAAGCCAGGCTGAGGGACCCCACTGGTGCACGAATTCATGCACTGGGCCTCTTGTCTATATACTAGTATATAAAAGCCTAAGCGACCAAACAACCGAACAACCGAATGACCGGTCACTATGACATGCACTGACCACCAGGGGGCAGATGCTCAATGTAGGAGCTGCCCCCTGGTGGTCAGTGTGCTCCCACAACGTGAGCGCCGCTCAGCTGACCAACGGCTGGTGAGTCCCGCTGCATTGGCGCCAGCCTCTCCCAATTGGGACTGACTGCGCCCACGGCAAGCGTAGCAGGGCCGGGATGAGCGGGAGGGGCAGGCAGGAGCGGCAGGCGGTGTTGGACTGCCACAGGCCTGTGGGGATCGGGCTGAAACCTGCAGTCCAACATCCCCCGAGGGTTCCGGATTGCGAGAGGGCGCAGGCTAGGCTGAGGGACCCCACTGGTGCACGAATCCATGTACCAGGCCTCTAGTCCCTATATAATCAACCAGCTAGTAGGAGGTATTAGAGCAGATTTTTCATGGATGACCTGCTGCTGTCCGGTACTGCTAGCATTATTAAAATAAACACTCATATATGATTCAACCCTGTCTCTGCCTTATTGGCTCAAATAGTGACAGGCAACCTGGACCCATTTGTTGTCCGGCTTTATTTTCCGGCGACTCTGGTGGGATCACCGGCAGGGAACTCCTCTGGGGTGAGAACCAGGGATCCCTCTTGCTGCCTTGACTGGAGATTCTCGGGGCTGAAATCTGGACTTTTTTTATTTGCAGCACTGCCAGGAATTTTCCTATGGAGTCCCTCTCTCAGCCCTGTCACTTAAGTTGGATGAAGTGTTTTTGTCTGATACACATTTGCTGCCTCTCGTCTGGGCTTCTTCGTAAGGCTCTGGAAGCATTTACTGTGTATGGCACGGGAGGCATTTACCGCCTTTCACGTGGGCCAGCCTGGTCAGCTCTGGGTAGCAGACCTCCAGTGGTCCTTGCCTAGTCTCCGAGCCTTAGCCTGATCCATCTGGGACGAGAGACATTGCTCTGTTTCCGTGTTTGTTCGTTTTTTAAATGCGAGGTATTCTGAGGTTTCTATGGCGGGACAGATAAGCAGCATGGTGTACAGCTCTTGTCTGTGGGCTGTGTGTGCCTGTAAACATTGTCCATGGGTCTCTGTTGATTGTTGTCCGGTTTAATTTGTTTTGAAGATGGGGGCATGTCCCATTGGTTGGGGCCCCAGCTGCATGGGGCAGGCTGAACCCCTGGCAGGGATCGCAGGAACTTCCCAGCAGCTGCTGAGAGTTCTTAATCTCGGGATCCTGCCTTCTCTCCCTCTCAAGGCATAAGCCGCCTGGAACACTTAGCTAGTGAGAGTTGTTGTCTGTCTGTCAATAATGTATGGTTGCTGATGTTCTTTGCTTGCTTTCTTATCTTTTGGGGACTTAGTTTGCTCTTCACCGTTTTATGAACACAGGGAGTCCTCTGTCTCTGCTGTTTGGGCTTTGTGCCACTCAGCCCAAATGTCATTTGCTGTGCTGGGTTAGTGTGAGATAAGATTCTAAGGCTAATGTCCCAGTACCCCCTTTTGAAAGTACTCATTTATTTATTTTAGGGGTTGTTTTTATTTCTGTTTTGAAATAGGATAAGATCTCTTCTTATATGCAAGATTTCATGTTGTTACATCATAAGGATTCTATTCAGAAAGAAAAATATGGGAAATAAAACTTCTCCCCCCTGTTCTTTCTCCAGCCCCCTAAAAGTGGTCAAGATCATGTTATTCCTGTTACAAAATCTGCCAAGAAAATGCCTTGGGTAATAATAATTGGCTTTAAAAATCTCATAAAATTGTTAAGACATAATAAATAAATATAACTATAATGAAGGGGTTTGGATAAAGCTTTTCAGTAATAAATATATATATATATACACACACACACACCTAAACATAGTTTTCTAAAGTCCTTGGTAACTTGAAACTTTGGAATTTGCTGGGTTTAATGGTAAAAATTATTAAATATCTAGGTATTCTGAAATAACAGGATAGTGAAATATTAATTAATCTGAGTTTGCCTACTTTTGGCTTCTTACTATAGAGAATCTATTCTAGAGGATGGGTTTGAATCTGTTAATGAATATGTCTTGTATTTGATTTAAAATATTAGAGGTTTGGTGCACAAAATTCGTGCACTGGAGGGGGGTGTCCTTCAGTCTGGCCTGTGCCCTCTCTCAATCTGGAACCCCATGGGGAATTGGGCCTAAACTGCAGTCGGACATCCCCCAAGGGATATAGCAGTGTGCCAAGTGGCAGGCAGCCAGGGAGAAGCCAGAACTGGGGCCAGGCACTGTGCTGCTCATGCTCATCCCAGCCTGCTGCGCCTGCTGTGCCTGCTGTGCCTGCTGCCACCACTCAGTAGTGCTGCCGCCGAATTGGGAGAGGCTCTTACTGCCACAGCTGCTCTTGCCAGCTGTGAGCCCGGCTTCTGGCTGAGCGGTGCTCCCACTGTGGGAGTGCATTGACCACCAGGGGGAAGCTCCTGTGTTGAGCGTCTGCCCCCTGGTGTTCAGTGTGCATCACAGCGACTGGTCGACTGGTTGTTCCTATCGTTCTGGTCATTCTGACTTAATGGTTGCTTAGGCTGGCTTTTATGTAGATAGATAGATAGATAGATAGATAGATAGATAGATAGATAGATAGAGATAGAGAGATATAGAGATATAGATATATATAGAGAGAGATCTCTTTAAAATGTGGATGTATTGCTAATCAGAGGAATGTTAATTACTTACTTGTCACCAAATGGTCAAGGTTTCTAAGAATTAAGAATTCTAATTAAATTGGAAAGAAATTATATGATTTTGGTAATATAGAATTGAAACTAGATGGTTCTAAAGTTGATTATTTCTGAATGAGCTAAGAAAAAGAACACTGAAAGGGACTAGGAAAATTGCAGAGAACCTGTGCAAGTTGAAAAGAAATTGTATGGAGGGAAGACGAAAAAAGAAACATATAGGTAAATTGAATAATACATTTAATTAGATAAATGAATCTAAAGTAAACTAATACGAAACTCTTTTGGTCCCTTTCCAGTCTGTTAAAAGGGAAAAAGTTTTTTTCTGTATTTGCTTAGAAAGCAAAAGTTCTATAAATTATTGAAATGATTATATACTATGTTATATTAATCAGGTACTTGCTTACTTTTTAAAAAGCCATCTTCTTAATCATGGGAATTGAAGTTTTGCTAGCCTATGTTTGTGTTTAATACCCTTCTGTTGTCACTTTGAATGAATAAATAATTTAATACTGTTTTATAATAATAATAATAATAATATAATTTTTTTATCAAATATGTTTGACAACCTTCCCAGGGTTTGAATTTTAAAAAACTTTTTCTTGACCTAGAATTGGCTTTAGGTCATTTCAGTAGGTTGTGGAATGCCTCACAGATTTGTTTTCTCTCCTTATGAAGGAAATTTTATGCCTAAGGTACATGGGAAGCTTTGTCAAATAAAGAAATAACAACTATATTCTATTTATATGTGCATATTGTTAAAATAAATGTTCTGGAGATTACATAAAATCTCTAGGAGTCTATAAATTCTGATATACTTTCATTTGTAACTCTAATTGTTACTCTGGAATATTGTGTTTTGCAGAAAGGACAGAGTTCCATGTCAATTACATTACAATAAAATCCATAAATGTGTCATTTTATTTTATTAATTTAATTTAACTTAATTTTTTAAAGTAAATAAGGAATGGTATGTTTTTGTAGTAAAATATAATTACAAAGCTGACTCAAGAACATATAAAAGACATTTATAGACTGATACCCATAGAAGGTACAAAAAAATAATCAATCATCTACCCTAAGAAAAGTCTATTTTAAGATAGTATGTAAGGGAAATTGTACTGAGCTTTCAGCAAACAGATTATTCTCAGGCTGTACAGAGCATAGTAAAAAGAGTTTCTAAGCCCCTTTTACAAGGCTAGCTTTATCCTTTACAACAAGTCTGCCTGCACACACACACACACACACACACACACACACACACACACACAATCTGTGTCATTTTAAATTTCTTCTTGTCATTTAGAGACAGTCACTGTTTTGTTATAATGCATTTGCAAAAATGTTACATCCTCTGAGAGATCCATGGAAAGGACTCTGACATTTTAAATTACATAACTCTGAGAATAGATTTTTCAGATCATCCCCTTCTAACTGGATGAAAATTAATAGAACTCTATAGAGTATCTGGATTTATAGAAGTACTGGCAAGAATAATCAGTAGAAACAAAAATTTAATATGGAACTGAATGAACTGAAAATAATTATAGTTTTTGTAATTTTTGTTGAAAGTATTGCTGATTTTTAATCTTTTTGTTTTTTAGACATAAGGAAACTTGTTTCTTTTCTTAAAGCAATTTGGTAAATTATACTTTCATAACCAATATTGAGGCATTTACATTTTTCTCCCTACTTGATCCATCTGGGATTTGGAAACTCTTAATGAGTGAGTATTATTGTTCTCTTAGCAACATATTTATTTAGATAAATCCAATAAGAATATAATTCCTTCATAACAGGACATAAAGCCAGTTTCCAAGTGTGGTTTTATTAACCAAGACTTTGACTGGAATGTCAGTATGAGAGAGACATTCCAGGACTCTGGATGTCACCAGAAAGTTTTGAGGAATGAAGATTGATTTTGAAGGGATAAGCCCTTGGAGAAATAGCCTGGTACGTTCCTTGGTCACATGGTTCATGGCAGTCTTTCCAAGTAAGTGCTTTCCTGAAAGATGGCAAGGAGGAACCTCAAGACATCTTTGGGTCCTCAAGGACTTGAGGACACGACCAAAACATACAGTTATTCCAGGCAACCGTGGCTTTGGCTTCTCTGCCCTGAGGGGCCTACAGCTCACTAGAGCTCAATCTAAGATTCCTTATAAATGAATGAAATTCCAGCAAAGCAAATTCGAGGAAGCCTGTGTGATCAATTTGATCAATTGCTACTCTTTTTTTTTTAATTAAATCTTTATTGTTCAGATTATTACATTTGTTCCTCTTTTTTTCCCCCCCCATAACTCCCCTCCTCCCAGTTCCCGCCCCACCCTCCGCCCTCACTCCCCACCCACTGTCCTCATCCATAGGTGCACGATTTTTGTCCAGTCTCTTCCCACATCTCCCACACCCCGTTCCCCCCCAAGAATAGTCAGTCCATTCCCTTTCTATGTCCCTGATTCTATTATAATCAACAGTTCATTCTGTTCATCAGATTATTTATTCACTTGATTCTTAGATTCACTTGTTGATAGATGCATATTTGTTGTTCATAATTTGTATCTTTACCTTTTTCTTCCTCTTCCTCTTCTTAAAGGAAACCTTTCAGCATTTCATATAATCCTGGTTTGGTGGTGATGAACTCCTTTAGCTTTTCCTTATCTGTGAAGCTCTTTATCTGACCTTCAATTCTGAATGATAGCTTTGCTGGATAAAGTAATCTTGGTTGTAGGTTCTTGGTATTCATCACTTTGAATATTTCTTGCCACTCCCTTCTGGCCTGCAAAGTTTCTGTTGAGAAATCAGCTGACAGTCGTATGGGTATTCCCTTGTAGGTAACCGAGTTTCTTTCTCTTGCTGTTTTTAAGATTCTCTCTTTATCTTTTGCTCTTGGCATTTTAATTATGATGTGTCTTGGTGTGGTCCTCTTTGGATTCCTTTTGTTTGGGGTTCTCCGCGCTTCTTGGACCTGTAAGTCCATTTCTTTCACCAGGTGGGGGAAGTTTTCTGTCATTATTTCTTCAAATAGGTTTTCAATATCTTGCTCTCTCTCATCTTCTGGCACCCCTATAATTCTGATGTTGGTACGCTTGAAGCTGTCCCAGAGGCTCCTTACACTATCCTCGCATTTTTGGATTCTTTTTTCATTTTGCTTTTCCAGTTGGATGTTTTTTGCTTCCTCGCATTTCAAATCATTGACTTGATTCTTGCGCTCCTCTGGTCTGCTGTCGGGCGTCTGTATAATATTCGTTATTTCAGTCTGTGTATGCTTAATTTCTAGTTGGTTCCCCAATATAAGATCGAGGGTCTTATTAGTTTTCGTGTAGATCTCATTAAGTTTATCGGCGGCTTCTAAACAGTTCTTGAGAGACCTTAAAAGTGTGGTTCTGAACTCTATATCTTCCATTGACAATTTTGTCCTGTTTCTTTGTCTCCGCATTTTGTTATGCTTCCTTGGTGCACCCCCTAGTGGTCTTTGTTTGAAGTCTTATAGTTAAATCTTGATTGTTGTGGCTAATTCCAGGGAGGGTTTGACCTCCAGGCCAAGTGGCTATGAGAATCAGCTGTGTCAGCAGTGAGAGAACTTCTGTCCTCTAGGGAGGTGCTAATCTAGCCTTTGCCTGAGGCTATCCGGCAAATGCCTCTGTGCAGGGCTTGGGCGGGGCGGGTCCCACAGGATCAACAGGGTGGGCTGGAGAGAGCAGTTATGGCAGCTCTCAGTCCTGTCCCCAGGGGCTCTGCCTCTCTGAGTCCCAGCACCCGCTGCAAAGCTCGGAGAGAAAGCTGCACTCGCTCTGACCAAAGCCAGACAGTCCCGCTTCTCCCGTTTGAGTCTGGGTCCCTAAAGACTCACCCGGATCTGGAGCTCAGAGTCTGCGACTCCCTCCCGATTGAAAACAACAACCTCGCCCTCCGCCGCCAGCCCGCTCCGCGCACTCCGCACCTCAGAATTTGACTTCAGCACTGCGCCTCCTCTGAGTGTCCGTGTGCGTTTCTCTTTCCTCCTAGTTGTAGGACTTCCACTCAGCCAGCGTTCCTGTGGTTCTGGGTGATGTCCCTTCCGTTTTTTGGTTTCACTTTTGAAGTAGTTGTTCAAAGCAGCAAACTCCGGCGTTAACCTATGCCGCCATCTTGGTTCTCTCACCCCTATCCAATTGCTACTCTTGTTGTGTTTATGCAAATAGTCAGGCCAAACAAAAAACTAGACTTGATGTAATCTCTGAAAAAAAGGTAATCTTAGGGAGAAAAAAATGTGCTTCATTTGAAACCATGATGTCCAATTGTGGGTATTAGGTTCCAGTACAATTAACTGTCTTCAAAATTTTATTTTTAAGGCTGTGTCTGTGTATGTCATACAGGCCTCAGCCCTGATGACATCACCAGAAATGTTCTAACTACAGACAGTCTATCAGATTGTCACGGTATGATTTCATTTCAGTGGAAGCCTTATATCTGGAAATCTTGCTGATGTATGATTTACTGTACGCACTGACCTTTGTGTTTTGTTTGCTTCTGTTTTCATAGAATGTATGCCTAAATTTACCTGATTCCTTGCTCACACAGTATAGGTCTCACTGTAGAAGCCATTTGCATCACTGTGTCCTAAAAGTAAGACTCAAAATGGTTTAGACTTATTGAGTCAATGAAACATAGACGTTTACTATTGGCTTCAGTTAAAACTACTTTCCCCTTTTTGGCTCCCTCTTTCTTTTGTCAGACAGGGAGGATTCAGGACTCCGCCCCGCATCAGCAAGAAGCAGTTATAGAAGAGACCAACGCCCCTGTTTCCTGAAAGGGTTCAGAGCCAGAAATCCATAAGGAGAAATTATAATAGGCCAGGAATAATACAATTCAGCAGCAAGACACTTTCCATATAAAACTAATCTCATAGATATAAGATGATAATATTGATGGCGGGGGCGGGGGAGTCGTAGAGGGAAGGGCACGCAATAAGAATAGGGCCACAGTTGTTTAATGATTATTGACCTTACTAACTATAGATAAGTTTTCTTACAGACCCTGGAAAACTGGAGGATGTACAGTGGTTCTCAACCTTGGCTGCACGTTAGAATCACCTGGGAATCTTTTTAAAATCCTGATTTCTGGGCCTCTGGGTGACTCTAATGTGCTAGAAGAAAAGGTTGAGAACCACTGTGCTAGAAGAAAAACAGCTGTAAAAAGGTAAGAGACATCTGGATGAGTTCATTGCTCAGAAAAGAAAATGCATTTTGAGAACAGACAGAGGACAGGACTCGCTTTGATTTGGTCGCTGTGCCTAGACCCCTGACCCCCTCTGGGAGTTTGCCGCAGGAATGCTGACCATTCTCAGGTTCCAGGAACTGGCCAAGCTGGGTTTTAACACCATTGAAACTTCAAGATCCTGGAAAGAGACACAGGACCACAGACCCTATAGCCACCCCTCTGTTCCCCTTGCATGCAGCCTTTCTTCTTGGTCCCTGCTTAAGCCAGCTGGTAGGAGGTGCTCAAGCAGATTTTTGTGGATGACCTGCTGCCCTCCCATATCGGCGGCATTATTGGAATAAACACTCATGTATGATTCAACCCTGTCTCTGCTTAATTGGCTCAAGTAGTGGCAGGAAACCCTGATGCATTTGTTGTCTGGTTTCACAATAATATTGATGGCACACGTGTTAGGAACTGGTTTAAGTGCTTTATATATCTTAACTCCTGAATCCTCAGAAAATCCCAAGAGGAAAGATACTCTTATTAGCCATTTTACAGATGAAGAAACGGAGGCACAGAGAGAGAGGAGGTGACTTGTGCAGTCACAGAGCTAGTGAGTTGTGTGGTTCCAGAACCCATGTTCTTAGTCACTGTACTTGATTGTCTCTAAAAGAGGGAGGAGCTGAGGCCCAGGGAGGGGAAAGGGCAGGCCTGGGCACTTGGCCAGGCAGCAGGGATGGGGGCCTAGCCTTCTTATCTGCAGGCTCAGGGCTCTTCCCTCCACAGCCCTCTGCCGCCGTCCTCACCCAGCCTCCCCTCAGAGTTAACAGTTGCCTGGCCTCGCCCTGGGCCTGTAGCTCCAGCCCAAAGAGGCTGTGTCCACATTCCCTGGCTGCTATCCAGCCTGCAGGAGCTGAGACAACAAAGTCCAGTGACTGTGAGGGCTGAGCAGAGGCCGCCGGCGGGGAGGAAGCAGCAGGAGCCACTAAGCAGAGGGGACTCTCCAGCTCCCAGATGCTCGGGCTCCTGGGGAGCACGACTCTCGTGGGCTTGATCGCAGGCGCTGCTCTGGCCGTTCTGCTGCTGCTGCTGGTGCTGGCCACCTGCCTGCACGGTGGACAGCAGGACCATGATGTGGAGATGAACCGTCCAGCTGTAAGGAGAAACCGAGTTCGGCAGACCCGGCCTTGGTTCTTCCCAGCCCGGGGCCGCCTGGGACACTTTCACCATCCCCACCATCCCCACCATCCCCACCATCCCCACCATCCCCACCATCCGGGCCATGGGCCTCACATGCACCATGCGGGACTGCACCACCAGCATCTGCACCACCACCGCCCCCACCAGACCCACCTCCACACCCACCTAGGCCGCCGCTGATGCCCGTGGAGGGCAGCCACTGCCTGCCCTACCGCCTCCAGAATGAGTGGACCCCATGTTCCGGTGCAGAGGGCACCTCGCTGTGTGAACACGGGACTGCACCTCGGTCCTGTTTGGGCTGCATTTGCATACGGTGCCCCAGTGAGCTGTGGAGCAGAGGACAGGATGGAGGAACACCTGGGGCGGCCCTGCTCATGCTGCAGGGCGAGGAGGGTGAGAGCAGGGGTGATCTGTGGGGGATGGACGCCACCTTGCAACTGTAACTTCCAGTGGGCACCTGCAGTGCCCCGGTGCACGCTGATGCGTGGAAGATGTGCTGTGCTCTCTCTGAAGTGCTCCCCTCTGACATTCTCCCCTCTGGCTTGCGGGTGGGGGTAGCTGGGAGGGGCCCTGGCAATGCCCTTTCATTTGGACAAGGCAGTAGGAGGCTGCACAGTTAATTCACGGGTGTCTGAATACAAAAATAAAAATTAAAACCACCAAGAAGCTTTGTGAAGAGGCTCTTGATTACAACTCAAGTGGGAGGGGGGAGGGAGCAGCCAGGCCTGAGTCTGCATTGCCCTGGGACCTCCCTCTCTGATGGGAAGTGAGGGCCTGGGGTGTTGTTGGCTTCTGGCTGGGGTTTGAGGGCTGGTTGTGCAGTGGGGGAAACTGGGTGGGCTCTGCAGTGCCCGGTGGACAGTAGGTGAGAAAGGCAGGGGGCCCAAGTTCTAAGGGAGGATTTAAGGCTTGGGTGCAGCCCTGTCCAAAGGGGGCTTTTACCCTTGCTGGTTTGCTTAGTGGGTAGAGCTTCGGACTGTCTGAAGGGTGGAGGTTCGATTCCGGTCATGGGCATGTACCTCAGTTGCTTGATCCCTGGCCTTGGTCAGGGATTGTGCAGGAGGCAACCAATCAATGTGTCTCTCTGTGGACGAAAGGGGCCACACGCTGACCTGACAAGCTCAGGGAAGGCCTGCATGGCAGCCTAGCAGACTCAGAGACCTAAAATAACCACAAAGGATGGTCTGAAATTAAACTTTGACTAAAAGCAGTTATGGTGGGCAGTTATGTCCTAGGCCGGTATCTTCACTGACAAGATCAACTTTGATCCTTACTGAGCCCATTTGTCTTTTTGCTTCTAAGATAACATTCCTTTGAAGTGTCTGGGTAACTTGTAACTTCCCTTTTTCTGGAACCCCTGGGGCATAACCAAATGTTCTGGGCGCCAGGGCAGATACTACAAATTCCTTCATTATCATGTTGATTGATCCTGCACCCACCTAAGTATGTGTCCATCATTTTACTTTTTATCCTATCACAGAGGTTTCCCTGCTTCGCTTAATCCCACCTCCTTAAATCTGTCACCAATGAATTTCATGTATAAATATGGATGTAACCCTGCCATTCTCCGGAGCACTATCTCAATTCGTTGAGGTTCTGCTTCCCGGCATATGTCGACAGTTTGGCTCAAATAAACTCACAAAAATTCTTTACAGGTGTCAATGGTTTTTTTACGTTAACATTAATTGGCGTAGTCGCGGCAGGATTCCAAAGCAGCTCACCCAGGACCATCCCTTGGACTTTGACTCGGTGCTAGGATCCAGCAAAGGGCCCATTGAGCCCGCCGGTTCTCCGCCCATTGGGTGAACATGGGTGAGTTTCTCTTGGATCCAGAACCTTCCCTTCCTTTGGTCGAAGGTCGGACTTTATTTGAGCTGTTTTAAATCCTCGAGGTGGAACCAGGGTTGATAAGACCCAGGTTAAGGGTTCAGAGCAGAACTCAGGGTAAGGCAGGATTGGAGGAAAAAATGGGAGGCTGGGTTTGGTTTCGGCTTTTTTAATTAAAACGGCTTTCTGAGAGTCTGAGCAAAAAAAAGAAAACCTTCGCTGTATAAATGGCTTTACTAGGGGGCCACCTTAAGGCTTGGTCTGCCCGGGCCCTAAACCTTTCCTGTGGTTTTAGACAGCCGGAGACAAACTGAGGCCACATTTGACCCACTTCATAACATGTCTAGAAAGTTTGCTCAGACTACAGATATTCAATAATAGTAAAAAAATTAACATGGGAAATTGTGCCTCCAAGGCCAGAAACTCCCGAGACACCAGCCCTCATTTAATACTCCTGACAGGAAGCCTTTACTTGCAAGTACTTTAAAATATTAACTGAGAAATGGCTAAAATGCAGTTTGTTTGGGTACCTATGTTAATATTTTGCATGCAGAAATTAGAAAATGCCGGCTCTGAAATTAAACTGAATGAGTACATGGGAAGCATATCTTAATTTGGAAATTAGAAGCTTCTAGAGAAAAGCACAGGAAAAATTTATTCTAATAAGATGGAAATTAATAAAATTTTAGAGACTGTCTCAGAACTATTCTGAAGTTAATTAATGTGTACACCTTGTTTTTCCTTTAGCCCATTGTTTGTTTTTTGAATAGTCCATTGGGAATATACTGAAATTCTAGAAAGGGGAAGTTCCTGAACCAGGGACAAAAGACACTGCTTTGGTAATTTTTAATGCTGGACATTCTCTGGTGTAAACTTTTAGTGTGTTCTGTGCACCTATATGAGAGTGTTGATGTTTTTGTGTCTTTGTTGTAGTGAAATAGGAAAAAATTTAAAATATCTTTCTATTAATCATGACTTTGGGAAAATTACGCCATTTGAGTCATTTGCTTTAACTTCCCCAAAGCGGGATGTGGGGAAGGGGAGAAGGGAACACATGGCGATCCAATATAGATGCCTCCTCCCCAAGTATTCTAATTTAAAGTCTCCTTTGAAAAGTTTTACAAAATTTAAAATGCGTCTGGTACTTCTGTTCACATGTAAAGAGAAAAGCTGGTTTAAAACTAATGCGCGCAATTGTCCTGTTTTTGGACATTTAGATAGAGTTTTGAACTGGACTCTCTTCACAATGTACAGAATAAAACCCAAGACTGATTATTTCCTAAAGAAAATGGCGAATTTTACCCAGGGAAGAAATGCAGGCTTGTTCTAGCAACAAGCCTCCAAAAGAAAATTCAGTAAAATTGTCTCTGTTACAAAAATTTGCCAAAGTAAATGCCTTAGTAATAATAATTGGATTTGAATCTCAAGAAATTATGTAGCTACAAATTTGCTTCTTGACTTTCCCCAGAGATAAATGGTCGTTTTAAAGTCAAGGGCTGGGCCAGGCCTGTTTGCCAGCCTCAGGTATGGTTTTCCAGAGCTGCTGGGAACTTGAGACCTTAAAGTTTACTGAATCAAACGATAAAAACTTATGTCTAGGTATTTTGAAGTGACATAATACATAATATTGATCTGAGTGTGCCTCGTACGAAATTTAGAGGGTAGAATTGAATCTGTTGGTTGATTGTGTCTTATAATTTTGAAGTTTATTCTTAAAAATGTTACTGATTGAATTGGGAGAAATGTGTAGTTGTGGTAGCTAGATGCCTGAAATGTAGAAATTTTTGAGAAAATAATTTTTGCTTTCTCTGAAATAATTAGGAATTAAAAATATGCTGCTTATTGGTCTGAAAAAAAAAAAAGAAAGAAAGAGGATTAACTCTATGATCTCAACTGAAATTCTTAATACAAAAACCAGTTTAAATTTAATTGCAAAGAACAGTGCAGACAGCCATCACTTTGGGCTGCGTGATTTGACAGCCGCCATGATGGCCACATGGCTTGCCCCTCCCCTGGGGGCTGCCATCTTGAAATAGCAAGGCCAACCCATCCCTTTGAATTAGCCAATCGGGAGAGACCATGCGCCTGAGTTCTAGTCAGGAGTAAGGGATGGTCACTGGGTTGTTAAGGCATCTGCATCAGAAAGAACTCAGAGCCAGGTTCAGACAGGAGGCTCTCAATGGGGTAGGGTAGCATCTGTCCGTCAGGGACTGGACAGCCAAGAGTCAGGATCCCTGTGGGGAAGTCTGCCAGTGATGCTCTGGTGTTTGCTTTTCACAGATTGGGAGTTTATGAATTATTTTCAATGCTGAATACGCTGCTTGCAATAAGCCATGTGCCTCACTTTAAAATCCTACATATTATTTATTAATTATAGTGGAGTCTAAAGGTATACAAATTTTATATTCTCTATGTCATTTTACAGAGATTATTACTTACCAAAATTGTTGTCTTGGAATGTTAAAAGCAAAGTTTTTATCAAATCTATGACCATGCCACTTTTAAATTTTGTCATTCGTGGACAGCTTTATTCTGATGCATTTGTAAGGTATATTATATGTTTAGAAAAACCCATGAAAAGGACTCTGACTTAATCTAAATTGCAGGTTTGTAAGCAGGTCATATCTTTGAACTGGATGAAGATTTATAGAACTTCAAGGAATAACTGAATTCAAAACCTACTGGCAAATAATTGGGATAAACAAAAGTAACTGTGGGACTAAATGAATTGAGGATAATTATTCTTATGACTGTTTAAAATATTGTTGACTTTTAAATCTTTTGTTTCCCAAATATAAGGAAAAGTAAAGAGCAGATATTCTGCATTATAGGAACTAACAAAATTGGTAACAGATTCATTTCACAGTGCACTCCCAGGCGACGAAGATTTCAAAGATCATGGCTTACAACCAGGAGATTTGGTGTGTTGGAAAAGACACCAAATAAAAGACTCTCTCCAACCTCACTGGAGAGGACCTTACCAGCGGAGAACAAAGACTTTTCAAGGACGAGAAACAGCAGAGGTCTTTCAAGGATGAGAAGTTGCTGACCACGAAGGCAGACAGCTATCCCAAGATGACGTCAAAAAAGGCCTGTATACTCACAAACTGATATTGCTAGCTGTGGTGATTCAAAGTTTTTAATGGGGAATGTTATCTGTCTGTATTGTTTAAGTATGTGTCTTTGTTTAAAATTATTTAGCTAGTAAAATTTCTGTTTGTGTCTCTTAAAAAAAAAATGAATGTATTGCTAATCTGAGGAATGTTAACTATTTACATGTCACCTAAAAATTAAGGCTAAGAGTTCTAACTAGCTGGAAAGTATGGCTTAGGTGTGATGGAGGAAGGTAAAGAGAAATACTTAATAGAAGGTCTGAGGCATGGTTATGCATTTTTGAAGGACATAGAAAGAAGGTTTGAAGGCTAATTTGAAAGTGTGAAATTTATGAAGGTTTTGCATGTAATGAGAAGGAAAAGAGAAATGTTAAAAGAAAGTTGAATGCATGATAGGCCAGTAAGCTGGGATAAGTAAAATAGGGAAACTGAGCAGAAATCCTATCTTCCTTAAACCAAGGACACTTGGGAGTAAATAATTTGCATTTGCCTCCCTAAACAAAGGTTAAATCATTTATGTCAATCTGATTAGTGTCATTTGCCGTCCACACCCAAGAACAAATGAAGTTAGAAAATAAGCCTTATTTTGATTAGTTCTTTTAGAATGTATGTTAAGGAATTTTAAAATTGCTCAGACCTTGCTGCCTTGGGTCCGGTTCTGCGTGTGTAAGAAGGGACAGAGTAAGGTTTAGCAGCAGGAGTAAAGAGGCAGGCAGGGCAGGAGCAGGCCAGAAGAAGCTGGCAAAGCCATCCAAACCACCCAGTCGCTATTGGCCAGAGCCGCCTCGGACTGGCAACAGCTGACTCTGACTAGGACAGACTGGGCTCTTTCCAAATGGGCCCCCATGAGCCGATGGTTGAAATGAAAATCGGAGGCCAGACTGTGAACTTTATGGTTGATACAGGAGCAGAGCACTCGGTAGTTACTCAGAAGGTAGCTCCCCTCACCATTATTGGAGCTACCGGGACCACAGCTGCAGACTGTTCTGCCGCCCCCGCTGATGTCAGTTAGGCGGCCACCAGGTGGTTCATGAAGTCCTGTATTTGCCAGAATGCCTGTACCCCTTTCTTGGACGTGATCTCTTACGGAAATTACAAGCCGCCCATAAGCTTGTTCGAGACGCCCTGCGAGTGCCACCTCGGACTCTGTACATCCTCTCCGGCCTGGGGACTCGGTGTGGACAAAGAAGCTCACTACCCAAGGACTCGCCCCAACTGGAAAGGACTATACACTGTCGCCCCGCTGACGCATCCGGACCTGGCTACACCACTCCCCGCTCCTGCACCAGGAAACGGCCTTGATCCCGGCAGCCAGCGGCCTCCCCCGTGAGAGCCAGGAGGAGGCTCGACGTCCGCAAGAGTGGAACTGGACTTCAGTGAGGACAGTACTAATGGGGACCGTGGCACTAGGGCACTTGGTAACTGTAAGAACATTTTTTTTCTAGCCAGTGAGAAAGTCCAGGGACAAGTGGGGCTAGATGCACAAGGGGACAGAAGAGCAGGAACAGAATAGAGAATGCCCCTAAAATAAGTGGGGTGAGTAAATGAAAATTAAAATGTGCCAAACTGGCAGTTTAGAAAAATCAGTTCGGCCTAACTACTTGTAGTTAGGGGGCAGTATAATCCCCTAACTAGTAAAGATAAGTCCATGATTTGACTCATGTACATAAAACCAGTGGGGAATGAAGTATGGTACCTATTTGCTTTGCTTAACAGTGGAAAAGTTATTTTGATTTTCTGAATTGTATACATCATCCCATTGGATTGAATGACTATCCCATTGATTGTTATCTTACTGGTTTTGGAAAGCACATTCTTCTGTACCTGGGAAACAGGACAGCGCAATTATCCTAGATCATTTTAGTGACCACAGATAATGCATTCCAGTTGACTCAGTGGTCCCAAGGCCAGGGCAGCGCAATTACTCTAAATTTAATAAATTCCTGGCAACTCAGTGGTCTCAAGACCCGAGGGCTCTGGATAAGGTGTCTCTGTCAATTCAGTGACCCCGAGACCAGAACTATAATTAACATGCTTAATTCTGCTTCTGTAAACTGTTTTTTTGCGGACCAGGTTCCTCATTCCAAACCCTGGTATGTAATCAATACCTTTGTGATTTTTGTGTTCATGGTATGTAAATGTTATACTAGATGCAGAAAAGCAAAACTTAAGACAGACAGCAAAAAGGCTCAGATCATGATGGCTCAAAAATTAGAAATGATCCAGAATACTTTTTAACCAGGACGTATAGGACCTGACTGCCTCCCATTTACCTGCCCTTTTTTTAATAATAATAATTCGACCTTAAATGCCATCTAAGGTTATGGTCTTGCCCCACCCCCATTGGTCCACCTGTTCAGCAAGACATGCTGACACTGAGACATCCTAGGAATGAGCCTTCCTAGCACCGTGGGACTCCATTATCCAACCAAAAGGTTGGTCATCAATGCATCCTTTGGATTGATTTATGACCGAAAGGGGGATGTGTGGACGAAAGGGGCCACACGCTGACCTGACAAGCTCAGGGAAGGCCTGCGTGGCAGCCTAGCAGACTCAGAGACCTAAAATAACCACAAAGGATGGTCTGAAATTAAACTTTGACTAAAAGCAGTTATGGTGGGCAGTTATGTCCTAGACCAGTTTCTTCACTGACAAGATCAACTTTGATCTTTACTGAGCCCATTTGCCTTTTTGCCTCTAAGATAACATTCCTTTGAAGTGTCTGGGTAACTTGTAACTTCCCTTTTTCTGGAACCCCTGGGGCATAACCAAATGTTCTGGGCGCCAGGGCAGATACTACAAATTCCTTCATTATTATGTTGATTGATCCTGCACCCACCTAAGTATGTGTCCATCATTTTACTTTTTATCCTATCACAGAGGTTTCCCTGCTTCGCTTAATCCCACCTCCTTAAATGTGTCACCAATGAATTTCATGTATAAATACGATGTAACCCTGCCATTCTCCGGAGCACTATCTCAATTCGTTGAGGTTCTGCTTCCCGGCATATGTCGACAGTTTGGCTCAAATAAACTCACAAAAATTCTTTACAGGTTTCAATGGTTTTTTTACGTTAACAGCGGCATTATTGGAATAAACACTCATGTATGATTCAACCCTGTCTCTGCTTAATTGGCTCAAGTAGTGGCAGGAAACCCTGACGCATTTGTTGTCTGGTTTCACAATAATATTGATGGCACACGTGTTAGGAACTGGTTTAAGTGCTTTATATATCTTAACTCCTGAATCCTCAGAAAATCCCAAGAGGAAAGATACTCTTATTAGCCATTTTACAGATGAAGAAACGGAGGCACAGAGAGAGAGGAGGTGACTTGTGCAGTCACAGAGCTAGTGAGTTGTGTGGTTCCAGAACCCATGTTCTTAGTCACTGTACTTGATTGTCTCTAAAAGAGGGAGGAGCTGAGGCCCAGGGAGGGGAAAGGGCAGGCCTGGGCACTTGGCCAGGCAGCAGGGATGGGGGCCTAGCCTTCTTATCTGCAGGCTCAGGGCTCTTCCCTCCACAGCCCTCTGCCGCCGTCCTCACCCAGCCTCCCCTCAGAGTTAACAGTTGCCTGGCCTCGCCCTGGGCCTGTAGCTCCAGCCCAAAGAGGCTGTGTCCACATTCCCTGGCTGCTATCCAGCCTGCAGGAGCTGAGACAACAAAGTCCAGTGACTGTGAGGGCTGAGCAGAGGCCGCCGGCGGGGAGGAAGCAGCAGGAGCCACTAAGCAGAGGGGACTCTCCAGCTCCCAGATGCTCGGGCTCCTGGGGAGCACGACTCTCGTGGGCTTGATCGCAGGCGCTGCTCTGGCCGTTCTGCTGCTGCTGCTGGTGCTGGCCACCTGCCTGCACGGTGGACAGCAGGACCATGATGTGGAGATGAACCGTCCAGCTGTAAGGAGAAACCGAGTTCGGCAGACCCGGCCTTGGTTCTTCCCAGCCCGGGGCCGCCTGGGACACTTTCACCATCCCCACCATCCCCACCATCCGGGCCATGGGCCTCACATGCACCATGTGGGACTGCACCACCAGCATCTGCACCACCACCGCCCCCACCAGACCCACCTCCACACCCACCGAGGCCGCCGCTGATGCCCGTGGAGGGCAGCCACTGCCTGCCCTACCGCCTCCAGAATGAGTGGACCCCATGTTCCGGTGCAGAGGGCACCTCGCTGTGTGAACACGGGACTGCACCTCGGTCCTGTTTGGGCTTCATTTGCATACGGTGCCCCAGTGAGCTGTGGAGCAGAGGACAGGATGGAGGAACACCTGGGGCGGCCCTGCTCATGCTGCAGGGTGAGGAGGGTGAGAGCAGGGGTGATCTGTGGGGGATGGACGCCACCTTGCGACTGTAACTTCCAGTGGGCACCTGCAGTGCCCCGGTGCACGCTGATGCGTGGAAGATGTGCTGTGCTCTCTCTGAAGTGCTCCCCTGGGACATTCTCCCCTCTGGCTTGCGGGTGGGGGTAGCTGGGAGGGGCCCTGGCAATGCCCTTTCATTTGGACAAGGCAGTAGGAGGCTGCATAGTTAATTCACGGGTGTCTGAATACAAAAATAAAAATTAAAACCACCAAGAAGCTTTGTGAAGAGGCTCTTGATTACAACTCAAGTGGGAGGGGGGAGGGAGCAGCCAGGCCTGAGTCTGCATTGCCCTGGGACCTCCCTCTCTGATGGGAAGTGAGGGCCTGGGGTGTTGTTGGCTTCTGGCTGGGGTTTGAGGGCTGGTTGTGCAGTGGGGGAAACTGGGTGGGCTCTGCAGTGCCCGGTGGACAGTAGGTGAGAAAGGCAGGGGGCCCAAGTTCTAAGGGAGGATTTAAGGCTTGGGTGCAGCCCTGTCCAAAGGGGGCTTTTACCCTTGCTGGTTTGCTTAGTGGGTAGAGCTTCGGACTGTCTGAAGGGTGGAGGTTCGATTCCGGTCATGGGCACGTACCTCAGTTGCTGCCAGCTTGATCCCTGGCCTTGGTCAGGGATTGTGCAGGAGGCAACCGATCAATGTGTCTCACTCACATCAATGTTTCTCTCTCTCTGTCTCTCCCCTCCTTCCACTCTCTCTAAAAATCAAGGAAAAATATTCTTGGGTGAGGATTAACAAGACCCCCCCCCAAAAAAAAAACAACCAGAGGGGGCTCTCTGTGTGCCGGTGGGGCTCTGTGATATAGTCTGGGGCCTCAGAAAGAGGAGGGTCGAGCCACCCAGGCTGGGCCAGGGTTCTACCCACTGTGCTCTTTCCAGCCCATGTTCAGGGCAGACTGAGCTCTGGGACCTGCAGAGCCCCTCTCCGCCGGCGTATTGAATTCAGTGTTTCCTTGGTAACTGGGTCAGGGTTTCTTATCCAGACCTTGAGTCTCCAGCAGCCTGCCCTCCCGGTGCCTGTGTGAGGCCATGGGGTTGGGGGGTGGGGGGTGCTCTTTAAACTGGAGATGTGGTGCTGGGTGGTCTTAGAGAGTGCTTGCCTCCTGGGGTCTCAGTTTCCTCTTCCCTAAAGTGGGACAGATAACAGAGACTCCGGCCAAAGCCGGGAGGCCGGCTGGGAGGCGAGTTCCCAAACATCCCAGGAATAGCTGGCAGAATTCCACGGGGTGGAGGAAATCCTGTTCCGGGCCTGCAGCCTGGGCCTGTGAGCTGAGTGGGAAGTGGAGGGAGGAGAGGCCTGGGGGCCTGGGGAGGGGCCTGAGAGCAGGCCAGAAAGTCAGGGGCCTGCTGACTCACGGGGACAGAACAGAGCAGAACGTCCTGTTTCTTTTCTGTTTCCCTGTGGATTCTCTGTGAGTGCTTGGGTTGGGGGCATGGGGGCGAGGGAGGCAAATTCACACGGACAGTCACACTAGACTTCTGGGATGGGAAAGTGGACCCCGTGTTCCCTGTGTTGTTGATTTTATCTCTGCAGTGTCCTTCCAATCCGCCTCCCCTCCCCCGCCCCAGTGCCCACCCTGGCTCATCCCCCCAGCCTGGGGCCCTGTCCAGGTCAGCGGCTTTCTGAAGCAACTCCATGAGACAGCCGGAGGGACTGGGAGGGAATGGCTGAAACTCCTCACTGCCCTTGGGATGAAGTCTCTGCCTCTTGGTTGGCCATTCAAGGCCCCTGGTCTGGTTTGCGCCTATCCCCATGCTCTTTTGTTCCATTCACACTGCTTCAGTCTCAACCCCCAAAACACCCTGCACTTTACCCTCTCTGTGTCTTTGTCCAGGAAGAAGACCTCCCATGGGTTTCCAACTTTATTATTATTATTATTATTATTATTCCTTTTGGAGCACTGACCACACTTTATCTCTCTCCCCAGAGATTTACGGCAGGATTCAAGGGCCCTGCCCTCACAGAGCTGAGAAATCTCTGAGGGCTCCCTGCCCCCCAGCACAGAACCGGCCCACACAGCAGATCCTCAGGAAGGATTCTCCCCTGGAGACTCTGGAAAAGTAAATACGATTGGGAGTGGGGCCTGAGGGACACCAAGTAGAGCACAGGGCCCTGTGGGATTAGGTCTTTGGGCTCCTGGGGCCTCCCAGGGGGCTCCCGCTCCATCTCCCTAGTGTTGGGGGTGGGGGTGGGGTCTGAAAGGCAGGAAACATTTAACAGGTGGAGCCTGTAGCCCTCTGGCCATCTCCCCCTCCTCTCTCTGCAGAGCCCACGGCAGTTCTTTATGGCAGGATGCCTGCATCACCTTTTCCCTTGTTAATGTAAGTGGGATGTTTGGAAGGTGGTCTTTTTTCTGGTCATTCGATGAAGATGATGCTGGAGGATGTGTATCTAAGTGATAGACATCTTTTGGCATCTGGGGCTCGGGGGCAGGGGCTGTATATCATAGGATTACAAAAGACACAACTCTAAGAGAAGGGGTGGACAGTACCCTTAGGACAAACATCTCTGAATTGTGGGCAAAGGCTGATGGCTGTCTTGCTCTTCTCAACTCTCCTGATAATGCCGATAAACGGAAAGAGACTGTTGAGGATGGTTGGGGGCGAGGATGGTTGGGAGCGAGGGTACTGAGCTGGGAGGAGGTTGAGGCTGCCCTGGCTGGCCTCCTGGGCTCCACCTCCTGCAGCCCATCTCCAGGGGGATAAACTCCGGAACCTGCAGAAGCCCCACTCCTGCAGGAGGTGTCTGAACTTGGTCCACTTTTGTCGATGGTTTTTGTTGTTGTTTTGCCCTGGGCTTGAGATGCCACATTGGTCATCCCATGTGCAGATTGCCCGTGCGAGGTCCATGAAGACTGCTAAGAGCCCTCGAAGCAGACTGTGCAGTCCTCACTGTATAACTGGGCTCCCTCTCATTATGCCACAAATACTGAGTGCCTATTATGAGGATGGACCAGAAGGCCTGTTTTACAGGTGAATCCAAGGAGGGTCCCCAATCTCAGAAACAGAAAAGGAAATCAATACAAGGCCGAAGGTAAGAGGCCTGAACCCTTGTACTTTATTTTAATTTTTATTAATTTCAGAGAGGAAGGGAGGGGGAGAGAGAGAGAGAAACATCAATGATGAGAGAGAATCATTGATCAGCTGCCTCCTGCATGCCCCCTACTGGGGATCAAGCCTGCAACCCAGGCATGTGCTCTGAACGGGAATTGAACCATGGCCTCCTGGTTCCTATGTTGACGCTCAATCACTGATCCACGTCAGCTGGGCTAGTTTTTAAAATGCTGAACAATGCACACCTACACAGCTGGCCTCCAGCACCATTCACCCACAAAGAAAAGGCAAGTGAGAAGTCAAAGGAACAAATAACCCAGCTTGAAACCGGGTCTGCCTGATACCCTCTATCTCCTGAATTGACTAGTTGATCGTGGTAATTCGACCTGAAACCACCAGCACCAGATTGGCTCCTCACATTTCCTTCTCTCTGGTTGTCCCAGTTAATACAAGTAATTCCAGGTGTCCGGCTTCCAGGCATGGCCCCTGCTTGCTCCATGCGCCTCCTCTGCCCTCTCTGAGGAGGCGCCCTGAGCCCAGGTTTGTTCAATCATCTTAGAAAAGGGAAGAGTGGGGATTTGACAGGGTATCCCACTCCCAGTAGTCACTCTCCCATTCTATGTGTAGGCAGTGCTTTAGCTGCTACTAAAGAAAGTTTACCGGGGCCTTGGAGAAATCGCAAAGGACCCAGGCTGTGTGACCGCGGGCTAGCCCTGAGCCCTCTCTGAGGCTCCATACTCTGATCAGTAAAACTGTAGAACGAGGGGACTGCTCTGTGGAAATATACCGGACAATCAAAGGGTCTGGGCTGCCTGTCACTACTTGAACCAATTAAGCAGAGACAGGGTTGAATCATATATGAGTGTTTATTGCAGGATGGGAGAGCAGCAGGTCATCCACAAAAATCTGCTACCTTTCCCCATAAACCAGCTGCTTATATTGGGCAGAAGGGCAAAGATTACATGGGAAAGTAAGAATTACAGGCCTGGGGAAGCAGGCAAGGTCTCATGGTTACAGGCAAGAGGGCTGGGGGCTGCCAAGAGCGGGTGCCTCCGGGACTAGGTTGCTTCAGCCAGGAGGCTGTAAATCTTTCCATAGTGATCGAAGTTCTCGGGAAAGGAGGATGGCCTGCCTTCCCGTGCCAGCTCCCATGTCCCAGGGCAAACAGCTCTCAGCCAGGTTGGAATGTGCTTTCTCTAATCGGAACAGAACTATTATGGTAAACAGAGCATGATTCGTATTTCTTATCATTGTAGCTAGTCCCCCCTGTTCTACTCTGCCCCTAACAGAGCATTGAACTAGGAGGGAAGGCCAGGAGGCCCCGCTTCGGCCATTTGGTGCTCTTGTTGTCATTACAAAGTAGCCACAGGCCACAGGTGTGCTGTAACCGCTGCTTCCCAGCACCTGAGTCTGTAAAGGGAGACGAAACCACTTCACAGAGTTGCTGGACCAATTATGTGAGCGAATGCCTGGCTGTGTCCTCTACCCCGAATTCTTGTTTCTCACTACTCCACTGCTCAGATTTTGGGCAGGTGGGGCCAATAGCCCAGTCTCCTTTTCAGACGTGGTGGTGGCCTCAGGAGGTCCTGGCTGTGACAGGGCTGTGACCGAGTGAGTGTCAGGACGGAGCCCCGCCTGGCAGACCACTCAGTGGCCTGGGCCTGGCTCGCCCCCACCCAGGGAAGTGGAGAACCTGGGGGGCAGGGCTGGAATGGCCTGGGTGTGCTTGGGTGGTGGGGTGAGCGCAGTCACCAAGGGCGACAGGCAGCTGCGCAGGCCCTGGGCCCCCACTCACCACGGGAGGAAGGCATTCGGGAAGTGCTCTCAGCCACTCAGACATCTTGGAGCCTGGGCCCAGGCTGGACCAAGGCGGCAGCACCAGGGTTGGGCATGCCGTGACCTGGCTCCCGGGGTGGCTGCCAGGTCAGGAGACCACGGAACCACATACAGTCAGAGCTGTTGTTCCAGACAAGCCCAGGGTAAGTGTTCACAGCATCTGAGGGTGAGCAGGGGCGTGAGCGGGCGGCACAGAGGGCTGGGGGCCGGCACAGCCCAGGGCTTCCCTGTGTAGGACAAAGGCCACACGTCCGTCCGGGCCTTATCTAAACACACGCTCCGGCCCCAAGCGGGAAAGGAGGCCGCATGAAGCAGGCCTCCCCCACCGCCCTGCCCCAGGCCCCTGTGGACTCACAGATGCCCCCACTGTGTCAGGGTTGGCATTGTCTTCTGTCCCCCTGAGTCCCTGCCCCCAGCACAGGCCAGGGGCTCAGGAGGCAGCAGATTCAAGGACTGGCCCAAGGTTCCTCAGGGGAGGAGCCCAAGCTCATCCCGGATCCGCAGGACGGGGAGTTTTTTGTCTTTTGTCTGAGTGTACAAACTCTCCTCAAATCCGCAGGCGTCGCCAGAGGGCCGGGTTGGCAAGGCTCCCTGTGAGCAGCCTTCTGCCCCCTCCTCCCAGCTCCTCCGAGTTCGGGAGACTTGAGCGCACATCTTTCAGGTCAGCGTTTCTTCCAGAGACGCCCAGTGGAGTTGACCGCAGCTCTCAGAAGCCTGGACAGGCTGAGGAAACAGTGACAGAGGCCAGAGCAGTGTCATGCAGAGCGCCCTACGGTCTCGAGGGGGCACGACCCAGGACCCCACACCAGTATCTTCTTAGAAGACCGCAGGGACCCACCCGGCTGGAAGAGCCACCAGGAGCCCTGGTTCGGATGGGGAGCTAAGGCTTCCAGCTGCACCCCGGTTGCTCAGTGCGCCAGCTGCCACCGGGGCCATGGAGACGGCGGTGATTGGCATGGTGGCCGTGCTGTTTGTGGTCACCGTGGCCATCACCTGCATCCTCTGCTGCTTCAGCTGTGCCTCGAAGGCCCCGGATCCTCAGGGGGGCCCTGGCCGCAGCTTCACAGTGGCCACGTTCCACCAGGAGGCTTCTCTCTTCACGGGGCCGGCTCGCCATGCCCAGGCGGTGGTGGGTGCCCGGGACTTCTGGACCTTCATGTGAGGCCTCACAGCCCCCAGGATTCGCTCTGCTGGTGGGTCAGACTCACCCCCCAACAAGCCTTCCCTGCTGTCCCACTCCTCCAAGCCTGGCATTCCTGCCCTTCCCTGCCTGTGTCCAGCAATCTCCCTGTGGCATCCCATCCCGGATTGCTGTGCCCTGTGGCCCAGGAGATCCACCCTGATGGGGCCCGGTGGAGTCAGCCCTGACCCCCAAGAGCTCCACTGGACCCCGCCCACAGGATGGCGCTTAGGAGAGGTCTGAAGAGTGAGCAAGCAAACGGTGTGGGACTGCACGGTGGGCCATCTCTTCTGATCGGCAGGGGAACTGGAATCTATCGGAAGCAGATTCTGTTAACTCAGGTTTATCCCAGGATGCCTACAAACTGGTTCTATTGCCACCAGAGGAAGCAGCGCCCTCAAGTGGACGCTTCGTACAAACCACTTCTTGCCTGCTCCCCTCGCTGAGCCTTTTTCTACTTGCATGTGCAGATCCCACAGAGCCCAGCCTTGAGGCCAGCCCCTGCCAGTTGCCTGAAATCAGCCCTGCCATGCTGAAACCGAAGGGCTACGCGTGATTTATTTTATAATTGAAGATGTATATCCTTTTATGGGTCTCCCAAGAGTCGGGGTTGGAAAACCACAAAAGGAAGCAGAAGAGAAAACCAGAGTCACAGAAAGGATGAGAGGTTTGTTAACGGGAAAGCCAGAAAGAAGACTTGGAAACCTGTTTTGAGAGAGTCTTTATTCCTCTTTTCTTAGTGGTCACTTCTATTCGTAGAGAATGTGAGTGATTTGAGACCGGAATGACAGAACATCAGGAACTCAAAGACAATGCCAATGCCAGATAAGCTAAAACGTTACATTGAGAGCATGTAACAGCGCTCTTGTTTCCATCACAAAGAACGGCTCAGATCTTTTTTCTTAGAAAATCTGTTTTCTCTGTACCCACGAAATAAATGCTGTGTCATATTTAGAGGATAGTTTGAAAGGTACAAAATTCTGAGTCTCTTGGCTAGCAGTCTCTATTCAGGACTGGCCCTGAGGGGGGCTCTGGCCTCTGAGGGTGCCCAGACCGGCCACCTTGGCCATGTGGCTGCCACAGGAAGGACTTGGAGAGAGAGGCTGGGGCTGCAGAGGCTCAGAGGGGTGAGGGGCCAATAGAGTCAGGGTGATGCAGAGGGATGGAGTGGATGAGCATGGGGAGGGGAGGGGGCACAGCCCAGGGAGGGAGCTCCTGGGGACCGTGTCTTGGTCGCTTTGGACCTAGAGCTCTCGAGCAGGGCCTTCCTAGATGCCTGTGGAAGGGAACGGGCTGCAGGGAGGACCTGGGGACTGAGTAAAGGGAACTGTCGTAGGTCGTGTTCTCTGAAAGTGACCGAGATGAAGTTTGGGATGCAAGATGTTACAGGGATCAGTGCCTGTGAGGGGAAGGACGGAGCAAACTGGATAGAGGTCCTTCCTTGAAGGGCCATGGTGGGTGCATCTCCACAGGAACTCGGCAGGGACCTGTTCTCAGAGGCACCCAGACCAGTCAGAGATGAGTGAGCATGTCCAGCACAAAGAAATGCCTGGAAACCAGAGCTCCAGGTGGGCAGAGACGGGGGTGCAAGATCTGCAAGGGATGAAGAGTCGGCCTCCGGTGCTCCCTGCCCTCAGACAGAGCCGGCTCTGCCCAGGTCAGGCCTCCTTCAGCTGGACCCAATATTAGGACCCCAGACCCAGGGCTCTGTCCCTACACTGTGTGCGCACAACCCTCCCTGGGTCAGTGGAGGGCGGGGCCTGTAGGCTGGAATCACACGTGTCATTCTGAAAACAAAGCAATGGGGGTGGGTGGGGTGGGAGTCACAGCCTCACTCTGCAGGTGATGGGCAGGTCGCGCTGCCCCAGGGGAGCGGGGAGCTGGAGAAGGGGCAGTCAGGGCCAGCACCTGGGCAGCTGACAAGAGGAGGAGCAACTGGAGATACAGGAAGGTGGGGAGCTGGGGGGGCAGAGAAGCAGGGAATAGGGTTGTGCGATTTAGCAAATAAAAATACAGGACATCCAGTTAATTTTAATCTCAGGCAGCAAATACTTCTCAGTATAAGTAATGTCCCATGTAACAAGTGGGACATACTTATATGAAACATATGTTGTCTGCTTGAGATTCTAATGTAACTGGGGGCCGATATTTTACCTGGCAACCCTGCAAAGGAAAGAGTGGTTCTCAGAGAGGGTGGGCCAGCTAGTGGGAAGCGTCAGCGAAGGCGAACACAGAGAAGAGACCTTGGGTTTTGCAACCTGACAGTTGACAGTGACCTTGGTGAGAACAATCTGAGTGAAGGAGCAGCCTTACGGTGGTGTGCTTGGATAGGGCGTGTGCACGTGGGGGGGCGTGTGCACGTGGGGGGCGTGTGCACGTGGGGGTGTGTGCACGTGGGGGGTGTGCACGTGGGGGCGAGGGCCTTGGAGTCAATGGGAGCTGAGGGAGGAAAGGTCGCAGTTGCAGGTCATTTGAAAGGAAGGACAATGATGTATTGTGGCTAGAGAGGCACTGCACTGAGGGGGAGTTTATTATTCTTTTTAATTAGCGAGGGAGGTTGAGCCCATGTAAGGCCCAAGGGAGAAGGATTGGAGAGGAAGACACTGAGCGCACCAGCAAGGAAGAGAGCCTTGGAAGAGGCCCCTGGGGAGGCCTGGGAGCAGCACACAGGAGCGGGTGGGCGGGGCAGGCCCGGATGTGGGTGGGGTTGGGGAATGCTGCAGGAAGGATGTTGGGGTACAGGCTAAGGCCGCTTCTGTGCGTGTCGGGGGGAGAAAGGAGGTGAAGGTGTCATGCCAGATGGTCTGTTTTCTCCATCTGCGCAGAGGTGGGTATGGGGAGGGGCTGGGGTAAGGAGAGGCTGGGATGATGACCCAGAGAGGGGGTGAGCGGCTGCAACAGTCCTGCTTTTCTTACGTGTGTGGGCGTGAGAATGAGAATGAGTGTCGGGTGTGTGGTGTGAGTGGGGAGTAGGCATGTGATGTGAGTGTTATGTGTATGGTATGTGTGTACACATGTGTGGTGTGTGTGTTGTGGTGTGTGTTGGCCCAAAATGCTCCTGGCATTCCGCCCGGTGCAGCCCACCGTGTCCGGGACAGGCCAGCCAGAAGCTCCTCTATCCCCAGGAGAGGGAGGTGGCAGTGCAGGGACAGGGACTTGGGTTGGCACCGGAACCCAGCAAAGCCCGGAGAGTGCTTATCTGGTGGCAGCGAGGGAAGGAGTCGCTCCGGGTCACCCTGGAATCGGGCAGAGCCACAGTGAACCCAGGCCGCCCAGTTCCAAACCCAGCTCCTCTCTGTTCGCTCTGCCATTACTGGTTCCTATTTCTCGGCCTCCCACTACGCAGGTGCTGTGCTTTCTATCTCCCCTCTCGGTGCTCACAGCAGCCTGTCACCCCAAGACGCGCCCACTCTGAGGTACTCTGGGCCAATGCCCCCCAGCAGTGCCGCCCCAGGGACTAAGGAAGCCAAGCTGCCCCCATCCTCTCCGCACATGGGGTCTGCGTCAGGCACCCTCAGCAGACTCGCTGCATGCCTTCAGGAGGAACGGCCAGAGCACCTGGGATTTGATTTGCTCTGGGTTTCCCTGGACAAAAGCCTTGCTCACACCTGCCCCCACCTCCATCTCTGACTTTGAGGAAGAAAGGGATCTCTGCCGTACACAGATCGCACGGGCAGCCCACAGCCTCACCCCGATAACCCCTGGCGAGGGCAGGACTTCCAGGCTGATGCCTGAGCCCGAGCCGGCCTGCCAGTCCTGCCAGGGCTTCTCTCGGCAGATGCCACTGCCCTCCACGCACAGGTCCTGCTTCCCCCTCACCTCCTAGGGCTTCCCTCCCAGCTGCACCCCTCACCCCTGCTGTGCTCTACCCAGCCCTGTCCTCGCCCCACCCCACCACGAACTTGCTGGGCCTCAGTTTCCCTGGCTGCACAGGGGAGATGAGAATCCTGTCCTGCCTTGTCAAGAGGATGTCTGAGAGGGGGAGACCTGCAAGGCCCAGCTGTTGGGAGGAGCTCACCCCACCCCGCTCTTTCTCCACATCCTGCCTGCAATTAGGGGGCGTTTCTCTCTGGGACAAGGTGGACTCTGGAGTCAGGAGGCCTGAAATAACATGTTTCTGGAAAAGCACCTTCCTTAAAGGAAACCACTTGTTCCAAGGAGAAAAGGGTCCTCGTGCCTTGCAGGTCCCAGCTCCCCCCAGGACATGACGCTTGAAAAGACAAGCACTGCTACACACACACTCACACACTCACACATGCATACACACACACACTTACACATGCATACACACACACACACACACACACACACACACACACACACACTCATCCAGTGCATTTGTAACAGTGAAAACTTAGACACAGCCGAAACACTAATCAAGAGGGACAGGGGCCGGTCCAGCAAAGCCTAGCACAGCCATAACATTGAACACAGGCTTAAAACAATGAGGTGGATTTATTGCTGTTAATCCTCACTCAAGGATATTTTTCAGTTGATTTTTAGAGAGCGGGAAGCATGGGAAGAGCCAGAGAGAGGGAAACATCAGTAGAAGAGAGACATGGATTGGGTTCCTCCCGCACGCACCCTGACCAGGGCTGGGGATCAAGCCTGCAACCAAGGTCCTTGACCGGAATCAAACCCGGGACCCTCAGTCCACAGGCCAATGCTCTATCCACTGAGCCAGACTGGCTAGGGCAGATTTAAACTCAACATGAAAGGGCATTCATCATCTCAGTTAGTAAAAGTAGAGTCAATGAGAGAACAAAAAATGCCATGTAGTAAAATTGCATTTTTGTTAAAATGCACTTAAATGCGTAGAAAAAAGCTGCATGTCTAGGTCTTAACTAGTGATTGCCTCTGTGTGGGTGGGACTGTTTGTCTTTCAAATGTTTTCCTTTTTTGCTTATTTTATTTCCTGTAACGAATGGTTTGTTTCTGAATAAGAAAAAAAAACAGGAAACTAACAAAGGAAATGAAACAAGTTATTTTTTAAAAATTATAAACCAACTTCAATCACAAATAGAAATACAAAAACACAGTCAAACGAAGACATAGAAATGGTGACAGATGAACTCTCTGGGGACAGAGGAGCACAGACAGGGGTAGAAAACACACACACACACATACACACCACATACACACCACATACACACACATACACACCACACTACACACACATACACACCACACACACACACCACACACACCACACACACACCACATACACACCACATATACACACATACACACCACACTACACACACACACCACACACACACACCACACACACACACACCACACAATACACATACACACAAAGCACACACACCACACACACAACACACACACACACACAACACATATACACACACACCACACACACACCACACACAATACACATACACATACACACACCACACACACACCACATATACACACATACACACCACACTACACACACACACACACACACACACACCACATACATGCCACACACACCCCACACACACACCCATTCTGCCTCATTCTCACAGTGGAGGTACCCAGGGGGGTGGGGCAATGGCTGCTAAGTTTCCAGGAAATGCTGGGATCTGGAGCGAGGGCGACTGAGGAGCGTCTGGGCCTGAGGGGTGTGTTTGGGGGGTGGAGAGGGTAAAGGGAGTGTCCTGGGACCCCCCTAGCCTGGGGTCAGGCCTGGCTGCCCCACATCCGCCCTGTGCCTCCTGAGACAGCACATGGATCCTGATCCGAGGTCCAGGCCAGGCTGCAGAACCGGCCAAGGAGCTCCTCCCGGCTGCAGAGGTGACACCAGGGCCCATTGCTGGGAGGGGCTTCCTTGCCACCACTTGTGACTCCCAGGCCTGGCCTGTCCAGCCTCCCACAGGCCCCGCTTAGGAACCCAGGGCTGTGGTGCATCCTACAGAGAGGCCCTGTGTCCTCGGGAACTCCTGAGGTGCAGGCCCAGCGCTGCCCTCGGCCTGACCCTCCCTCCCCCCCTCCCACCCGCACTGTCCTGTCCCTGCACAGACCTCACCACTGCAGTTCACTCTGACGTGTCCTGGCCCCCAGAGGGCTCTTTCTCAGGCACAGATCTGGCCTCCTTAGAAGGCTGCTGTGAGGGCTCTGTTCCCCTTCAGACTTGGTATCTGTGGTGGGCGTAATACTGGCCTCCCGAAGGCGTCCACACCCTCATCCCCAGAACCCGTGACTGTGGCATATTACCCGGCACAGGGAATTCCAGTTGCTGACCAGCTGGCCTAAAAGGACGGCTGCCCTGGATTACCCAGGTGGGCCCAATGTCATCAAAAGGCAATCAAGGGGCCCTTAACCTGGGAGAGGGAGGCAGGGCAGTCAGGGGAGAGGGATGGGATGTGAGAAAGACTCGGGGATGGAAGGGGCCGGCTCTGCAGAGACCTGGACTCGAACCCAGGAGTCCCATCCTGGACTCTGACCTCCGGAACTGTAAGATAACACCCTTATCTACCTAACGCATTTGTTACAATAGGTGTGTTGTTTTAAGCCTCTGGGTGTGTAGTTATTGGTTAAGGCAGCGAAGTATCTTTAACCTTTAGTGCTCACCAAGCTTTAGGCTTGGATTTGCTCTGCTTGTCAATCCCATGCTTCGGGGCCAAAGAACAGGAAGGTGGCACCAGAGCGGCTGCAGTCTGGGAGCTGAAGGAGGCTGTTGGGCTCGGGGTGGGTGGGCTGGACAAGCTTACAGATACAGGTGGGGTGACAAGACGCACTTCCCAGGTGCTGGCGCCAGCAGGATGAGGGTCACAGTGTGGAGATGGGCAGGCCCTGTGCTGGGCGCAGTGCAGTGGGCACCCCCAGCGACCCCAGTTGTACCCTATGCAAGCACCCACACAAGTGTGCACACATCTCTGTCCAAGGGCCTTCTTGCAGTCTTCTCCTTTTTCTTTAATTTATTGGTTTTAGAAAGAGAGATGAAGGAGAAAGGGAGAGAGACAAACATTTATGGAAAAGAGAAATGTCTCTCAGTCGCCTCCCGTACCTGCCCGGACCCAGGATCAAACCTGCAGCCCAGGTATGTGCCCCGACTGGGAATCGAACCCTCAATCTTTCTGGTGTCCCAGGTGACGCTCCAACCAACCGAGTCACCCCCCCTGGGCCATTGGTTGCTTCTTGTATGTGCCTTGACCAGGGCTCGAACTATTATTCTTAATAGTAAAACATAAGTTCCAAGAATCCATCTATAGGGAAATAAAAAAATTACAGTACATCCCCAAAATGAATTAATAGCCATTACAAAACGAACTAACTTGGAAATAAAGAGCTGGCCCCTTCCATCATAAATAGAGAAAAAAACAGCCAGTTACAACATGGTTTCATAAAAAAAAAGAAAGAGCCATAAAGAGATATCCCTTCTCCCCAAGAAAACAAAAAGAGAAGCAAGAACACGCCTAAATTACACGTGTGTGTATGTATGAGTATAAGTGTTGAGAAAAGTCTGGAAGGATATGGTTGCCACCAGGACAACAGGCCTGGAGGGAGGAGGAAGCCTGCTTCGTTTACTTCTGTATTTGGATTTATTTTCACAAGCATGTGTTGGTTTTTGTTAGATGTGATGATAATGTTGTTTTTTTAAAAGATGGTACAAAGGTTAAGACAAGCAAACTTTGCTGTTACTGTTCAGTAAATGGTTTTTGTTTGCAAAAGAGCTCTCTGGGTTGAGCAATACCAGAGCTCCACTTAGCAAGAACTCCCCAGGCCACAGATGAACCGAATCAACCCCCTTCTCTAGGCCCTGTGCTCAGCGTGGGAATGAGGCAGCACGAGTTCCCCGAGGCGTCCGCACGCCCTCCTGGCCCTGTGCGGCTGTGTGGTCTGACGTTTGGAGAGGCAACTGACACCTGCCTCGATGTTTTGCGGCAGTTCTAGACCGAAATACAGCGTTCTGGCCCCCATTTCAGTGAACTTTGAACTTCCTCATAATTCACACTCCCCTTTTTTAGAATCCATAACTCTCACGTGAGAGAGAGAGAATGTTTGATCCCAACTAGTTACTGAATGACTCTAATGTAAACCCAAGGTATTGCTGATATTGAAGGCCTAGCATTTAAAAGGGACAGTACCTGGAGAGAGAGGAACAGGGTAGGGGGGGTGGTGGGGGTGGGGGAGAGGGAGAGAGAGACCCAGGAAGGCGGCCAGGCTGGGCTGCGGAGTCTGGGCTCCAGCCCTTGCTCTCTCCACGGTGCTCAGGCCACAGGCTGTGGCAGGTGTGGAGGTCTAGCACCTCACACGCCACCAGGTGCCCCAGGTTTGCAAAGCTGCTCAGCAGCAGCGTCTCCCATGTGAGCCTGGGCCCAGGAGAGCTGTGTCGACTGCAGCTGACAGACCAGGAAACCAGGGCTCAGTGACACCAAAGTGACAGCCGCACGTCACTCAGCGGCTTGGTCCCAGAGTTCAGGGCAGAATCACGCCTCCTTTTTCTTTGTCTCCACAGCCAGAGCGTCGCTCTGACCTCTTTCATATCTTCTCTTCCCAGCGTAGATTTTGTTTGCTAGAAAGAAGCCTGCTGCGTTCAAACGCTTGCAAGTCAATGGTCCAGAATAAGGTGTCCAAATTCCAAACTGATACTAGTACTTAGCATTCAGTAATGGCACATTGGGATCCAGGAACTCTCAGGAATCCCTGAGATCAGAAATGGTTCTGCATTTTTAGCACATTTTATTTATAGGACTTTTAAACAATGAGTGACCATAAGAAAAAACAATGAATAAATTTCTGTGATAGTGTGATGCTAAATTTCAGATGTTTTCAGTAAAAAGTATGTTTTATGGTTTACTACTATGAACCAATACACTGTGACAAGACTATTTCAATAGCATGTAAAGATGATTTGTACCTGATACAGACATATTATAGAAAAACATTAGAAAGAAGAGAACATTAACACAGATAAATGCCAAATAAAAATTGAAAGAGAATATCACAAATATTTAAAATTTAAAAATTATTACTTAATAATGAACTTTAGCCTGAGCCAGTTTTGTTCAGTGGATAGAGTTTCGGACTGAGGGGCTCTGGGTTTGGTTCCGGTTAAGGGCACATGCCCGGGCTGTGGGCTCAGTCCTCGATGGAGGGCATGCAGGAGGCAGCCGATCAATGATTCTCTCTCATCATTGATGCTTCTATCTCTCTGTCCCTCTTCCTTTCTCTCTGAAATCAATAAAACTATTCTAAAAAAAGAACTTTAATAACACAAAGCATTAATTGTTCCATCTGATAATTTTGAACTTGTTTTGTGACATATTCCAGACACGGAACACTTTCTTTTATTTTGCATTAATGCTGGTTAAATTAAGAATGTCTCAAACATCTTTCAGTTGAGTGTTAAGGCACGTGTTGCTTCATAAAAGCTGATTTCCTTTTTTTAAAAAAATTGATTTTAGAGAGAGGAAGGAACATAGGAGAGGGGGAGATAGAGAGAGAAAGAGAAACGCCGATTTGTTGTTCCACTTATTTATGCATTCATTGGTTGACTCCTGTATGAGCACTGACCAGGGATCAGAGACTGTGGTGCATTGGGACGTTTTCTAAGCAACTGAGCCACACCGGCCAAGCTCATTTCGTTTTTTAAAAATATCTTTTTATTGATTTCATAGAGGAAGGGAGAGGGGAGAGAGAGAGAGAGATAGAAACATCAATGATGAGAATCATTGATCGGCTGCCTCCTGCACGCCCCCTACTGGGGATGGAGCGTGCAACTTGGGCACGTGCTTTTTACCAGAATGGAACCTGGGACCCCTCAGTCCGCAGGCCGACGCTCTATCCACTGAGCCAAACCAGCTAGGGCTCGTTTCCTTTCTTAATGAGAAAAAATGTTTTGTCTGCTGCCCTAGTCGTGATTTTGCTGCTGAGTTCAGTATTGCTTTTGCTGACCCAGATGTTAGAGCAGTTTCTGATTTCACGTTGGAGTGTTCTGCAGCAATCACATCTTCTTTTTACAGCCCTTCAGGTAGGTACCTACAAATAATTGTAGCCTGTAGTAAATACTCAAACACTTGGAAATGCCAGTGACCATTATTGGGAAATTTTCAAGTAACAGTAACGTTCATATCTACTAGCAATATTGATAGCACTACACAGAATCATTTGCTGAAATCGCCAATGTAGCAGGCTTATTTTGCTTCTAAAATGTGTTATTTTTGTGTGACAAAACTCATAGGATTTGTATAAGTATCCTATAAGTATAAACTTACTAACATTTATTTTCTTTATAAAAATGGCTTACTGTTGGAAATAGCACAGGTCACAAGCACACACTTATAACTAGTGTTTGTGCTGGTAAACTGACTCTCTGAAAAAAAAAAAAAGTGGAAAAAAACCCCTGATATGTAACACTTGACAGTTTCTGAAGGGAAGTATAAATACTTCCGCGGTCAATTCCCGGTTACCTGTGTGATGTCGCTGAGAGTCGCAAAGAGATGTGCATGACGGGCTCTCTCCAGCCTGTGTGTCAGCTCCAGCGCACTATTGCTTATAATGTGACACCAGCCACAGGAGAGGGCACTTAGATGAGGACCACCTAGTCTTAGCAACTCCATATAAATCTCCATTTAAGAAACATTTAGCCCGGCCAATGTTGTTCAGTGGTTGAACACCGACCTATGAACCAGGAGGTCATGGCTCAATTCCCAGCCAGGGCACATGCCCGGCTTGTGGGCTCGATCCCAAGTGGGGAGCATGCAGAAGGCAGCCGATCAATGAGTCTCTATCATCATTGATGTTTATATCTCTCTTTCCCTCTCCTAATAAAAATATATTAAAAACAAAACCTTTATACATCTGTGAAATCTGAAAATCTGGTAACCACGGGCAAGATGGATGAGATGACATCCACTGGTCTCTCTGACGACCTTTCCCGGAGCTGGAGTTTATGGGAATGGCCACTAGATGTCACCCTTGCATACCTACAGCAGCTGGGTAATTTCATGGTGCAAATTACAGAAACCAGAAATGGGGTCCACTTACTTTACAGTAAATTAAACTTTATTGACATAGTGTTCTTTTTTCACAGATAGTTTCTGATAAACACTTATTTTTATTAATGTTGAAAAACAAAATTAATTTTCAAAGTTCTATTCTTAAAATGAGCATGATTACTTTCCTAAATGCTCTCTTTAAATAGGCTCCAAGATACTCAGAAACTTACTGTACTTACAACAAACTGTTTCTCTCAGACAAGAGCCTCTTGAGCTGATATCTTGATTCATGTGAGCAGAGACCTTGGCCTGTCCATTTTCACAGAGCACACAGCGTCTGGCGCAATGCCATGTTTAATGTAATGATAATCACCTCCACTTATCTAGTGGTTTACACTTTACAAAGCCTTGATAGTTTACTCCCTCTCAAGGGTAGTTCAAGCTTGTCCTTCTTTGTCATAAGCCAAAGTCTAATGTACATTCTTTATAATAAAAGCATTCTACCTAATTCAATAATGAATGGTTACTGAGCACTACCGTGTGCCAAGCACTATAGTATAGTGTGCCCTGTGCTGGGTACTGTGTGTGAGCAATGAACACAGCTGATGAAGGCCCTTCTCCCATGGAGTGAACATTCAATGGGGAGGTAGCCAATAAGCAAACCAATGAAGAGATGATTTGTCAGGGAGCAATGAGAATTATGGAAAAGGATAAAGCAGTAGGGGGATGGAAAGCAATGGGAGGGTTTCACCTGAGGCAGGTGAGCAGGTGCCCTTCATGCAGAGACCCGAGTGGTGTGCAGGGGAGCACAGTGTGACCATCTGGATGAAGCACATTCCAGGTCTTGTGGCAGAAAGGACTGTGGAGGTTTGACCTCAAGGAAGGAGCTTGGAAGGACATCAGTGTGGCTGGAGGGGAGGTAAGGAGGGACAAGTGGTGGGAGATGAGGTTGGAGAGTTGGACGGGACACAGATTGTGTGGGAGCTGGGCTTTATTCCCAAGCGTGACAAGAAGCCATTGGAGGATTTTGAGCTGGGGAGAAACATGCCCTGAAATGGGAAGCATGGCCTGCAAGGAAGCATGGGCACCAACTGAAGGGGGTGCAACCCGGCTATGCATTGAAGGGGGCAGACAGGACTCCCTGCGGCGTTGGATGTAGAGGGTGAGGGAAGGTAAGCAAGGATGGTGCATAGGTCTTTGGCCTGGGCAACCAGGTGGGGGATGGTGCCTCCATTTCAGGGGTCCTCAAACTACGGCCCGCGGGCCACATGCAGCCCGCCGAAAACATTTATCCGGCCCGCCGGGTGTTTTTGCCGCCGCTGTGTGCATAGGAATTTGTTCATAGTTTTTTTAAAAACTATAGTCCGGCCCTCCAACGGTCTGAGGGACAGTGAACTGGCCCCCTGTTTAAAAAGTTTGAGGACCCCTGCCCCATTTACTTACACGGTAAAAACTGAGGCTGGGACAGTTGTAAGAGGGGCACTGACACACAGAGTTCTATTTGGGACTTGTTAAGTTTGAAGGTTCTATTTTGCATCCAAGAACAGACAGGTGCTTATTCAAGTCTGGATTTCAGAGGATGGGTAGGTGCTGGCCAGGTTGCTCTGAGACCCTTTCTGGTGAATCTCTGCTACTGGGCAGCTTAGATACAATAGGAGCATTTAACTTCATCCAGTGGCACCTAGAAATTTAGTACCTTCACTGTGTTTCAGCTGAAATGTGTAGTAAGCTTTACACCTACCAAAGCTGTCAGACATACGAACAATATGTTTCAAAGCATACAAAGCATAATTTTGAGAAGTTAAAGCGTACAATTTTCTGTTAAATTTATTTAACTAATTTAGAAGTTACTTTGCTTCTGAAGGACAGTTGTATGGACTTGCGAGAGACTTCCTTGAGCCCCTGCTGGTGAGAGCGTGTGGGCCCACATACCTGTTGAACCAGCAATCCCCTTCTGCAAGTCAGTCCTAAGAAAATAATCAAAGGGGATCAAGTTTTCTGAGCAACGATGTTCATCTCATCATTATTTACAAGAGAAACAGTGGAAACAAAGTAACTGCCCACCAATTCATGGCCACTCAGTAATTACGGCATATTCATGGGATTAAAAATTCACACATTAAAAGACATCAACAAAGGTTTTTTATTAACACGGCAGGGATGGATATGATATAAAGTTAAGTGAATCATACGTATAACTGTACACCTCTAATCTCAGTCACATAAAAAAAAGCTGTGTATAAAAATGACCAAACAGAGGGACTTTACTTCCAACTGTTTAGAGCAGTTAAACCCAGAGGATATAATTCCTTCTAATACTGCTTTGGTTTTGTCCAAACTTCCCACACTGGGCATCTCAAAATAAACCATCATTTGGAGTTAAAGCAACAACAACAAAAAGGGAAAATGGAAAGACTAGCCTTGGCCTGGGCATCAGAAGAGGATTTGGGTCCAGAGCCCTGGCTCACCCGTTGAGCATGAGGAACCCCGTTCCTTCTCAGAGTCTCAGGTTTCTCGCCTGCAAAGTGTGGAAAGAAGTCCAGCCTCCTCCCTCTGTGAGATAATGAGATCTAGCATGATGCACGCAGAGGGGCTGATCTCAGAGCAATTCAAAGTATGGAGCGCGACGTTTCCACTCCAAGGCTCTAGGGACACTGTCCTATGTACCCATGAGCGAGCGCGGCTAGGAGTGGAAGGTAGCTGAAGGGGGAGCAGAGTTCACAGGCACCCTCTCTGAGACAGTTGGAAACTTCAGATTTGGAAATGACTAGATATTTAATGATATTAAGAAATTACTTAAAATTTTTATACATGGTAATAGTCTTATGTCATTGCCTTTTAGATATGAGTGTATCTACGACACATTTTATTGGTGTAATTAGACAGTGTTTGGGATTTGCCTCAAAATCCCTTGCTGCTTTTGTTTTATGTGGAAAAACTCCTGAGATTTTTGGCCAAAGGGACTGAAATTACAGATAATGTTCCTAGGATGCAAGATAGATGTGGGAGAGCAACGGGGTGTGCTGTAGAGGGTGCCCGGCTGAGGGTTTCTGCGGTGTGGAACGGCTCTCACCTGACTTATGCGATCTTGTTTCTGGGGACTGTGAGGGCTCCCGGGCTCACAGAAACCGTCACACTTAATGGGCTGGGTAAAAGTTGTCTGATGGCAATGCTTGCCATATTTTCTAATGATAATTTTAATTTATTATTATTTTTCTCTTTAACTTTGTAAATTCAAAGATAAAATACATGTAAAAGGAAACTTGAGTTTGCTAACTGGGGAGACTAAGAGGATAAATTTTTATTTTTTATTTTTTTTTATTTTTTTAATTTTTTTAAATATTCTTTATTGATTAAGATATTACATATGTGTACCCTCTACCCCCCCCCCCCCCCCGCTCATCCCCTCACCCCCCCGTTGTCCGTGTCCATTGGTTAGGCCTATATGCTTGCATATAAGTCCTTTGGTTGATCTTTCCCCCTTGCCCCCACCCTCCCCTACCTTCCCTCCAAGGCCCGACAGTCCAATCAATGCCTCTCCGTCTCTGGATCAGTCCTTGTTCATCAGTTTATGTTGTTCATTATATTCCACAAGTGAGTGAGATCCTGTGGTATTTATCCGCTCTCCAGTTCCATCCATGCTGTGGCAAATGGTAAGAGTTCCTTTTTCTTCTTCCTCTTCTTAAAGAATATCTTTCAGCATTTCATATAATGCTGGTTTGGTGGTGATGAACTCCTTTAGCTTTTTCTTATCCGTGAAGCTCTTTATCTGACCTTCCATTCTGAATGATAGCTTTGCTGGATAAAGTAATCTTGGTTGCAGGTTCTTGCTATTCATCTCTTTGAATATTTCTTGCCACTCTCTTCTGGCCTGCATGTGCCGGGAGCCGGTCCATCCTTGCTGTTTCAAGGGACCTGGCATATATGGCATACGGTTCTTAATATGTTTGCTCACCTTCTTGGCGCTGTGTTTTAACCAAGGTCACCTCTCCGAGAAAGGTTGAATCCCCAGGTAGGGATTTTCCCCTGAAGTTAGGGAGGGAATAAAACCCCTCAACTAAGTGCCAGGCGGGTAATTAATCCCTTTAACTACGAACAATCATGCTTAAACTACATAATCTTTTCTCCCTGGAATGGAGATAAGAAACGCCCTAACCTTTGTAATAGAGATTGATAGGATTGAATCAACTGGTATAAATACAGTTGTAACAAGACAGAAACACTCAGAACTCAGAACACAGAACTCATGAGACAGAACTCAGAACAAGACAGCAAGAGACAGAACTCAGACAGGGCTTGGAAGACAGGACCAAGAGAGACAGAGCCTAGGCACAGAACCTACAGAACGTTCTCTAGAGACAGAAGAACTTCGCTGGAGAGAGCATGCCTGGACAGGGACTGGCCTCGGAGCCTGGAGGCAGAGCCTGGCGAGAGAGCATGGCAGGGGATCCTGGACTGAACCTGACTGCAGAGGTTGGCAAGAGAGCCTGACTAGAGCCTGGCGACCAAACCTGGCTGGAGAAGTCTCTGTGTCATTCCTTCTTCGCCGACTCCGTCCACACCTATGGGGAACCCCTGGACCCGCTGGGGTTGGACCCCGGCATCTGGCGCCCGAACAGGGACCCCTAAGTAAGCGCCCCGCACTCGGGAAGGATCGGACTCCACCGTAGGAAGAGGGTGGATAGTCTTCGCCGACTCCGTCCACACCTTTGGGAATGCCTGGAACAGGATTCCCTTAGGTAAGCCCCCCCTCATTGAGAACCCCACACTCGGGACGGATCAGACTCCACCATAGGAAGAGGGTGGATAGTCTTCGCCGACTCCGTCCACACCTTTGGGAATCCCTGGAACAGGATTCCCTTAGGTAAGCACCCCCCCCCTTTGAAGACCCCCACACTCGGGACGGATAGGACTCCACCAGGGTGCTACAGACCCCCCTATAGAGGATAAATAGGGTAAGAAGGTGGATAGTACAGAACTTAGATTGAGAAGATATGCCATACTGAGTCCAAAGAAAGAAGACTCTGTATTGATTCTTAGATTGAGAAGATGTGCCATACTGAGTCCAAAGAAAGGAGACTCTGTATTGATCTTTAGATTAAGAAGATGTGCCATACTGAGTCTAAAGAAATAAGACTCTGTATTGATCTTTTAACATATATGCTTGCTAGCAGAGGAATTAAGGTTACTCCCAGTCAGACAGAACATTTTATACAAGAAATACGTCCATGCTTTTCTGAGGAAGGAAAGGTGCCGGAAAGGTAAATGTAGAGGCATGGGAGAAGGTAGGCCCAAGGAGCCTTATCCTTAATCCCACTGCAGCCTTTCTACCCTGGGAAAGTGCAGGATTGGCAAGCTCTCCCTGGGATGATAGATCAGGACTCAGGTAATAGCAGAAAGCGCCAACCCTACTCTTAAAATGGATATAAGAGAGCATTTGAGGTTTTTCTTTTTAATGCTTGCTTTTAAAAAATAAAAAAGGGGGAATTTGCCGGGAGCCGGTCCATCCTTGCTGTTTCAAGGGACCTGGCATATATGGCATACGGTTCTTAATATGTTTGCTCACCTTCTTGGCGCTGTGTTTTAACCAAGGTCACCTCTCCGAGAAAGGTTGAATCCCCAGGTAGGGATTTTCCCCTGAAGTTAGGGAGGGAATAAAACCCCTCAACTAAGTGCCAGGCGGGTAATTAATCCCTTTAACTACGAACAATCATGCTTAAACTACATAATCTTTTCTCCCTGGAATGGAGATAAGAAACGCCCTAACCTTTGTAATAGAGATTGATAGGATTGAATCAACTGGTATAAATACAGTTGTAACAAGACAGAAACACTCAGAACTCAGAACACAGAACTCATGAGACAGAACTCAGAACAAGACAGCAAGAGACAGAACTCAGACAGGGCTTGGAAGACAGGACCAAGAGAGACAGAGCCTAGGCACAGAACCTACAGAACGTTCTCTAGAGACAGAAGAACTTCGCTGGAGAGAGCATGCCTGGACAGGGACTGGCCTCGGAGCCTGGAGGCAGAGCCTGGCGAGAGAGCATGGCAGGGGATCCTGGACTGAACCTGACTGCAGAGGTTGGCAAGAGAGCCTGACTAGAGCCTGGCGACCAAACCTGGCTGGAGAAGTCTCTGTGTCATTCCTTCTTCGCCGACTCCGTCCACACCTATGGGGAACCCCTGGACCCGCTGGGGTTGGACCCCGGCATGCATGGTTTCTGTTGAGAAATCAGCTGACAGTCGAATGGGTACTCCCTTGTAGGTAACTGACTGTCTTTCTCTTGCTGCTTTTAAGATTCTCTCTTTATCTTTTGCTCTTGGCATTTTAATGATGATGTGTCTTGGTGTGGTCCTCTTTGGATTCCTTTTGTTTGGGGTTCTCTGCGCTTCCTGGACTTGTAAGTCCATTTCTTTCACCAGGTAGGGGAAGTTTTCTGTCATTATTTCTTCAAAAAGGTTTTCAATATCTTGCCCTCTCTCTCCTTCTGGTACCCCTATAATTCTGATGTTGGTACACTGGAAGTTGTCCCAGAGGTTCCTTACACTATCTTCATATTTTTTGAATCTCTTTTCTTTTTTCTTTTTCGGTTGGGTATTTTTTGTTTCTTTGTATTTCAAATCTTTGACTTGATTCTTGGGATCCTCTTGTCTGCTGTTGGATCTCTGTAAATTATTCTTTATTTCAGTCAGTGTATGCTTAATTTCTAGTTGGTCCTTTTTCATGTCCTCCATGGTCTCGCTATACTCCTTGAGGGATTCATTAAATTTATCGGCGGTTTCCATAAAATTCTTGAAAAACCTTATAAACGTGGCCTTGAACTCTATATCCAGTTGTTTGCTTTCCTCCGTTTCTGCCATTTGTGACCTTTTTCTTTGTCTCCGCATTTTGGCTGCTTCCCTGTGTTGATAGAGTGGCCCTGCGCGCCAGGTGTCCTGTAGGGCCCAGTGGCTCAGCCTCCCCAGTTACCTGGGGTAGACACTCTTGGTGCACTCTTGGTGCCTTGGTTGTTGTAGGATCACTGGGAGGAATTGACCTCCAGGCCAATTGGCTGTGGGAATCAGCTGTGTCTGGAGTGGGAGAATGGTCCCCCTCTGACCACTGGGTAGAGTGGCTCCTGGATCTCAGGAGGTGCTAATTCAGCCCCTGCCTGAGGCCACACAGCAGGAGCCAAGAAGAGGCTCAGCTGTGAAGCAATGCAAGCCGCTGCGGGGCCTTGGGCCTTCTCTTGGAAGTTCCGGGTCTGCCTGGCTGGGCTGTAGTTAGGTACATTCACATGCAAAAGCCTCTGCCGCAGCCTGGGTGGGGCGGGGTCTCAGGGAGTCAAAGGGCGGTGAAAGCAGCTATGGTGATTCTCCGGGCCCGGAGCCGCGCGTCTCAGTGTCCCGGTAACGGCTGCAAGCACCTCTGAGGGAAAGCCGCCCTCAAGTTCGCCCGCTGCCGCCTGACAGACCAGCCTCTCTCCGTATGAGCCCTGGGTCCCCAGAGACCCGCTGGAACCGGAGTTCAGAGCAGTCGGGAGCTTGTGATTCAAAAAGACAGCCGCGTCCTCAGGCGCCACCCCCTTTCCGTGCGCGCGAGCCGCCGCCGTACCTCTGCACTTCACCTCCGCAGCTCCTCTGGCTCTCAGCGTGCCCCTGTTTTCTTCTAGTTGTAGAAATTACACTCAGCCAGCCTTCCTGTTGTTCTGGACGATGTTTGCTCTGACCCTTGCGGCATTCTTCAATTGTTGTGTGAGGCGACAATTTCCCGGTGTTTATCTATGCCGCCATCTTAGTTTCCTAAATTTTTATTTTTTATCTTTAAAAAATGTGTGTGTTCAATTTAAGATCTGGAAACAGCCCAAGTGCCCATCAGTAGACAAGTGAATAAAAAAGCTGTGGTACATTTATACCATGAACTATGCAGCAGTGGGGAAAAAAAAAAAAAAGAATCTCTTACCCTTTGAGACAGCATGGAGGGACCTGGAAAGTATCATGCTAAGTGAAACAAGTCAGGGAAAGACAAGTATCACATGATCTCACTCATATGTGCAATCTAATGAACAAAATAAACTGATGAACGGAGTGGATCCAGAGACATGGAAGCATGGAACAGAGTGTGGAATCTTAGGGGGAAGGCAGGGGAGGGTGGATGGGTGGGGGGTGATCAACCAAAGAACTTGTATGCATATATGCGTAACGCATGGACACAGACAATAAATAGGGTGATGAAGGCCTGTGGAGAGGGGTGTGGGCTGGCTGGAGAGGGTCAATGGGGAGAAAAGGAGGACATATATAATACTTTCAACAATAAAGATTTTAAGAAAAAGAACTTAAAAAAATACCATTCTAAAAATAATAAAAATAAAATGTATGTTTATTCTTTAAGAATAGAAATTAATTTCTAATACCCTATATTCAGACTTTATTGCTATTTTCCATTTTTATTTATGTTGTTCATTATGAAAGTAACATTTTTTATTTATAAGATTAAATTGGTGTAGTTTTACTGTGATATTTTGTATATATAAAAAATATAAATATATAATATATATATAACACTTAACATTCTTAAGTGTTCAGTGGCATTAAGTGCACTCACAGTGTTGTACTACCATCGCCACCATCCAGCTCCAGCTCCGGAACTTCTCCCGTTTTCCCGAACTGCAACTCCATATCCATTAAACACTAACTCCCCATCCCCCACTCCCAGCCCCTGGCCACCACTGTTCTACTTTCTGTCTCTACGAACTTTAATATTCTAGGTACATCTTATAACTGGAATCCTACAGTATTTGTTTTATTTGACTGACTTATTTCACTTAGCCTACTGTCTTCAAGTTTCATCCATGTAGTGTGTCAGAATTCTTTCTTTTTAAAAATTTTTAAATTCAAAAATATGTTTTAATTGATTTTAGAGAGGAAGGAAGAGGGAGATAGGAAATTCAATGATGAGAGAGAATAATTGATTGGCTGCCTCCTACATGCGCCCCGCCCCTCCCCCGCCCCCACCCCCACCCAGGGATCAAGCCCAAAACCTAGGTAGGTACCCTGACCGGGAATCAAACCGCGACCTCCTGGTTCATAGGTCCACACTCAACCACTGAGCCATGTCCTCCAGGCAACGATAAATACTTAAAAAAGTATAAGTATGTCCCAAAGTATGTAGACCTATTTATATTAAAAAATATTCATTGTTTATCCGAAACTCAAATTGCATAATTGAATTGGCTCCCCCTGCCGCCCCCCGAAATCTGGCAACCCAACAGCAAATGCATGGGGACTCCACTTGTGAAACAGGACTTTTAACCTTCAGGCTTCTTAGTTTTCTCTCTTGGAAGATGGTTGAATTTTCTTCATTTAGTCCACTTATTCTGCATGTCTACCTAATATTATAGCATTATATTAAAAAAAATGGACCCGGTTTACATTAGCACCAACAGAATATAAGAGTATTTATTTCCCGCATCAACATCAGATATGATAGCTTTTAATTTTGGCTAATCACCAGGACAGAAAGTTTGAGACTAGCTGGTTTAGAGTACTTTTTAAATGAGACAACCCTTACTTTTATGATGCTTAGCATCAAAGTTTTATTTATAAAGAATTTTAGATTTTATTCCACATGGTAAAGGATTGTACAATGAAATGTAATGACTTAAAACACATTAGCTGTTTTTAAATTCCAGCACTGGCTTTCCCAGCTACTTCCAACAAAAGTGATCTTTTCTGTGCATACTCAAGTCAAAGCTCAAGAATTTCAAATTAGCAAAAGCCAATATTTACATTTGAAAAGAAAACATTTGAACTCAGAACCCAGTAAGATAAAAAAGTTAACAAACTGAAGATGCCTTGTTAGTCGGTGGCAACACCTAGGTCAGATAACTTACACCGACTTAAAACAGCATTCCCTCTAGCTTTGTGCAATCGTATTTTTAATTATTGCAACGAAGATTAAAAACAACAACAACCCAAGTCTCTTTCATTTACATTTTCAAGAAAAGCTGTTGAAAGAACAAATTTCTGTTCAGTTGTTTTTTCCTTCGCTTATTAAAAAAAAAAAGTGTCAGGAATCCCACCCCACCCTGCTGCTGGGTAAAGTCAATCATTTATTATTCCTGGATCAAACACAAGCATTCATGCCTATGAAAACATTTTCCAATGAATGGGATCTTGGTCTCCACTAAAAACAAAAAATGGCTAAAAAGAGACTTCAATTTGTTTTCAAGTTCTATGACTAAATTCCTGTAATTCCTAACGGGTGAAAATATTGGCATTTTACTTAGGATCGGATTTACTTCTTTGGTGTCTCCCGAGAGGTGCTATTGAGAGCTATTTGTGGCTAGCTTTTTAAGAGACCAGCTGGACCTCAAGTGGAATGAATATTGACACTGACATACAATGCACAAGGGAAGGCTGGAGAGAGAATGGAACACTTAAAAAAAATAACTTAATATAACCAATTTTTACTCCAAACATTTAATATTTGGCAAATCAAAAAGGCTACTTTCTCAAAATGACCGAACTTATAGCTGAACCCTTTGTTTGTATTTTTATATTAAACCAGGAATTATATATCTTATCAAAGTTCTTATCTTACCAACTAATTCAATCAACATCACCAAATACAATCAATCTCAACATACTCCATGGTCTTCCTTTCCTCAAACCTAATCAGTTATAAACGTTATTCATCCTCTAGCAACCAATATATCCCCTATGCCAGTGATGGCGAACCTTTTGAGCTTGGCGTGTCAGCATTTTGAAAAACCCTAACTTAACTCTGGTGCCGTTTCACATATAGAAATTTTTTGATATTTGCAACCATAGTAAAACAAAGACTTATATTTTTGATATTTATTTTATATATTCAAATGCCATTTAACAAAGAAAAATCAACCAAAAAAATGAGTTCGCATGTCACCTCTGACACGCGTGTCACAGGTTCGCCATCACTGCCCTAAGCTAATCACCTTCCAGAGTGATCAAACCCCTTTTCCAAACATTCCCAATCATCTAGTCAGCCACGATCCAGCAGTCATTCATGAAACAAATGTTATTGTGGCAGAGACCAATAATCTTTCAATATCCATTTTTCATTCTTCCCTTTCACTAATAGAAACCCCTAAATTTTAACTGAGTTCATGGCTTCCCAGCTAAACATGATATTTCCCACCATCCTTTGCTTCTGGGTGTGACCATGTGACTAAACGTTGGTCAATGGAATTGAATGGAAATGATGTTTTCAACTTCTGGGTCAAGTCCTTGAGATAAAAACTGTCCATTCCTTCTGTGCCCCTTTCTTTGGGATGAAGTGTTTAAAATAAAGTGGTGAGCAAGCTCTGATCATTTGAATGAAAACAATGGACTAGGGGAGAGTGGAGCAAAAAAGAAAGAACTGGGGCCCGGCCAGTGTGGCTCCATGGTTGAGTGTCGACCTATGAACCAGAAGGACAGGGTTCAAGTCCCAGTCAGGGCACATGCTTGGGTTGCTCAATCCCCAGTAGGGGGTGTGCAGGAGGCAGCTGATCAATGATTCTCTCTCATCATTGATGTTCTATCTCTTTCTCTCCCTCTCCCTTCCTCTCTGAAATCAATCCTATACAGTAAACGCCTAATATGCTAAGTGTCCAGTCAACTGGTGGGCCATTCAACTGATCAACGTGTAATATGCTAATGATATGTTAAGGCCACTCAACCGCTTGCTATGACATGCATTGACCACCAGGAGGCAGACAGTCAACTGGTTGACCAGTCGCTATGATGTGCACTGACCACCAGGGGGCAGACACTTTAACCAGTGGGTCAGCTTGCTGCTGGAGTCCCGCTGATCAGAACTAAGAGAGATGGGCCAGACACGCCCTGGAGCCCTCCTGCGGTCCCTGCCTGCCTAGCCAACCTCCCATGTCCCTCCCTGCCCTGATCATGCACTGGTAGGGTCCCTCAGCCTGGCCTGCGCCCTCAGCCGCATTACAGCGATGCTCTGCTATACTCAGTTAAACTTCATCCGCACGGATACATACCCATGTCTTTATGTTTATTTGAGTCTTTGTGGGTTTTAGCCAGTGGGTTTCTAGTCATTTTCTCTTAGTGGTAAGAGGCCAAACCTTGGTCCTTAGGATCACAAACTCCACATGTTGACAATGTTGTCTTCTGTCTACAGCAAGGAAGAGTGGCAGGTGCAATGAGTCCCAAGGACTTAAATTTTCCAGCTGTTTCCATTGGTTCCCAAGATAGTAGCCATGAGCTCCACGAAGCAATGTAACTTCATCTTTACTCTGTAGACTCTACAGTGTAGAGAGCATTGCTAATCCAAAAAAATACACCTACCTTTGCTTAAATATTTCAATTCTTTCCTGAAAAACTTATTGCTAAGGGGAAAAGGTCATTAAAAGAAAAGAAATTTTTTTGTTTTGTTAATTCTCACCTGAGGATATTTTTTCTATTTATCTTTTAGAGAGAGTGGAAGAGAGAGGGAAAGACAGAGAGAAACATCGATGTGAGAGAAACCAGGGCCCGGGCCGGGAAGGAGCCTGCAACCAAGGTACGTGTCCTTGACCAGAATCGAACCTGGGACCCTTTGGTTCATGGGCTGACACTTTATCCACTAAAGCCAAACCAGCTAGGGCCTATTAATTTTAATGAAAAAAAAAAAAGTGATGCATTTCATCCTGTCCCAATGTACCCTAATAGTACTCACAGAGACAAAATATTAATTGAACAATAAAAACAAGTTTATGTAACAAGTAGCAGTTAGAAAACAGAGTTTGTATGTTAGATGCAATATAATGAAGTTTATAGCCCTCACCAAAGTGGGTGAGACTGCTGGAAAAGCGATTCTTGGGAAGGTTCTGTCTTCTTTCTGCACCATTTTCTTCAACCATATCTCGACATTTCAGAGGTTCGCGGTGATCTTGCATTCAAACTGCACTAAAAATAAAGTTACATCACAGAAAATTCTTTTAGAGCAAAATAAAAATAAACACACGAATGCTTCAAAACCTGGCAAAAACAGTGTGTGTGTGCACAGCCCACGAAGCCTGCCTCTTCATCCCTCTCACTTGGCTGTATGTTTTGGGTTCATGTCTCTGTGACAAGTAATTCCCATTTGTTCCATATGATATCCTCCGACTAGAAGCCGCAGTGCTGAGGCATAAGCTGGTGAGTGTATCTTTGCCTGAAACCATCAGGTTAAAATACTGCTTCTTGTAGCATAAGTCATTGGGTGAAAACACGGTCATATGGAAAAGAGAAAGTCACGGTCTGAAAAGTGGTAGAATCTTTCAAAGCCATTAGTCAGCAAGTCGTTACTGAACTGTCATTACGTGGGGGACGTGCATCGCTGAGGCGGGGGGTGGGGTTAGGAAGAGGCAGCAAACCAAAGATCTTTACAGGGTCCACACTGGGGAACCGTCAGCTAAATCCTTAGGAAGCGTGGTGCGAGCCGGCCTCTGCCACACCCTGCCCTTTTTGCCAGGGCCCTGAGCCTAAATTCTCCCCATGTTTTCTCTCAGCCGGGTTTGAGGGACCCAGGGTGTGTATGGGCTGAAAGCCTTAGTGCTGCCACAAAGCTGTGGCAGGATGTTCTGAAGTGGCATTTACCTGGTGACTTATAAAGAAACAGGACCGAGGCCTGCCTCTGCCTGCCGGGGTCAGCATAGCATCTGTTTTGTTAAAGGAGGAATTGAGTCCGGCTGGGCAGTGGATGTGTTTCTGGAAGAAAGGACCGAATCTTGCTTGTCTTTCCACTTCCTTCTGAAATCTCTTGAGCGCTAGCTGGGTCTATTCGAGTTCTTACCCATCCCTGGTTCCCACTGGAAGCCTCGTCTGGTGCGGCTAGAGCCCAGAGGGTGTGGGTTTCAGAGCTGGACCGATTGGATTCAAATCCTGGCATTTCCTTCTCTGAACACTTTCAAGTCTTTGTTATTCACTCCCCACTCCACCTTCCTCTGACCTTGCATTCTTCTCCAGTTGCATCAGATCATGTTTTGCTTCCAAACTTCACTGTGTACAAGTGTCCAGTCCGCCTCCTTATCAGAAAGACTTTTGTGCTGGACCTGAATCTCCTGGAATGCTCTGGGCGTGTTTTTGTTCCTCTAGTGCAGCGGTTCTCAACCTGTGGGTCGCGACCCCTTTGGGAGTCGAAAGACCCTTTCACAGGGGTCGCCTAAGACCATCGGAAAACACATATATAATTACATATTGTTTTTGTGATTAATCACTATGCTTTAATTATGTTCAATTTGTAACAATGAAAATACATCCTGCATATCAGATATTTACATGACGATTCATAACAGTAGCAACATTACAGTTATGCAGTAGCAACGAAAATATTTTTATGGTTTGGGGGTCACCACAACATGAGGAGCTGTATTAAAGGGTTGCGGCACTAGGAAGGTTGAGAACCACTGCTCTAGTGGTTCGACTACACTAGTTTCTCTGGCTTCTGTTTGCTCTTCTGTCTAGCCTGCAGCTGGCACTCTTCAGGCAGCTGCCATCCTGAGAGTGGGGCAGGCACTGCAATCTGCCCGCCTGGATTGGGGTGTGAGGCAGCAGTCACTTAAGTCCTTTAATGCGCCCTAAGCTGCAAAGGCTAGTGAAGCTTGGAGGACCCTCTGCCCAGGGCCAGGGACGCCCCGCCCCCACCGCCCAGCTCTTCCAGCGACACTGACATGAAAGCCACAGCCCCGCCCCTCTATGGCCCGGAATCACCAATCTAGCCCTCTAGGTACCACAGCATTCCTTCTTTTTCTTGTCCTAAGACTCTGATGCTTGTCTCCAGGACCTCCTCACACAGAGGGTTAAAATTCCTGTACCGGTTCCATCGTGTAGGGCCCTAACTGAGCCAGGACACCACCCACATTCTTTGAGCCTGAGCTGCTGGTTTTAGGAGAATAGAGTAGCGGGATGGAGGTTGGGTCGTGAAGCATCATGGGTTCTACAGAATAAACTGCCCCTTTTCCAGAATTCTCCTTACCTTTCCCTCTCACCCAGAACATTTTTTTCACTGTTTATGTTTTAATGTTTGATTCCTATGGAATTTATGTGGGTGTTTGGGGAGGGGCCTTTTGGAACCAAGACCAGAACAAGGAGCCTGGTTCTGAGAACGTGGAAAGATGCAGGACATTGGACCCAACTGAGTAGGGAGCACTGCAGCTGCTCCTGGGCCTCACTCAGGGCATTGCAGGGGCAACCTGGGCAGGATCAGGAAGCAACGGGAAGGAGCAAGTCCCTTCCCTCCCCACCCCAGCCTTCACTCGCCCTCTAGCGCCCACTATGAGCAGCACCCTTAGGGAGCCAGCTGGCAAAGTAGAAACTATGGTTTAGAGTTCCAGTTCAGCACCATAAAGCTGCATATAGTAGTCCCTCCCTCATTATCCACAGTTTCACTTTCCACCGTTTCAGTTACCCGTAGTCAACTACAGTCCAAAAATATTAAATGGAAAGTTTCAGAGATCATTAATAAGTTTTAAATTGTGTGCCCTTCTGAGTGGTGCGATAAGTTCAGCATATCTACGACACACCAGCCTGTTAATCACCATTGCCATCTCAGGCATCAGATGCCATCACAGTTCATAGTGCTTGTGTTAAAAAACAAAACAAAACACCCAACAACTTATTTCACTTAATAATGGCCCCAAAGCTCAGAGGTAGTGATGCTACAGTTTGGATATGCCAAAGAGAAACCATAAAGTGCTTCCTTTAAGTGAAAAGGTGAAAGTTTTCAGCTTAAAGAAAAAATAAATAAATAGTATGCTGAGGTTGCTAAGATCTACACTAAGAACAAATCTTCAATGGGTGAAATTGTGAAGGACAAAGAAGTTATTGCTAGTTTTGCTGTTGAACCTCAAACTGCAAAAGTTATGGCCACAGTGAGCAAGACGTGTTTATTTAAGATAGAAAAGGCATGAAATGTATGGGTAAGAGACAAACACAAAATGTATTTCGACTGACAACCATGTGCAGTGCCAGAAAGCACAGAGCCTATACAGAGACTGCAGCAAGGATCCCCAGAGAGGAGTGACACCAGGATCACTGCTTTACTGCAAGTAAGGGATGGTTACACACTCAGGAATAGGCTTGGACTGAAATTATAACCATTACTGGAGAGAAAGGCTGCATCTGCTAAAGGCTGCTGAGCTGAAGTTGACTAAGTAGACAGGATAGCATCCAAAGCAAGTCTTTAATTGTGATAAAACCAGGCTCTTCTGAAGAAGATGCCCAATGGAACCTACATTCATTAAAGTACAGTCCTAGCCGGCTTGGCTAAGTAGATAGGGCAGGGGTCCTCAAACTACGGCCCGCGGGCCACATGCAAATACAAATATTGTATTTGTTCCCGTTTTGTTTTTTTACTTCAAAATAAGATATGTGCAGTGTGCATAGGAATTTGTTCATAGTTGTTTTTTTTTTAAACTATAGTCCGGTCCTCCAACGGTCTGAGGGACAGTGAACTGGCCCCCTGTTTAAAAAGTTTGAGGACCCCTGGGATAGAGTTTTGGCCTGCTCACCAAAGGGTCCTGTGCTGGAGTCCAGCCCCAGCGGGTCCAGGGGTTCCCAAAGGTGTGGACGGAGTCGGCGAAGAATGAATGACACAGAGGCAGTGTTCAGGTGATCATCATAGCCAGGTTCTCCTCTTTATTGTCATGTAACATCTATATTTATACTATTTGGTCCTCACCTGGGGAAACAACCTTTCTTCTCCTAGCCAGGTTCCTCCCCCTATTGTCCTCTTACATCTGCATTTATCCTATTTGATCTTAACCCCATCCATTCCATTCCAAAGGCTAGTGGCGTTTCTCATCTCTATTTCAAGTTCCTTGAAACATCCCTGCAGGGACTGCCTCAAGCAGCCAGGGTGGATCGGCTTCCAACAGTCCTGGGTTCCATGCCGGGCAAGGATACATGCCCGGTTTGCAGGCTCCTCCCTAGCCTGGGCCCTGGTCGGAGCTCGTGCAGGAGGCAACCAATCAATGTGTTTCTCTCACATCGATGTTTCTCTCTGTCTTTTCCTCTCTCTTCTACTCTCTCTAAAATCAATGGGAAAATATCCTTGGGTGAGGATTAAAAAAATAAATAAAATAAAGTACAAAGGCACCAAGGCATAAACCATGGAAGGACAGATGAACTCTGGTACTGTGTGGCAATGCTGCAGGGCATATGCTGAAGCCAGAGATAGTGTACAGAGTGAAGAAGCCATATACTCTCAAAGACAAAAGCAGATGATCGGTCCTCCTTCCGATCTTTCACTAGAAAGTCAATAGTAACCTAACACGATGTCATGATGCCTACGTCATTCACCTCACTTCATCTCATCATATAGGCATTGTATCATCTCACAAAATCACAAGAAGAAGCATGAGTATAGTACATGTTTCTCATGTTTTGCTGGCTGGCTAAAGGAATTTGGAAGATAATCTTGCTGTATGCTCTGTAATTATTTGAACAGTATTAAAACCTGTGTCCTGAATATTTAATAACATTCATCTGTGAAACTCTGGGCCTGGCATGACAATTTCTCAATTTCTTAGTAGGTGGTTGGTGTTTTTAGGTTGTTTATCTCTTTAATGATTAACTGGGTAATTTATTTTTTATTATATTTTCCCCCTAAGAGTCTCAAATTTATTTTTGGTATGGAGCAAGAATATTCTTATAAAATTTCTAATTTTCTTGGCAACAATGGTATGGATCCCATCTGAGTTGGGTGGTGACTCTGGGTTGAGGAACCCTTGGGGGATGGAGATGAAGGGCAGTCTGAGCTGGCACTACCCTATTCCCTCTACCATCTTCTACCTCTGTTCTGGCTCCATTCAGAATATCATCTTAAAGATTTCATTGGGGTTTTAGTCACTAGAATAAAAGCATGAAAAATCACTGACCCCAAACTGTGAAGTTGAAATAATTCATTTGAATAAGGGTAATAATATGTTAGTATTCCTGTCCCCCAAAAGAGTTTACCTTGAATTTCACTGAGAATACTAAAGAGAATTTTCTTCAACATTTACACCGCCTTCTTGCAATCAGTTTTTATCAGCAAAGACTGATGGTTTGGGTTGTTAGTTTGTTTCTTCTTTATTGGATTAAAAGTCCTTATGAACTGTCAGAGGTTTTCCATTCTGCTCCCTCCTTTCTCTGGACTTCTAGATTGATTACTCTTGGGAGCTGGCTTGGAATTCCTCACCAATTATGCAGGTGAATCTTAGATGTCTCCTGGTGAGCTCACTTCCATCTCCCTCTGACCTGTCTGTGGCTTTGGGGATTCTTAGGTAGAAAGTGAGTGATGATTGCCACGTGGCTGCATGCTTGGTCGAACAAGGTCAGGTGACTAAGCAATTAACCAGATCCTCCTTGACACACATCAGTTCCCACATTACTCTGATGACCGATAGGAGGCCAATGATATCTAGGGATAGAACCCAGAGATGATTAATGTTTTTAAAAAGTGAAAAGACAAGAAGCCTGAACCTTTGACTTTTGCATCTGTTTGCTACATCTTCCTCATTACTCTCTGCTCCAAGAGTATGACTGATTTTCTGGTGGGAGCTTTGATTGAGGAGAAGGGAAAGGGGTTAATTATGGAGACATAGGGAGGGAACAATTTAGGAAACAGTTTTAAGAATTAATAAGGAGAAGGAAACAATTGCCGGGAGCCGGTCCATCCTTGCTGTTTCAAGGGACCTGGCATATATGGCATACGGTTCTTAATATGTTTGCTCACCTTCTTGGCGCTGTGTTTTAACCAAGGTCACCTCTCAGAGAAAGGTTGAATCCCCAGGTAGGGATTTTCCCCTGAAGTTAGGGAGGGAATAAAACCCCTCAACTAAGTGCCAGGCGGGTAATTAATCCCTTTAACTACGAACAATCATGCTTAAACTACATAATCTTTTCTCCCTGGAATGGAGATAAGAAACGCCCTAACCTTTGTAATAGAGATTGATAGGATTGAATCAACTGGTATAAATACAGTTGTAACAAGACAGAAACACTCAGAACTTAGAACAGAATCAAGAAGACAGAACCTACACGGAGCCTGGAGACAGAAGAACTTCGCTGGAGAGAGCATGCCGGAGGATCCTGGAGAGGGACTGGCCTCAGAGCCTAGAGACAGAGCCTAGCGGGAGAACATGGCAAGGGATCCTGGACTGAACCTGACTACAGAGATTGGCAGGAGAACCTGACTGGAACCTGGACACTGAACCTGACTGGAGAGCCTGGACAGAACCTGGCTGGAGAACCTAGCGAGGGAACATGGCTACAGAACCTCGCTGGAAATCCGAAGCAGAACCTCTCTGGAGATCCGGGCTAGAGATTCTGGCTAGGCTGCTGATCAACTGAACACTATCTCCGTGTCATTCCTTCTTTGCCGACTCCGTCCACACCTTTGGGGACCCCTGGACCTGCTGGGGTTGGACCCCAGCAAACAATGAGGATAAAGATAAAAATATTCTATTTAATATGGAACAGGAAGAGTTGAAGGGTAGCATAAAATAAGGACCCATTCAAATATATTCAAAGGAAGAAGCCAAAGAGCCATTGAGTTACAGACCTTCAGACTAGAGCTTTTTATAAGTTAAACAATAAAACTTGAAGAGCTGCTTTTTCTTGACATCAATTTGTTCACTATACATCACAGAGATAGAGAACTATACAGCTGTACCAACAGGAACATACTTTTGTAGAACTGCTTGTAGAATGAGGTGAAAAAAAGTCTCATAACACATTTTCTGTTCACACATAGCCATTTTGTGGAATTAGACTGCCTGTGTAACCTTTCATGCAGTTGGCCCTTCATCTTGAACTCTGAGATTCTCAGGTGAGAGAAGCTAGAGAGCAGAGAACCATCAGAACTTTTCCTCCATCACTGGGCGAAATGTTTGCAAAATATCAGGTTCTTCACAGCGGCCTTCACATCCGTGTTCCTCAGGCTGTAGATGATGGGGTTGAGCATGGGCGTCACCACCCCATAGAAGAGAGAAATGAGCTTGTCTGAAAGGTCCTGTTTGTCTGCTCCCAATGGGTCCTTGGATTTGGGTTTCCCATACATGAAGAGGATGGTCCCATAGAAGACGACCACGACTGTGAGGTGGGCAGAGCAGGTGGAGAAGGCCTTTCTCCTCCCCTCAGCTGAGGGGATCCTCAGGATGGTAGCAATGACGAACACATAGGAGAAAGAGATGAACAGGACTGGGATGCCTAGGAAGATCACATTGGCAACTGTCATGCTGATCACATTGATGGAGATGTCAGCACAGGCCAACTTCAGGACAGCCAGGATCTCACAGGTGAAGTGGTTGATGACGTTGTCCCCACAGAAGGGCAGTCGCATTGCAAGGGATGTCTGCACCGTGGCAGTGGAGCTTCCAGCTGCCCAGGAGCCGGCAGCCATGGACACGTAGGCAGCCTTGCTCATGATCTTAGGATACCTAAGGGGGTTGCAGATGGCCACATAGCGATCAAACGCCATCATGCCCAGCAGCACACACTCTGTGGCTCCCATGGCAAAGGAGAGAAACATCTGCACAGCACAGGCTGAGAAGGGGATGGTTTTCCTGGGGGTCAGGAAGCTGTCAAGAATGAGGGGAACTGAGGAGGTGGTGTAGCAGATGTCCAGGAAGGAGAGGTTCCCCAGGAAGAAGTACATGGGTGTGTGCAGGTGGGAGTCAGAGATAGTCACCAGGATGAGGACCCCGTTGCCCAGCAGGATGACCAGGTACATCAGCAGGATGAGCACAAAAAATGTATTCACCAACTTTGGGTGGGCAGAGAGGCCCAGGAGGATGAACCCCACCACGGGGGAGGTCTGATTGGACCTGTCCATGGTGCATTTACTCTGTCACCTGCAAGAACTCAGAAAGCCAGCTTCATGATTCTCTGATGCCTAAATTGGTCAAAAAGCCAGTGGGAAACGCCTTGCTGAGCAGCTGGAGAACTGCTCTGGCAACGTGGATGCTTCTCTGTGTTGTTCTAAGTAAAATGCAGAGAGTTAGATCAAAATCTACTTGAGGTTATTTGGCCACCCCACAGAGATGTTTGAAATGTCACCTGATTGAATTTAATATTCTAATCAAATTCAAGATAGGAATCACTCATGTACTTCAAGTTATACCATGTGTGGCTGATTCATTTTAATCAATTTTGTGAGAAGTGTTATATTTCATTTGTATGCTTTTCCCCCCTTTGGAACATAGATCTTGGGGCACTAACTGGTCTCCTTCATCCTCAATTGCTGGCGGTTCCCCTCTCCACATACTTTTGGATAGGACTCTTCCTCATTTATAGTTCTGTCTGACAGTCTAAAGGCCCCTAAGCTATTCCTTCCTTCCTTCCTTCCTTCCTTCCTTCCTTCCTTCCTTCCTTCCTTCCTTCCTTCCTTCCTTCCTTCCTTCACTTACCTGACAAACTCCTCTGGTGCACTTGTCAGAAGAAGTGGGCCTTCACCAATCACTCAATGTGTGGTAATTGATAAGTCCCCTTTCCTCTCCGGGCCTTGTTTCCCTAACACTCACTTTGGAACGGACTATTTTAATGATATTCCATCCCAGGGCCTAGGTGATCTCATGAGCTTCTCCTTCTTGGACTTTCTCTCATACCAATGAGATGTCCTTTTCTCTTTCCTTCAAGTTACCCCCATGACACTTAGTCTCAAGGCATGAAGTCAGCAGTGGGGCTGGGACCACAAGAGTCTCTACACCGTCTTTAAAAATTCCTCTCTTACCTTTTTTTGTGGATAAATTGATAAAGAAAATTACTTCTCTGAGGTCTGGGAATAGTCCAGGGTCAGGAAATTGCCAATCTGGTCTGAAGTAGCAGCCAGAGGAGTTGGAGCCTGAAATGTGTTAAAGCTACGCTTTCTTGTCTTTGGGTAAAATCCACAAAGGACCGTCCATTGCATATATGAAGCCATTTAAATCCTACCCTCCTAGGGGGATTATACAAGTCCCTGAAGTAATTTAAAGTTTAGAAACTAAAGTGACAAAGTTTAGAAACTTTATACATCTGGGATTATGTCCCCAAGATCCAATTTATTCTGAAGTCCTGCCAGAAATACTTTCTTCCCCCTCCCTCCCTTGTACCCATTCTGCTGAGCTGTTGAAAGCACCAGTGAAGAAGGGTCATTCTGGTCCTGCCAGAATTAACATCAACCCTCAATCAGTGAGAATTCTCACCCAGAGCCTATGATAATCGTAAGAGGATGTGAAACCCATGGCACAGGACAAATCCTTGCAGCTCAGTAGTATTCTTGGCCATTTCCAAATTCAGGATCTTAGGGCTGGAAAGAAGCAAGTGACCTAGAAGGTGCCCTTTTATCTGTGTCCCACCAAATAGATTCTGAGCTCTTACCATAGGCCAGGCCTTTAAAGGGCAGGGGGGAGGGTCATAAATGAATAAGGTCTGGGCTCCTGCCAGGAGAGCTTCACAGCAGCTGTGAGCTTGAAAAAGGCCCTTTGATGGCAAAAGTGATATCCTGTTGTTTGAAGTCTTTCCTATGTGTGGGTGCAGGAGTATCCCATACCTGAGCTTCTGTGACAGCATGGCTGGCTTACCATTGGGACCTGGTATCCTCCACTTCCAAGATGCCAACTGAGAGCTGTGGCCACCCAGACAGCAGACAGGAGCATCTTAAACCAGGAATACTGTTTTCTGGCATATCTCAACCACATCCTAGTACCCCCTTCTGTCTAACGCTGATACCGGGGATGAAGGGTGGCACACGTGTTGAGCTCTCAATGCACAGATGTCCCTGGTGTCCAAGAGGAGGCTGCCCAATGTCAGGAACAAATAAGAGACTTGAGGGATTCCTCCCACTCCTTTTACGAATGACACCCGCCTGCCTTGTGCATTGGCTTCTGAAAGCCTTAGAGTCAAATATATGCTACATTCATGGTCACAGATCATTATGCCTTGCAGAGATTCTTTTTCTTTCTGTGAAATATATTACATATACAGAAGAATGTAAAAGTGTATGTGTAGTAATTAAGGAAAAATAATAAAATAGACGTCACGTAGCACCACAGGTTAAGAATTAGGGTGTCCCAGTGCCTTAGATCCCCCTCTTATCTCTCCCTGCAATTAAACTCCCTTCTTCTTCCTCTTCCAGAGGTAATCACTATTCTGACTTTCATGGAAATCATGTTATTCTAGGCAGAATTTAATAATGTCCATCTCACCCCAGGATCCCTGGACTCTGAGGATTCAGTCAAACGCTCGCCTAGGTGCTGCGGTGAAGATATTTTGTCAGTGTAATTAAAGTCCCGAGTCGGTTGACTTCAAGATTAGAAGATTATCCGAGTGGGCCAGACCCAATCAGGTAGCCCTTTTACACAGACAGTTTTCTCGGGCTAATGGCAGAAGTAGAAGACAGATTCAAAGCACGGGGAGTACTGCACCTGCCATTTCTGGCTGTAAGGATGGAGGGGACTACAGCGAGGACCTGAGAACTACAGCAAGAAGCTGAGAGTGAGCCCTGCCAGTAGCCAGCAAGGAAACCAGGTCCCTAGGCCAGCAGCCCTCTAAACTGAATTCTGCCAACAATCTGAATTTTCTCAGAGCCACCTAGACATCTCACTTACAGAACCATTAGGCAATAATTGAATGTTGTTTTAAGCCGCTAATTTTGTGGTGGCTTGTTATACAGCAATAAAAAGCAAATATGCACTCTTGATTTTCTTCATAGTTTTACCACCTACAAATGTATCTGCCTACAAAGCATGTTCCATTTTATAAAACTGAACAACAATTAAAAACTTAGCTTTTTATGTAAAGGAAAAACTTGTCATTATCTGGGCGAAGACTCACCTGAGAATATTATCTTATAGTATTAGCCCATTCAGGAGAAGTCGAGAATGGCTGTAGTGTGACAGAAATACCATCAGAGGTGGGGCAGGAGGGAGGGAGGTAAGAGATCAACCGAAGGACTTGTATGCATGCATATAAGAATAACCAATGGACATAAGACACTGGGGGGTAGGGGAGGCCAGGGGATTGTCAAGGGCGGGGAGAAAAAAAAAAGGACACATATGTAATACCCTTTGTAATACTTTAAGCAATAAAAAAATAAAAAATAAAATAATTTAAAAATTTTAAAAAAAGAATTAAATTGGAAAAAAAAAAAGGAAAAAAAAGAAATACACCAGAGGAAGTGGTTGTTATGTTTTCTGCTTCTAAGCTCTCACTATGGCTTATTTCCTATTCTTAGGAACAGGCCAAAGTAGAATATTTATGTGGGGTGAAATGGGTGTCCTCAGCTAACCCAAGCAGCAAGGCATGGAGAGAGAAGAGGGACTTTTATCGGTGCGTGATCGAGATAAGGCAGGCGCAGGAAAGGATGTCAGAGAGAAAAACAATGTCTCAGCTCAAAGGCAGTCAGGAGGCAGGAGTTCTCTCTTAGTCTTTTTGTTCTACTCGGGCCTTCAGCGGATGGATGAGGCACACCCACGTTGGGCAGGGCAATCTGCTTCACTCAGTCTGTCGATTCAAGTGTTCATCACCCTCACAGGCACACCCAACATAATGTTTGCCCAAAGGTCTGGGTACCTCATGGCCCAGTCAAGTTGACACATAAAATTAATCATCACTGTGTGGTATGGAATTCTAGGAACTTATTGGAAATCGTCTTCCTTCTGAATTTGAAGTTACTACTGGTGCAAAAATCAGAAGCTATTCTAATTCTTGATCCTTTGTAATGGTAGTTTCTCCTCCCCGGAATGACACAGTACCCATGCTCTCAACTGTGCTTGCTGTCCCTCAGTGCAGAGAGCTGTTGGTTTATACTCTGCAGAGAATAAACCTTTTGTTGGGGCAGATAAGGGACAGTTGACCAGTGTCATACATGGGGGAGGGGTTGTAGGGACTGTGTTTTTAAATATGTTTTTAATCGAATTCTTCTTCTCTTAGTTGTACCCCCTTCTTCCTGGTTCCAAAGGTACCTGGTATGATGGCTTCTCTTGTGCTAGAAATCTGGATGTTGCTCAGCCCTCCTAGTTTGTGGCTTAGGATTTGGTTCTAACAAATCTACTATGGAAATGACTGCTCATCCAGCCATTTTTCCAGCCTTCCAACTGTTATCACTCTGATGTCTCCTTCTTCTCCTTCACCTTATACATTTTGTCATTGCAAAAATAAAACAAAAAACACTTTATTGTCATTTTCGTGGGTTTCAGAAAGGAGCAAAACTGGACGCATGTGCTCAGCCCTCCTTTATACCTCAGTCCTGATTCCATGCAGTTTCCAACATCCTCTTTTGCTTTCTTATTTGTTTTAGTTATTGTTTTTTGTCTGTTTCCCTTCTGCTAGAATGTAAGTTTCACAGAGGCAGGGTTTTCCCCTGTTTTGTCCACAGATGTATCCTAAGCATAAAAGTAGGACCTGGCTTGTAGCAACCTAATGAATAGTCAGCGACTAAGTTAATAAATGAATTTTTGACCTACCCCTGTTTTATTCTTTGCCCCGTATTAGCTCTTGTTGTCTATTTTGATTTCTATTTTTTGTAAACATTTTAGAGTGTGCATAACATGTTGGTACACATTTTATAAGTAAATGAACAAACATACAGTATAAATGGTAGGGAAGCATGATTTTAAAACCTAGGGGGCCCCTGACCCCAGATACCTAGGCTGCACTACAAATGCTATAATAATCTGGGATTTGTTTCAAAATAACTTAGGAGAGGGAGAAGTAATCCATGGAGGTATGGGTGAACAGGATTGGCCATGAACTGATCATTGTTGAATTTGAGAGATTAATACCTACAGGGTCATTTTATTATTCTCTCCACTTTTCTATAAGTTTTAATTTTCTCATAAAATGAAAGAAAAAAATGCCTTCAAGTCTTAGCTCATGCATTGCAGCCTCTATTTCTGTTTTCTCATGGGTTAGTTCTCTTTATGCACTTGATTTGACATCTCTTTCTGCAGACCAGCTTTCTCTGTCTTACAAGGCCCATGGCCACACCAGTCCTGGGTTTATGTGGTCTCTCAGTTTAAGAACCCTGTGCCACCCTGACCGGGTAGCTCAGTTGGTTAGAACATCATCCCAATATGCCAAGGTTGTGTGTTCACTCCCCAGCCTCATGCCAACCAACAAGGGTCTCTATATCCAAATCCCAAGTTCCTTGGAGAGAAGAATATGGTTAGCCAAATTTTGGTCAGGAGTCTACCCATCTGTGGTCAGGAGAAGGGACATGACTGTCCTTTCATCAGGTGCTAAGGGAGAAGACATTCTGCCTTTGGTAGGCTTTCTAGCTGGTACGCTGCAGGCTCCAGATATGCCAAGCTCAGTGCCCTCCCTCCACCCCGCCCCTCCAGGGTCACTGAGTAGGACATGCAGTGACCTAAGCCCCCAGGTGAATTGCCTTCACCCATGAATAGACTCATCCACTTACCCCCAGGGCGCCATTCAAATCCCATTATTTTCTATGTATTTCCTGCCAAGAAAAAGATTGGGAAATACTGAATTATAATGGGCAGGGCGAGGGCAAATTCCAGAGAAAGTTATCTACAATATAAAACAAACTAAGATTACAAGCATGATGAAGGGGAGCTGGAATCTAACCAAGGTCTGGTTCCAAAACTTCTGAGGCTAACCCTACACTAGGCTGCCTCACCCAACTATCCCGCATGATTTTCGCTAAGTATTTCCAGTGTTCACAGATTATGAAGAGAGAACATGTGTTCCCTGAGCATTGGAGTTTGCATGGTGTCACAGTTTGACTTTGCCGGGAAGCAAACTCTGAGATGGAGATTGGCGTGCAGGAGGTTCACTAGAAAGCACCCTTGAGATCAACACTGGTGGGAGGGAGGATCAGGAAGCAGGACTGGGCAGAGGGAGAAGTTGGACGGTGATGCAGTTTCAACAAAGGCTTTGGCCAACCCCATAGAACTGGGCTGGCGCTACAGAATTGTCCCAGTGGGAGCAAGACATTTATTTCCCTCATTAATCGGTCTTTGGATACGGGCTGCTCTGAGGAAGGGGGCATGATGCGCGAATCAGCTCTTTTTACTTAAGAGCCCTCTTTAGTAATTCCTGAGGATGACTGAGAGCTGAAGGCTGTCTGCTGGCAGTAAACACGCCCTTCTGTCCTGTAGAAAGATCTGGGTGGGAATTAGGCAGTTTTCCAAGTCAAAACTAGTGGAATAAAGTTATTGAAAAGGAATTTTGCTCTTCAGTTATGCTTCGTTTTTTTTAAAAAATATTTTTATTGATTTCAGAGAGGAAGGGAGAGGGAGAGATAGAAACATTAATGATAAGAGAATAATTGCTCGGTTGCCTCCTGCATGTCCCACACTAGGGATCGAGCCCGCAACCCGGGCCTGTGCCCTGACCAGGAATCAAACTGTGACCTCCTGGTTTCATAGATCGATGCTCAACCAGGTGGTATGTTTCATTTTTAAGTCAATTCTTGACTTATAAAGGTTGGAATTAATTCCCGAGTTAGTGTCATCCTCTCTATAGTGAGCTAAAAAGTGCATGGAACGACTCCATGCTCAATAAGGAAGGAAAAGTTCACACCAGGGTGGCACAGATAACACTGTCTTTGAGATGGTGAAACAGGAACATGCCCCATGTGCTCACTCTTACAGCCTGAGACTATGGAAGGGGTCACACAGGCAGTGGCTGGTGTCCATGTTTCTGCCCAGTATGCGCAGGAAAGCACCATGGGGCCAAAGAGAGTTGCTGGCCATGTCTTAGGCAGGAGGAATCCCGGGCACCCAAGCAAGGCAGGCAAGGAGCTTTTTTTTTTCTTTCTTCATTAGAAAGTCTTGATTCTCAGGAAAAAAAATGGACATCCAATTGCTTCAAGGAAAAAGATATTCAAAGCTCTGTGCCCTGCAATAGCTTGCCCTTTTTAGTTCCTCTACTGATTGAGAGCCTCACACATTTTACTTCTGGACCTCTTGTCAGGCACCTTAATCTTGTCACGCCTTACCTTCTGATTCTGGCTTCTCTCAGACGGCAGTGGCACCCTGCTCTACTCCCTCCAATAGGTCCATCCTTTAACTCTCCAGGCTACAGAGCCAGACTACGTACTTGAACACGACTTACTGAGGGCAGGAAAATTAACCTTAGAACTGGATGGAATTAATGGATTTCAGCTATGAGTGCTCCCAAGCTAAGACCCTCCACACCTGTGTTACAGGGTCTGGCTTACTTGCCCTCAAAGGAAATGCCTGACATGGAATCTCCATGGTTCCAACTCCTTTGAGTCTCAGGGGAAGGAAGAAGACCAACTTCATTCTCATCTCCAATGTTAGCCCTGCCTTCAAGAAAAGTAAAATTTGAAAATGTGCCATTTCACCTACAATGAAGACAGGTTTTTATACTGTTACTAGAGGCCCGATGCATGAAATTTGTGCAAGGGCTTTGCCGCCCCCCCACCCCCACCCCTCCCGCCACTGCAGCGGTCGCCTCTGCTTTGGCCCCTGCCCGCTGCGGCTTTGTCCGGAGGGAAGGACTTCCAGAAGGACGTCTGGTCTAATTAGCATATTATGCTTTTATTATAGATGTCATGAAGTTTTGCCCACACTGTCTCCAGAGTAGGATTTTTGATCTTTATGTAACACCAAGGTACATTAAACTGTTTTTCTCCCCAAAATGGAGCAACCTACTCACAAAGGTGAGTTCAGATGTTCCCAGTAGAAAATCAGAAAATTCACTAAGTATTTGTGTGTGTGTGTGTGTGTGTGTGTGTGTGTGTGTGTGTTTAGCAGCATTCCACTTCCATTCCCTCAAGTCACTCTCCCATCAGGTTTTAAATTTTAAAAAAATAGGTCCCGTAAAATTTTCCATTTTATGTGTCATTTGATTTTCTGGTCATTTTATTTTTTAATCATCACCTGAGGATATTTTTCTACTGCTTTTAGTTAGAGTGGAAGAGAGGGAGGGCAGGAAAAAGGAGAGAGAGAGAGAGAGAGAGAGAGAGAGAGAGAGAGAGAGAGAGAGGTGAGAGAGTAACATCAATCAGCTGCCCTCCGCAAGTGCCCCAACTGGGACCAAACCCACAGCCCAGGCATGTGCTCTGACTTGAAATCAAAGTGGCAACCCATTGGTGGACAGGATGATGCTCAACCAACTGAGCCACTTCAGCCAGGTGCATCACTGCTCACATGTGTCTTCTTTGGGGTACACGTTCTTTTGAGATTGGTGGGTGAAAGCAGCCAAGGGGAACAGAACTACAGGGACATCTGTTCTCCAAACATCACTGGGTGAAGATTTTCTGACTCACCAGGTTCCTCAGAGCAGCCTTCACGTCCTTGTTCCTCAGGCTGTAGATGATGGGGTTGAGCATGGGGGTCACCACCCCATAGAAGAGAGAAATGAGCTTGTCTGAAAGGTCCTGTTTGTCTGCCCCCAGTGGGTCCTTGGATTTGGGTTTCCCATACATGAAGAGGATGGTCCCATAGAAGACGACCACGACTGTGAGGTGGGCAGAGCAGGTGGAGAAGGCCTTTCTCCTCCCCTCAGCTGAGGGGATCCTCAGGATGGTAGCAATGATGAACACATAGGAGAAAGAGATGAACAGGACTGGGATTGCAAGGAAGATCACATTGGACATTGTCATGCTGATCACATTGATGGAGATGTCAGCACAGGCCAACTTCAGGACAGCCAGGATCTCACAGGTGAAGTGGTTGATGATGTTATCGCCACAGAAGGGCAGCCTCATGGCCTGGGATGTCTGAACTACTGAGTCGATGATACCAGCTGCCCAGGAGCTGGCAGCCATGGGCAAGTAGGCAGCCTTGCTCATGACCACGGGGTACCTAAGGGGGCTGCAGATGGCCACGTAGCGATCAAACGCCATCATGCCCAGCAGCACACACTCTGTGGCTCCCATGGCAAAGGAGAGAAACATCTGCACAGCACAGGCTGAGAAGGGGATGGCTTTCCTGGGGGTCAGGAAGCTGTCAAGAATGAGGGGAACTGAGGAGGTGGTGTAGCAGATGTCCAGGAAGGAGAGGTTCCCCAGGAAGAAGTACATGGGCGTGTGCAGGTGGGAGTCAGAGATGGTCACCAGGATGAGGACCCCGTTGCCCAGCAGGATGACCAGGTACATCAGCAGGATGAGCACAAAGAACATCTTCTCCAGTTTTGGGTGGGCAGAGAGGCCCAGGAGAATAAACTCTGTCACCGAGGCTGTCCAGTTGGCACTTTCCATGGTAGGTCTCCTCTTTCAACTGAAGAAAATACTGAAATCCAAACTCAACATTCTTTGCCTCACATAGGACATCTGGTCTTGAGTTCAGTCAGGCTGAGTGATTAGAGAACAGTTCTGAGAATTCACAGTCTCTATTTCTCCCCAAGAAAAAGAAGCAATAAGACATCAAATTTATGATGTTTCAAATGGTGGTTCTAATCATTTAATGCATTTAATCAGAGACAGCACATTTATTTTAGTGATTCCATGTCTTATATGCCAATTCACCTCATTAAACTTCGATCATAAAAATGACTTTAAGTTTGCTCCATGTTCTCCTACTGTGCCAGGTGCTAGTGATATGATTAGTTGTGAATACTCACTTTATTTCTTTTCTCCAGATCATTCTCACAGAAAACATACTCCTGTCATTCCCAAGATCTCCTTTCTCATGGGCAACACCATGAGCTGCTCATCCATCTCCAGGGCTCTCCATCCATCCACCTATTCATCCATCCATCCTTTTGTCTGTGTCTGAACAGCCATCCATCAAAACACTTGTTAATAACCCAATATGTGGGAATGACAATTCCTATAAGCAACAAGGGTGGCACATGGCCCAGGCTTAAATGGGCTCACAGTCTGGCAGGGAGGGGAAGCTACAAGGTTTAGGAGAGGCCAGAGCATCTGGAAGGGCACTCAGGGTATTGGTGGGAATAGGAGTTATGGAAGGCTCCTTTGGTGCTTTTTTATTTATCATTCTACTGGGTCACCTTCCCTCCTGGTGAGTGTCCACACAAGAATTAGTGGATATTAACAGTCCTTGAGCCTTCTGGCTCAGCTGCTTATTAGATACTAGAGGCCTGGTGCACAAATTTGTACACGGGTGGGGCCCCTCTGCCTGGCCAGTGATCAAGCCATTGTGGGGAGGTACTGTGGGAGGTTGGCAGGCCACAGGAGGTTGGTAGGCCACAGGAGGTTGGTTGTGGGAGCACACTGACCACCAGGGTGTAGCTCCTGCATTGAATGTCTGCCCCCTGGTGGTCAGTGCACATCAAGGCAACTGGTTGTTCAATCATAACAGTCTCTTAGGCTTTTATATATATACTAGAAGCCCCATGCACAAAAATTTGTGCACTGGCAGGGGGGGCAGGGATCTCTCAGCCCAACCTGTGCCATCTCACAGTCTGGGACCCCTCGGGAGATAACCACCTGCTGGCTTAGGCCCGCTCCCCTGGTGGCAGATGGCATGCCCGATCCTGCGGTGTCTGCCCTGTCTCCCCCAGTCACAGATGGCAGGCCCAGATCCCGCCCTGGGGTGGGTGGCGGCTCAGATCATGCTGCCGCCTGCCCTGCCCACCCCGCCCCTCACATGGCAGGCCCAGATCCTGTGCTGGGTCGGGCAGCAGCTGGGGATGGCACTACCACCCACTCCGCCTGCCCCGCCCCGCACACCGCAGACCAGGATCTCGCGCTGGGGCGGCCAGCAGCTGGGGGTCGGGTTGCTGCCAGCCCCAGGCGGGGTGGCGCAGCAGGATCTGCCTGCAGTATGAAAATTAGCCACCATCTTTGTTGGTGGTTAATTTGCATATCATGCTGATTAGCCAATGGGAGGTGTAGCGAAGGTATGGTCAATTATCATGCTTGTCTATTATTAGATAGGATATATATATATATATATATATATACATATATACATATATATACATACATATATACATACATATATATATATATATATATATATATATATATATATATATATATATATATATATATATATATGGCTGTTACCCAGACTAATATCCTGCCACTACTTACGCTCCCCAGGTAATCTAGCCCAACCCTCACTCCCATCCTAGATCCTCTGTACCACACTGGAGCATGGCTTTTCAGTTTCAGCTTTATCTCTTCACATGATAAAGAGGTCACTACATTACCAAACAGTGCGCTCCATTATTTGCAGAGCTCTGGAGTATTAGAAAATTCTTTATATTGAACCAAGCAGGCAACTTTCTAAGTTTTTCTCATTTAGCTTCCTTCCAGAATCACATTGACTTTGTGGAAAGTCATCCGGCCGTAAGCCACAAATTTGGGCTATATTCTGCTTAACCTTCTAACCTGCTATATAGAGTTCAGAACTTGTTTCCTCTCTTTGACCCCCAAGTTACCCTCTTCTGAACTGGGACTAGACGAGAGCAATGATGGTACGAAAGAGAACTTTTGTTTTCTTAAATTCAGAACCCTCAAATATAAAGCAGGGCTACTCTTGAAGTGGGGAAGGGAGACTCAGAAAGTATGGGCTGCTCAGGCTACGAGGCCGCTTCCATTCCAAGCCACAGTGACACAGAGCTCCAGGAGACCCCACTTATACTGTAGACAACATAAACGATATCCTCTGAAGCATAACTCCAGGACAACTCCAGCCATTTCCATGGCCGCAATGTGAATGGTGCTCCCAGGAGTTGGACAAGAGGAGGCTTTGAAACCATGTGACCCTCTCATTTCTCAAGGTGTCTCTGAAGTTAGTGAGTTCATGAAATGAGACTGAAAAGTTTCATAGGTTTCTTGCCATCTCGGCTTTTCTGACCCAGGAAGAAGGAGATCTGTATGGCCCTCAATCTTTGTGAAACCACCAAAATTGTTTCACTTCTTCCCTTCTCAAGCCCTCACCCCTTTGGAAGAAAAATCCAGAAGCTGAAAATATTACTGTGTTAATAAAAGGCTAAGGATTACTCTTATAAGAACTCTCACTTACCTTGATCAGGAGCCTACTGAGAAAAGGTCCCTATGTTTTGGGGACAGCCATGGACCAGAAATAGCAACACCAGTTTGAAAAGCCCAAGCTGAGATATCCACCTCTTATTTGAAGAAGTGATGAAAGCCAGTATCCTCCACTCTGCCTTGGTTCTGTGTTTTAGGCAAAATACCCAAAGGAACAACTAGCACATGTAGAAGGAAAATTGAAATCAGCACTGTAATTGGAACCACTGTGTTCCCTGGAGTGATTAAAAGTTTGGAAATGGAATCATAGAAAGTCAGAAAACTTTTTATATTTCTGAATCAATGTCCCCAAGATCCAATAATTGCTGAAAGCACTCCAAGAAGACTTCTTTTTCTCCTTCCTTTGTTCCTGATGAAACTTCCCACTCTTAAGCCACTGAAGGACATCCAGGGAAGCATTTCCATGTCCTGATTGAATTTCTGCAAACTTCAAAATGCTTATCATTCTTGAAAAGAGCAGCTGGGAAGATAAGAATTATTTATAAACATGCTATGCTTGTGACACATGGAACCCACAGCTGTGAGCACAATGCTTCTAAACCAAGTGCTCAAGGTCATGACTTGGGGAGACTTTCACCTGGAGCTCTAGAGCTGTGGGGAGACTTCAAGGAGGAGGAAGTTTCTGGCCAGGCCTTGAACATGGAGGATAATTTACAAATAAAGGGATAGGCAAGGGATGGAGGGAAGCAGAAAACCATGTTGGGGACAGAGGTTGGCACAGGTCCTTGGGCGTGAGTATTTCTTCCACAGCCTTCACAAGTTGTTGTTTTTTTGAGAAAAACAAAAACAAAAACACTTCATAGAATAGGAGGTATCGAACACAGTCCAGGGAGGCCATTCTATTTTGGTAGAATCTGAAATGTGGAGGCAGCTTTTAAGATGGCCCCAGTGATTCTTGCCTACTGGAATTTATGGCTTTGTGTAATTTCCTCCCCGTTAGTGACTTGCTTTTAACCAGAAGACTGCACTCTTTTTCTGGATTTGATGAAGCAAATAGCCAGATTGGAGAGACCCATTTGGCAAGGAACTGAGAGAAATCTCTGGGCAACAGACAATGTAGAACTGAGGTCCTCAGACCAACAACCCTCAAAGGCACCAAATTTCACCAATATCCATGTAAATAAGCTTGGAAATAAACCTTCCCATCAAACCTTCAGATGAGATTCCAGCCCTAGCCAACATTTTGATAGCAGTCCTGGGAAAGACCCTGAAGCAGAGAACTTAGATAATATGTGCTCAGGTCTACATAATCTGTATTAGATCTACATAAACCATAATCCATATGATGTTACTAGGGGCCCGGTGCAGGAAATTCGTGCACTGGGTGTGTGTGGGGGGAGTGTCCCTCAGCCCAGCCTGCCCCCTCTCACATACTGGGAGCCCTCAGGTGTTGACCCCCATCACCCTCCAATCGCAGGATCGGCCCCTTGCCCAGGCTTGACGCCTCTGGCCTAGGCGTCGGGCCCGGGCAGCGGGGACCTGCAGTGGCAGCGGGGGGCACCTCGATTGCACGGGCTCCGCCCCTGCCCCTGCAGGATGCCTCTGGCTGAGGCGTCGGGCCCGGGCAGCGGGGACCCACAGCTGCAGCGGCCCCACGATCGTGGGCTTCGCTTTAGGCCCAGGCAAGGGGCCCCTAGCTCCTGGGACTGCCAGCTTCGACAGTGCCCAGCTCCCATCGCTGGCTCCACCCCTACTTCCTGCTATCACTGGCCAGGGTGGCAAAGGCGCCTGATTCTCCGATCATGGCTGGGGGGCAGGGCAAAGGCGGCCCCAGGGCCGCCTTTGCCCTGCCCCCCAGCTCTTAGCTCCCCCCTGGGTTTCCGATCACTGTCAGTGGCAGGGGGCTTCTTCCTGCTTTCCCTTTCGCCTCCCTGCATTGTGCCTACATATGCAAATTAACCACCATCTTGTTGACAGTTAACTGCCAATCTTAGTTGGCAGTTAATTTGCATATAGCCCTGATTAGCCAATGAAAAGGGTATCGTCGTACGCCAATTACCATTTTTCTCTTTTATTAGTGTTGATAATTTCAGCTTTAAATGCTCATATAAATGTTGAAGAAATTAAAAGAAAAATAGAATTTTCTATGTACCCACATATTTATAATCTCCAGTGCTCTTCTTTCCTTCTTAAAAAACTGAGTTCCATTTGATATCATAAGTTTTCAACATGAAAAACTTCCTTTAGATTTCTTGTAATATGGATCTGCTAGAAATAAATATTCTTAGTTTTCATTTATCTAAAAGAACCATTATTTTGTATTATTCTTTTTTTAATTCGTTATTATTTGTTTCTTTGTTTTAAATTAAATCTTTATTGTTCAAATTATTACAGATGTTCCTCTTTTTCCCCCCATAGCTCCCCTCCACCCGGTTCCCACCCCACCCTCTGCCCTTACCCCCCACCATTGTCCTTATCCATAGGTGTACAATTTTTGTCCAGTCTCTTCCCGCACCCCCCACACTCCTTTCCCCCTGAGAATTGTCAGTCCACTCCCTTTCTATGCCCCTGATTCTATTATATTTACCAGTTTATTCTGTTCATCAGTTTTTTTATTCACTTGATTTTTAGATTCACTTCTTGATAGATATGTATTTGTTGTTCATAAAAAAATTATGAACCTTTACCTTTTTCTTCTTCTTCCTCTTCTTTTTTTAAAAATATATTTTATTGATTTTTTCACAGAGAGGAAGGGAGAGAGACAGAGAGCCAGAAACATCGATGAGAGAGAAACATCGATCAGCTGCCTCCTGCACATCCCCCACTGGGGATATGCCCGCAACCCAGGTACACGCCCCTGACCAGAATCGAACCTGGGACCTTTCAGTCCGCAGGCCGACACTCTATACACTGAGCCAAACCGGCTTCAGCAGCTTCCTCTTCTTAAAGAATACCTTTCAACATTTCATATAATACTGGTTTGGTAGTGATGAACTTCTTTAGCTTTTTCTTATCTGTGAAGCTCTTTATCTGACCTTCAATTCTGAATGATAGCTTTGCTGGGTAAAGTAATCTTGGTTGTAGGTTCTTGCTATTCATCACTTTGAATATTTCTTGCCACTCCCTTCTGGCCTGCATAGTTTCTGTTGAGAAATCAGCTGACAGTCGTATGGGTACTCCCTTGTAGGTAACTGACTGTCTTTCTCTTGCTGCTTTTAAGATTCTCTCTTTGTCTTTTACTCTTGGCATTTTAATGATGATGTGTCTTTGTGTGGTCCTCTTTGGATTACTTTTGTTTGGGGTTCTCTGTGCTTCCTGGACTTGTAAGTCCATTTCTTTCACCAGGTCGGGAAAGTTTTCTGTCATTATTTCTTCAAATAGGTTTTCAATATCTTGCTCTCTCTCTTCTTCTGCCCCCTCCCCCCACATAACTCGGATGTTGGTACACTTGAAGTTGTTCCAGAGACTCCTTACACTATCTTAATATTTTTGGATTCTTTTTGTTTTTCCGGTTGGGTGTTTTTTGCTTCTTCATATTTCAAATCTTTGACTTGATTCTTGCGATCCTCTAGTCTGCTGTTGGATCTCTGTATGATATTCTTTATTTCAGTCAGTGTATGTTTAATTTCTAGTTTCTTAATTTCTTTTTCATATCCTCAAGGGTCTCACTAGATTTATGGAGGGTCTCACTAAATTTATCGGCGGTTTCTAGAAAATTCTTGAAAAACTTATAACCGTGGTTTTGAACTCTATATCCAGTAGTTTGCTTTCCTCCATTTCTGTCATTTGTGTCCTGTTTCTTTGTCTCCACATTTTGGCTGCTTCCCTGTGTTGGTAGAGTGGCTTTGTGTGCTAGGTGTCCTATAGGGCCCAGTGGCTCAGCCTCCCCAATTACCTGAGGTGGACACTCTTGGTGCACCCCTTTGTGGGCTTTGTGCACAGTCTTGTTGTAGTTAAGCCTTGATTGTTGTTGGTATCAGTGGGAGGAATTGACCTCCAGGCCAATTGGCTGTGAGAATCAGCTGTGTCTGCAGTGGGAGAACTTCTGTGCTGGAGACACCCCTCCGGGGCAAGACTTGCTTCAGTGGGGCTTTGGTGCTCACTGAGTCTGCCCCCTGAGTGTGTCCCTTATGGATCTGAGGAGTTGTAATCTGAATGGTCCCACTCTGACCACTGGATATACTGGCTCTTGGATCTCTAAGGAGGTGCTAATTTAGCCTCTGCCTGAGGCTACCCAGCAGGAGCTATGAAGAGATCTGCAGATTCCTCTTCTTTGTTTGGGGTTTGGAGGTGCCCAGATGAGGCCCAGCTGTGAAGCAATGCAAGCTGCTGTGGGGCCTTGGGCCTTCTTTTGGATGTTCTGGGTCTCTCTGACCCAGCTGCAGTTTGTTAGGTAATTTTAGATTGCAAAGGGCCAGGCCATTCATATGCAAAAGCCTCTGCACACAGCTTGGGTGGGGCGGGGTCTCAGGGAATCAACAGGGCGGAGCAAACAGCTATGGCTGATCCTCAGCCCTGCCCTAAGAGCCCCGGGACTCAGTGTCCGGCGGTAATCGCTGCAAGCACCTCTGAGAGAAAGCCGCCCTTGAGTTCTGCCCGATGCAAGACAGTCCAGTTTCTCCCCATATGAGTCTGGGTCCCCAGAGACTGGCCCAGAACTGGAGTTCAGAGCAGTCAGGAGCTTGTGACTCCCTCCTGATTGAAAAAGACAACCGCATCCTCAGTTGCCAGCGCTTTCCTTGTGCGCCTCCGTACCTCTGCACTCCACCTCTGCACCTCCTCTGAGTCTCAGTGTGCTTTTCTCTTTCCTTCTAGTTGTAGAATTTCCACTCAGCCAGCCTTCCTGTGGTTCTTGATGATGTTTGTTTTGTCTTTTAGTTGTATTTTTGAAGTGGTTGTGCAAGGTAGCAATTTCAGGTGTTTACCTATGCCACCATCTTGGTTTCTCCTATTTTGTATTAATTCTTAAAATTTTTTTGGTGCTTATAGAATGGTTTATTTTCTTTTTTAATATTCTTAAAATATTTTTCACTATATTCTAGCTTGTTTTTTCTGATGAAAAGCCATCAGTTATTCAAATCTGCTTTTAAGATTTTCTCTTTATTTTTCCTCTTCAACAGTTTGATTATGATGTATCTATGATATATTTTATTCTTTTATTTTTGTGTATTACTATAAAAATTTCTGGTTTTTGAATCTGCATTTTTATGTCTTTTGCCACTTCTTGGGTATTTTTCTCTATTTTTTTTTCTGCTTCATTATTTCTCTCTTTTTATCTTCTGTGATTCAAATTTATATTTTAGACCATTTTTTATGGTCCCAACATTTTCAGACTCATTTGTTTCAATCTTTTATCTCCTGTTTTTCAGATTGAATACAATTTATTGGTCTATTTTGCTGACTTTTCTTTCTGTAATCTCCAATAATTTAAAAGCCCAGCTTCAGATAAATATCACATGATCTCACTCATTTATGGAATATAATGAACAACATAAACTGATGAACAAAAACAGATCCAGAGACAGAGAAGCATCAATCAGACCGTCAAACCTCAGAGGGAAGGTAGGGGAGAGTGGGGGTAAGAGGGAGAGATCAACCAAAGACTTATATGCAAGCATATAGGCCTAACCAATGGACACAGACAACAGGGGGTTGAGGGCATCAGTGGGGGGTATGGGGGGTAATGACACATATGTAATAATGTAATCAATAAAAAAATTTAAAAAATAAATAAAAGCCCAGCTTCTATTTTTAATTTGAATATTTCAGGTTTTAGTTCTAGAATTTTCATGTTATCCTTTTTTACTTTCCCTATTTTTCTATCTATTCATTCATTATGGTTATATTTTCCTTTACCTTCTGGAGCAAAGTTATAATGGTTTAAAAAATGTTTTCTCTTTGCAGAAATTAGATTAGTTGGGGACTAGGGGGAAGAGTAGGAATAGATATGCTCTATGTACAGCAAGAGGAGTTCCCCAAAATTGGCTCTAGAATATTAAACAGGAAATAATTAACTGGAAACACTCTGAGCTCCTACAAAGAGGCATTAAGTAATGTCATTTGGCATGTCTTGGTGTTGGTAACTATCCAAAATGCAGATTGGATTTTAGTTTGGACACCAATTAACTAGTAACTGTTCCTCAATGCCACGTTCCCCATTACACAGGAGACCAGAGAACAACATGATTGGCACATACAAATTTCAGCTAGTCTGTACATGAACTAAGAAAGAAGTATAGTTTTTTTTACAAAGTTATAATTTTATTAATTATTTTTTCAGAATAAAAATAAATGTTAAAAGTCACTTATCCTTGGTTCTACATGATTTAGCACAACCCCCTCTTCATTCTAGAGAGTTGATGTTGCATTGTTAATCACTCAGGAAAGTCCCGTCCTGATGTACATTGTTTGGACAGTTGTGTGATAAAACTGAGCAAGTCTGTACTTATCATGTGGTCATTTCTTAGGGGATCCCCTGTGCGCACAGAATCACAAGATACTACACTGCTTCTTCCTAGTATCACTGGGTGAAGCATTTCTGACTCGCTAGGTTTTTCATCGCGACCTTCACATCCTTGTTTCTCAGGCTGTAGATGATGGGGTTGAGCATGGGAGTCAGCACTCCATAAAAGAGAGAGATGAGCTTGTCTGAAACGTCCTGCTTGTCCTCCCCCAGTGGGTCCTTTGATTTGGGTTTTGCATACATGAAAAGAATAGTCCCATAGAAGATGACCACCACCGTAAGATGCGAAGAACAGGTAGAGAAGGCCTTTCGCTGGCCCTCAGCTGAGGGGATCCTCAGGATGGTGGTGAGGATAAAGATATAGGAGACAAAAATGAACAGAACTGGGACCCCCAGGAAGATCACATTGGCCACCCCCATACTGATCACATTGATGGAGATATCAGCACAAGCCAACTTCAAGACAGCTAGAATCTCACAGGTAAAATGGTTGATGACATTGTCCCCACAGAAGGGTAATTGTACTGCAAGAGAGATCTGCACCAAAGAGTTGACTCCACCCGCCAGCCAGGAGCCGGCAGCCATGGGCACGTAGGCAGCCTTGCTCATGACCACGGGGTACCTAAGGGGGCTGCAGATGGCCACGTAGCGATCAAACGCCATCATGCCCAGCAGCACACACTCGGTGGCTCCCATGGCAAAGGAGAGGAACATCTGCACAGCACAGGCTGAGAAAGAGATGGTTTTCCTGGGAGTGAGGAAGCCATCCAGGACTAGAGGGATGGAAGAGGTGGTGTAGCAGATGTCCAGGAAGGAGAGGTTCCCCAGGAAGAAGTACATGGGCGTGTGCAGGTGGGAGTCAAGGATGGTCACCAGGACGAGGACCCCATTTCCCAGCAGGATCACCAGGTACATCAGCAGGATGAGCACAAAGAAAGTTTTCTCCAGCTTCGGCTGATCTGAAAGCCCCAGCAAGACAAATTCTGCCACCTTGGACTGGTTGGCCTCTTCCATTTTAAATTCTCTCTTCTACCGTCAGGGAAACTGAGGACAGCAAACACATGTTTATAGGGATCAATATTGGGGATTATAATGAGGTGCTTCCAGCAATTATAATTAAATGCACCCTTTGACACACCAGTTTATAATATCGGTGTCTAAGGGACAAAATTCACTGTCTACTAAAGTTACCTTAAATCTCAGGCTATCCCACATCAAAAGCAGGACAGGGACAGTCTGGAAATCTAATCAAACCATGAGTTAGGAAAGAATTTTAGCCGGATCAATAGTGTTAGCACTTGAAGAAAGGGTTGCATAAGGATAAACCTACAGGAGGACCATAAAACAGAAACCCAGAGGGTCAGCCCTGCCTGTCCCCAAGTTGTCCCTCCAGTGTCCTGGGAGGTTGTCCTATTCAGTGATGCTGACCGCTGACTTTACCTCACTCCCCTGGTTCTAATTCTGTGCTTGTGTAATAATTTTTCTGATGGTAATTTGGCTCCCCCTGGAGTCCTGTACAAAAGGAATGTGATGATCAGGGTCTGCCTAGCATTTACATTTGTTACTTGCTGCCTGGTTTATACTTCATTTCTAATGTTTGGTGACCTCCCTTCATGACACTGTCAGCAAGGAGTTTCTGGCTGGTGGACGAAGGAGACCCTAACAGAAGCACTTCCACATCCCCCCTCTCTACCCATGCCTCAGTCCACGGCACTGCAGCCTCCTCAGTCTACTCCAGCCCTGGGGGTTGGGGAGCAGGAAAAGAATCCAAGGATAAGTGTCCTCTATGCCTCCCACTGTGAGCATCGTGACACTCTGACCAGGCTCCATGCTTCTGGGGCTGTTTTATGTCACGACTCCAAGCTCAGACCCTTCTCTGTGTGAGTTGACCATGATAGCCACTGCAACGCCACAGCAATGCTTTCTCCCCAGGAAAGCAGACAGTTCTACCCAGCCTTGCAGAGAGGCCACCCAAAGGAGGCACTGCATATAGGCTGTCCTTCAGTCGCTACAGAACGGCCCACTGCGTTAGAGAAAACCGCAAGCCTCGATTGCTCATGTTAAAATGAGGAGACAAGATCAGAGCGGTCACACGCAGTGCAGACAGGGCCAGGCCGGGAGCCTGGTTCCCAACCTTCTCCCCCGGGCTCCTCCCTCACCACCCTGATTGTATTCTGGCTCCTCCATTGTGTGCCAGAGCAGGTTCACGGAGAAGCAGAGGAGCAAGGATGAAGCCGTGGTCCTCCTCACTCTCCCTAGGACACTCATGAAAGAGACAGGTGTCGCACCTTTCTCCAAAGTATCTGCTCAGAGCAGGGCTTGGGGGTTGGGGGTTGGGTGTGGGAGGGGGTCTCTGGGCTTCCCTCATTGCATCGGTGACTATTACACTGTTGCTGGTTGGGGGCGATTGAACAGGAGAAGCCATTGGGAAGCTATCCTCATGCAATTTTCAGAGATTAACTGTGGGAGTTGGAAATATTTAGGGAAAAGAAATCTGTTTTTAGAGATATTAATATTATTGACTGGAGATTCGCAGACTTGGCAGGCATGCTGTAAAATAACTAGCCTTACCTCTTTCACCGCCCTTGTAGGAACACCTCCTACGAAACACTATTTTCCCATTTCTGCTGTGAAAATCTGGAGTTTTGTGAGTGCCTGCTTCCCATTCCTTTGTCAGGCAGGCTTGATTGTTGGAAAGTTTCCCCGACTTTAAGGAGAAACTTCCTTCCTCTAATGTCCTCCCCACTCCTCACTCTGTCTGCCCCCACACGGGTCTAGGCTCCCAGGACATGCCTGCTCCCTTCCCCTAGAAAAACCCTCAGAGACATGGAAGCTGTGACCAAGTCTCGCTCACAACCACCTCTTCTCTTCCACCCACCTACCTGAAGAAGCTTTAGCCACAGAGAGAACTCAGTGTGGGGTGGGCCATGGTGGGGACAGGCGCCCACCTGGACAGCGGTCTCATGGCTGGAGGATGCTGGAAGGCCCCGGGCTTGGGAGGTGATTTGCTGCAGCTGCCCAGCTTGCCCGTCCCTGGTCCAGCCCTCCCTGCTGGGGCTGTGCCTGGAAGCAAATCCTGCTTAGTTGTCTTGAGGCTCAGCCGTCCCTTCTCTTTCACAGCCCGGTAAGGAGAGCTTAGGGTTGACCACAGGTGAAGGGGCTCTGGCTGCTCCCTGTCAGCGGCCTTCTCCATGCCCAGCAAGAGAACAAGAGGAAGGGCAGGCTGAGGAGCTGCTTCCCAGGGGTCCTGGCAGCCATGCCCAGCCTGCAAGGGCAGGGCAGACACCCCCTGCTCTTCGCCCCTCGCCCTCTCCCCAGAGGCTCTGTCCCGGAGCCGTGGAGCAATTTAGAGCTCTGGTTGTTTGGGGCCAGTTTTAATCCCAGAAGCAATTTAAAGTTTGGTGATAGCCCTCACAGGAGCTTAGGGCTTGTGTCCTGTAAACCCAATTAGATAAGATTCAGACAGTTCTATGTAAGGCCTTTCGCTACAAAGAAATATTCCTTAGCCGAGCTGCGGTGGCTCAGTGGTTGAGCATCAACCTATGAACCAGGAGGTCACGGTTCGATTCCCAGTCAAGGCACATGCCCGGCTGGCAGGCGTGGTCCCCACCGTGGGGCGTGCAGAAGGCAGCCGATTAATGATTCTCTCTCATCACTGTTTCCATCTGTCTCTCCCTCGCCCTTCCTCTCTGAAATCAATAAAATACGTTTTTTTAAAAAAACAACAACAAAGAAATGTCTTTGCAGACATTCCTGGAAGTAGAGGGATAACGAAAGTCTGGGTGTGCTTTGACCACAATGGCATCTGTTAGCGGGGCTCTGTACTGGTTTTTGCAAGGCTAAGTGTCAAAGCAAGAGGCAGAAGGTTTGCCTTTTTCCTGAGCGAGCTGGCCCTCCCTGCAGCCCCTCAACACTGTCCCTCCAGAGCTGCCCAGCCCTGGCCTCTGCCCCTAAAAACAGGAAGCATGAGACATGGACCAAGGGCCGGCACCACGCACTAGAAAGAGAGCAGAAATGACAAGGGCGGGTGACAGCTACAGTCTGTGAGATGATTGCCAAGTGCCCCTAAGTTCTGTGGGAGCCCAGAAGCAAGGAAGAGCCAGGTGGGAGGCCAGAGGGGAGAGTGTGAGGGCACCCATGTGAGAGACCTGTCAGGAGAAGAAGCTATAAGGCGTAGGGACAGGTCAGGGGTAAAGAAAAAGACTGAAAGGAGGGCAGGGGTCCAAAACTAAGAGAAGAAAAGAAACACACAACAAAACAGGAGACAGCAGGGAGGGTGTTTAAGCTCGCACAGGAGACTGGGGACCAAAAGGTTGTCTTGACATTCAGTCAAAACAGAGAATTCCTCTGCCCATCTCCTTATTCTCAGCCAGACACTGAGGATAAGGAGATAAATACAAAATCTCTCCTGTAATGGAGTAGACACGGAGGGCTTGAGTTGACAGTGAGATGCTAATTTTAGTAGTTGTTGCCACATGTTTCGAACAGAGTGCTTTTAAACAACCTCCCTTTAACTGTTTCCCCAGATAAACTAACAATACTCATTCCCTCTGCAAAATGCATGCGCCAACAACCATGGCAAGTCACCGGCTCAGGGAGGGTGGGTTGTCAGGCAGGTCTGCTCCTACTGGCTGGGAGGTACGCTAAGAGGCAGTTATGTATGTCCCTCTGGTTACTCAAGCCAGTTGTTAATCTTGTAGTTATATTAATTTTATTTAAACTAAATACACTGAGCTACAAAGGGTGAAAAGAATTGCTTTTATGAAAACTAAGTGGAATGCTTTGGAGCAGTGGTTCTCAACCTTCTGGCCCTTCAAATACAGTTCCTCCTGTTGTGACCCAACCATAAAATTATTTTCGTTGCTACTTCATAACTGTAATGTTGCTACTGTTATGAATCATAAAGTAAATATCTGATATGCAGGATGGTCTTAGGTGACCCCTGTGAAAGGGTCATTCGACCGCCAAAGGGGTCGCGAATCACAGGTTGAGAACCGCTGCTTTGGAGCGACTCATTAAAGGCAAGTTGTTAAAATAAATTATTGTCATATCAGATGTCAGGGAGATCGCTGTAAAATTCTAGACAGATTCTGCACTTTGATACTTTTGCAAAAAAAAGAAAGTCTTTGAGTTCTTACTCCACTTTAAGAAAGTTGAAATAGAAAATTATAGACAATGTGTCACAGGTGTGGTTAGTTAAGAGTCCAAATTGTGGGCTCATAGCAAAGAAAAAGCTCTCTTTCTGCACTAAAAGTTTGGCCAAAAAGTCCAGTTATTTGTTTTAAATTAAAAGAACTGTTTAAGGCAGTAGTTCTCAAACTTTTCAATCTCAGGATCCCTTTACATTCTCCAAGTAGTTTTCTGTTCCTTTCTCTCTTCTGCTTCTGGTATTCCCATTACACATTATGTTACACTTTTCATAGTTTTATCACAGTTCCTGGATGCTCTACTTTTTGGGGGGAGGGGGGGTGTCTTTTTTCTTTTCTCTTTTGGAACTACCTGGTGACATATCCTCAAGCTCAGAGACTCTTGTCTCAGCTGTGTCCTCCAGCCTACTAATGAGCCCCATCAAAGGCATTTTTCCTTTCTATTGCAGTGTTTTTCACTTCTAGCATTTCTTTTGTATTCTTTCTTGGAATTTCCATCTCTCTACAAACATTACCCATCTAGTCTTGCATAATAGCCTTAGGGGAGTTCCCTGGCCTGTGACAAGTCACTTATCTCTTGCTGCTTTCAACACTGTCTTTTTATCTTTGACTTTGATGGTTTAATTATAATGTGACTTAGTGTAGGCTTCTTTGTGTTCAGTCTATTGGGGATACTACGGGCTTACAGACTCTGGATGTCTTTTTATGCCCTCAGATTTGGGGTGTTTACAGTTATTTTTTCTTTACCATAAGCTCTCTGTCCCTGTCTTGCTTTTCCTTCTAGGACTCCACATTGTGCCCAGAAGGATCAGCCTAAGATGCAAATCTGATCATGTCAGACCTTTGCTTAAAACTCCTAAGCAGCTCCTCTTCCCCTACAGGAGAAAGTCCTAACTCCCCAGAATGCTCAAAAAGACCAACCACAGCAGCCTCCCTCCCCATCAGCAGCACCAGCCCCTTCCTGCTCTAGCAATACTGCCCTGCTGATCACTCCCCAGCGCTGAGCTCTTTCTCATTTCGGTGCCTGTGTTTATGCAGCCCCTTCTGCCTGGGGTGCTTCCCAATTCCCCTTCCTCGGGCAAACGGCCACTCATCCATTCCAGTGGTGTGCTGTAAATGTTTAACAGCTGGATCTCCAGAGCAAAAAAAGCCCTGATCTGGACCATGTGCTGATTTCTGTGGTGTAAACACTCCCACGATATCCAATTTCAAACTCCCAGCAACATGGCTACACGGAAGTTGGGAGGAGATTGCACAATTGGTGAGCCAGCTCCAGCTCACCGCGGACCTCAGATCACCGGCAGGAAGTCCGGCCCCAGCCTCCCCCGGGCTTTCAGAGCAGTGTGGGCATTCTCCCTGCCCTGCACTTCCTACCTTGTTTGGTAATTTTCTTTCATGTGACTCTCTCTGACCACTAGAGGGTGCACTCCAAGGCAGAATATTTACCGCATTGTATGCAATAGTCACTTGCTGAGTAAAGGAATGTACCCTTCTCTGGACCCATCCCTGTTCTGGTTCGCATTCTGTCAGTGACTCCCAAGAGCTCTCAAAGCACATGCACAGATGATAGGACGCTGCAAGGACAATGATTTAGATAGATTTCAAGTGAAGTCGGAGGAAGAACAGGGCAGGTTACTTCAACGGGCCTCATCCGATGAGTTGAAAATTTAAAGCAAAAGTATGTCTTTCACTCAGACTTTCTATAAACCACTATAAGGCCCTGGCCGGTTCGGCTCAGTGGATAGAGCATCGGCCTGCAGACTGAAGGGTCCGGGATTGGATTCCTGTCAAGGGCACATGCCCAGGTTTCTGCTCAATCTCCAGTAGGGGGCGTGCAGGAGGCAGCCGATCAACGATTCATCATTGATGTTTCTCTCTCTCTCTCCCTCCACCTTTCTCTCTGAAATCAATAAAAAATAAAAAAACAAACAAACAAAAAAACCACTATAAGCACAGACTTGGCTACAACACAGGAGAAAAGACTGGGGGCTTCTGGACTCTGAATGGGATTACAGCGTTCAGAGAAGAGGAAGGAAGGGAAGGAGAAAGGGCGAAAAGGAGGGAGGGAAAGAGGAAGCAGGCAGCAAACCTCCCCCAGCGCCTTCATCCTAATTGGATCTTGGGGATCTTATCCCAGAAGAATACAAACTTTCTAAACTGAGTACAACTCACTTTCCAAACTTTAAATGACTTTAGGGACTAAAATGGTCCCAAAGAACAGACTAGAATTTAAATTATCATCTAAGGGCACTGTCCAGTCCTTTGGAGAATGTGCCCTTGAACACACAAGGCAGGCGGAGGGGACGGACTGGCTGGACCCTTCACCTGTCACACGTTCTGAACTCTCACCCTGGGGCTTCAGACCCAGTGTCACTATGTCTGACATGTGGCCTCTTCCAGCCCTTAGGAAACAAATATTGTTACTCACCATTTTTCTGGTAAAGGTAAGTGTAGGTTGGTTTGTTTGTCTGTTTGTTTTTTGTTAATCCTCACCTGAGGATATTTTTCCATTGTTTTTTTTTTTGTTTTTTTTTTTAGAGAGAGTGGATGGTGCATGTGCCTCTAAGAGATATATTGATTTTTTAAAGGCCCTCAGAGAAGAATAGAGACTACTCTTGTTTATGTTCATGCTGAAGCCACACTGTTTCTGGATTTTAAAATGTATATATTTTTATTGATTTCAGAGAGGAAGGAAGAGGGAGTGGGAGATTGAAACATCAATGATGAGAGAGAATCATTGATTAGCTGCCTCCTGCTGACTCCTGCATGTCCTACATTGGGGATCTAGCCCGCAACCTGGGCATGTGCCCCGACCAGGAATTGAACCGTGACCTCCTGGTTCATGGGTCAATGCTCAACCACTGAGCCTCGCTGGCCAAGCTGTTTCTGGATATTTTGAGGGCTTTCTGTGGAAGAGGGATTAAAGCTGCAAAGGAGCATATTTTAGCTCAGTATCAAAGGGGAACCACTTCCAAGTGAAAAGACCCTGGCCAGGAAGTTAATCATAGCACCCCTCCACCCCCCATCACTCAGGGTGTCAGGCCAGGCGGAAGGACTCTGAGGAGTGCAGTAAGGGGCTTTCTGCTTTGGAAAGGGAGCAGATTGTGAAATAGACCCTAAGGCCTATTGTCAGTAGCATTAGAGTGATTATTACAGTCCATGACGACGATGATGATGATGATGATGATGATGACAACATTGACAATGATGACAATGTAATTACTTATGTAATTAATAATGGTGAGCACCGCTTCTCCACTAGATTTTGAGCTTTTTGAGTTAGGGGTTATGCCTTTCATTGCTGTGATCCTGACACCTAGAATTCTGCCTGGCCCAGAGCAGATGCCCAATACACGTCTGTCAGCCTGAGTTGAATTATGATGGGACTGGCGTGGTAACAGCTATAATGTGAAGTACCAACCGGGGCGTGTCTGGTTCCCCAGGAAGGAGGTGCCCCTGTACACCAAGGAAGGGGCCGGATAACTGAAAACATTTGGAGCTATGGGCGTGTGGGAAGTTCATGAGTATTTTAGATACAGAGCAAATAAAACTCAGTGCCCAACACCCTCAGTGTTGCCTACAGTTTTCTACTGGTCCAGCATCAATCCCAGTTTGGGGAGCACTTTGCAGTCTGAGGAGACATTCAAGCTTCCCAGAAAGAAGAGCTGACAGAGCAGGACTAGGGCTCTATGAACAGTGTCAGGGAGAAGCCAGTGCCTCCCGTGCAGGCAGATGGAGGATGACAAGACGGGATGATCAGTCAGAATTCTCCTTCAACCTCAGCAAGGCCCATTTGCTGCGCTAACTGTACAAAAGGATCAGCAGCCTGTTCAGACCTTGGCACGGTGGTCTGGGCTGATTCTCTCAACAGGTAACACCAAGCAGAGGCTCTGGCTCCCACCAGCCCCAAGGAAAGGGACACTTGAGTTTCATTTTTTTACCTATTGCTAATTTTTAAAAAAATAAATTTATTAGGATGATGTTGGTTATTAAAATTACATAGGTTTCAAGTGTACAATTATATATAATACACAATCTGTATATTACATTGTGTGTTTACCACCCAAAGTCAAATCTCCTTCTCTCACCATGTAGGACCCCTTCTACCTTTTACTACCTCCCTGACCCTGCTTTCCCTCCAGTAACTACCATACTGTTGTCTGTGTTTTTGTTTGTTTGTCTTGTTTTTGCATTTGTTGCTTTAAGTGTGATAGCCCACCAGTGAGTGAAATCATATGGTTCTTGGCTTTTCCTGTCTACTGATTTTGCTGCTTTAGCATGGTATTCTCAAAGTCTATCCACCTTGTCACAAATGGCAGTATTTCATCTTTTCTTCCAGCTGGGTACTATTCCATTGTATGGACATCCCACATCTTTGTTATCCAGTCATCGATGGAAGGACCCTTCAGTTGTTTCCTTGTCTTGACCACCGTGAACTACGCAGCTTAGTGGCCCATTTTGGTCCAGGGCCCACGATTCGTGGCCCACACATGGCACAGCGGTGGCCACGAGAGCACTAACCTTCACAAACTCATGAGCCGCAACTTGAATCACCCTGTTGATTTTCATTTACATTGTCTTGTCACCTGAGTGTGTATATGTATATACACACCAGATGGTGTATTGGCAACATTTTTGTGGAAAAGATTTAGAGACTGTAGTGATGTTACCTTCCTTCAGAGTGGATCTATGTTTGCTTCTGTTAGATATTTGGGAGCACCAAAAATCTGGGACAGCCTCAATCCAATTTCAGGGCTTGGGAAAATTTGAAGCTAGCTACAAAACCTCTAAATGTGTGTTTCCTTCTGATTCACTCTTATTCTTTTTTTTTATTTTTATTTATTTTTATTTTTATTTATTTTTATTTTTTTTATTTTATTTTTTTTTATTGCTTAAAGTATTACAAAGGGTATTACATATGTATCCATTTTATCCCCCCGCCCTAGACAGTCCCCTAGCACTCTTATTCTTATGGAGCTGCCCTGGGGGCGGGATCCCCCCTCCCCCAACAGAAGGAAGTTTAATTAGGAACAACTCCATGGTGGGCCTTGCACTTCAAAACCTGCTCCCCACCTCCAGGAGGCTGTCAGCAGTGCTTCTTCGCCTCTCGGTGACCACCTCCAGAAGCTGCAAATGTCCCCGTTGAAAACAGCCTCAAATGCTGGTCTTATTTCTCTGAGTTCCTATTTACTCCAGAATTATGACCCTATGATTCCTTGTTGTTTTATTTACCTTGCCAATACTTTACACAGATGTTTTATATAGTTTGTCCAGTGTTTATAATTGCCATCTGCAGGAGAATTAGTCGAAATTAACTTGTTTGTTCTTACTGAAAGCAGAGATTAAATATTGATCTCTATTACATTTTTCCTAGAATCCTGTAGAAATGACCAAATTGTCAGCGCTATTCTCCACTTGCTCGACCGGGTGGGGATTTTACTGGGCTGCCCAGGTATGTTTGGAGTCAAAGAGTGCTGAGGTTGACCTTCTGAGTTACTGCAAGTGACAGAGTAGATACAACATGGACAGGTCCAATCAGACCTCCCCCGTGGTGGGGTTCATCCTCCTGGGCCTCTCTGCCCACCCAAAACTGGAGAAAACATTCTTTGTGCTCATCCTGCTGATGTACCTGGTGATCCTGCTGGGCAACGGGGTCCTCATCCTGGTGACCATCTCTGACTCCCACCTGCACACACCCATGTACTTCTTCCTGGGGAACCTCTCCTTCCTGGACATCTGCTACACCACCTCCTCAGTTCCCCTCATTCTTGACAGCTTCCTGACCCCCAGGAAAGCCATCCCCTTCTCAGCCTGTGCTGTGCAGATGTTTCTCTCCTTTGCCATGGGAGCCACAGAGTGTGTGCTGCTGGGCATGATGGCGTTTGATCGCTACGTGGCCATCTGCAGCCCCCTTAGGTACCCCGTGGTCATGAGCAAGGCTGCCTACTTGCCCATGGCTGCCAGCTCCTGGGCAGCTGGTATCGCCAACTCAGTAGTTCAGACATCCCAGGCCATGAGGCTGCCCTTCTGTGGCGATAACATCATCAACCACTTCACCTGTGAGATCCTGGCTGTCCTGAAGTTGGCCTGTGCTGACATCTCCATCAATGTGATCAGCATGGTTGTGGCCAATATGATCTTCCTTGCAATCCCAGTCCTGTTCATTTTTGTCTCCTATGTGTTCATCATTGCTACCATCCTGAGGATCCCCTCAGCTGAGGGGAGGAGAAAGGCCTTCTCTACCTGCTCTGCCCACCTCACAGTCGTGGTCATCTTCTATGGGACCATCCTCTTCATGTATGGGAAACCCAAATCCAAGGACCCTGTGGGGGCAGACAAACAGGACCTTTCAGACAAGCTCATTTCTCTCTTCTATGGGGTGGTGACCCCCATGCTCAACCCCATCATCTACAGCCTGAGGAACAAGGATGTGAAGGCTGCTGTGAAGAACCTGGTGAGTCAGAAACACCTAACTAAGTGACTGTCACAGTTTCCCAGACTGTCAGAATGCAAGACCTCCAAACTCCTCATTGTACTTGTGGGGAAATGGTAACCCAGGGAGGTCCTTGGCTATCAGTGGAAAGAGCCTTTTCATTTCTGGCACTACTGATTAGTTTGTTGGCTTCATACAAAACTACGCTGTATCATATAATAGCTATATTTTGCTGCCCAAATCTTAAATCCTCTGATACCAGAATCTGATGAATAGCTATAAAGAGTTACAGATGTGGTCAAAAGAAATAAACAAAAATATGAGTAGTACAGGGCCTTAGAGTCTATTGTATTTCCCTGTGTAGAACTGCTGCTTACTCTGTTCTGCTGTGGTCTCATTCCAAAGACCTTTGCTCTATATGATACAGGGATCAATTAAAAAATGTCATCTGCCTCAATGTATATTAGCGATCATTAGCACCATGACAGGCATGCCACTCATATATTAGCATGACTTATCTTGAGCATCTGCTTGGTTTTGATCTAATGGAATCTTGTCATTCACCATATTCTCCTCTTTTTAAAAAATATATTTTTATTGATTTCAGAGAGGGAGAGAGAGAGAGAGAGAGAGAGAGAGAGAGAGAGAGGAACATCAGTGATGAGAGAGAATCATTGATCAGCTGCCTTCTCGACACCCCATACTGGGGACTGAGCAACCCAGGCATATGCCCTGATTGGGAATCAAACCATGGCCTCCTGGTTCATAGATCGATGCTCAATCTCTGAGCCACACCGGCTGGCCATATTCTCCTCTGTATTGTCAGTGCAGAGTAGCTCAGAGGCAGATATGCCCCCTCACTGCAGCAGTTACTAGAGAGCTACATGACTGGGTGCCAGCAGCTCCCCAACTTTCATCCATGCAGCTGATGTGCCACCTGGATGGCAGTTACATACACCCAGCACACACTCCATGAACGCCACACTGTGATGAAACCCCAAAAAGATTGTGGGGAAGCAAATGCAAAAATCATTCTTAATTCCACAACTAATAAGAGGCCAGCAGTAACAGTTACTCCTTACCACCAGTGGCACAGGTAAGACTGGCCTTGGGAGCAGCGTAGCTCCTGGAGCTCTAAGTCCACGACTTTCTCCTACATCCAAGGAACATATTGAAATAGTATGCGTTTACTGTATTACAGAGATTATTTTAATCCTCTTAAATTTATATTGGTAAAAGTCTGTTAATTACCAAATCTAGGTCCTTTAACTATTATCAATATATAGCAGGTTGTTTTCTCTTTTTCTTTTCTCCCTCTTCCTTCCTCATCCCCATGTTAAATCAGCTCCCGCCGCAAGGGGTTAATAGGGGGAAAAAAGAGAGACATCTGTAATACTCTCAACAATAAAGATAAATTTTTTTAAAAAAATCAGCTCCCTCCCCTTACTGGTTGATAGGTGCCTCCAAAGTTATATTCATTTTCTATTGCTGTCTATATATTTAAAACCTATTTGATTGGGGGGGGGGGGGAAGACATTTGGAATCCATAATACCCACTAATGTAATTGTATTATCTAAAATGTCAGAAAAAAAATCTGTGTATTGAAAATGGCATCTCTTTTAAGAATGGTGTACAGCATAGGGAAAAATTAGGTTTACAGTGTGAGTGTGTAAAACACAGAGTGTATTCTTGTATTATTTATTACTGGATTATTTTCTGTATGAACTGTAAACCTACTTTTGCCCCATACTGTATATATGTGTGTGCACATACTTGTGTCTTTGTCTTTGTGTTTTATAATTGAAATGGGAAAGCATTAATAACAATGCATTGATTTATGGCGGCCCAATTTAAGCTTTCTCCCACAATTTACTAACATAACTCAGTTATTTCCTGTACGCAGACCTTTGCTTCAGTCATTTCCCACATTTTGACTTCCTGTTGTGAAAAGAATGCATGAATAAACCAAAATCTCTCACAACCATGTCTGATAAACTAATATCCAGAAATGCTTTCAAGTATTTCCTCTCTATAAAAGGAGCCCACGGTCACCACACTGCATATTAGCCTCTATTTTAACTGAGAAAAAGATTTAAAATTGCCTCCCTTGCTTTTATTTACCCCAGTACATTTGTGCAACCCTTGGCGAGGTAATCTGAGGAGGTTTTAATCTAGACGAAGATTGCAATAAGACCGTTATCAGCAGCGTGTCAGTTTTAGCTGTTGGAGTGAGCTGTCTCTGACGGGCTGCTTCTGCTGCATCCCATAGGTTTTGGTGCATTGTGGTGTTTTTATTTGTCTGGATGTATTTATTTTCTAATTTCCTTTGTGATTTTTTTTCTTTGACCCAATGGGTGTTCATGAGTGTGTTAATTTCCACATACTTGTGAATTTTCCAGCTTTCCTTCTGCTATTGATTTTTAGTTTCATTCCATTGTGATCAGAAAAGATACTTGGTATGAATTCATTCATACTTAAATCTGTTAAGACTTGTTTTATAACCTAACATGTGATCCATCCTGGAGAAAGTTCCATGTGGGCCTGAGTTGACCACAATCCCAGCCTCCATGCTACCCAGAGGTGGGTGGGGCCTCTGCTCTGAAAAGAAAAGTGGTTATAGCCCAGGAAGGGGTGAGCAACAGGACACAGGGTGGGTCTGGGGCTCCTGGGTGGGGTCTCTGCTTCTCACTTACGCTCTGTGCTGTCTCTGCATTTATCTTTGTTCTGTGGTCTCCACTTCATCTAATTCGCTGTTAATAATGTGGTTAAAGCAAGTCTTATTAATGATTAATAAGAGGGTTGGGGACCTGGCCGGTTTGGCTGCATGGTTAGAGCCACAGCCTAAGGAGAGAAAGGTCTTGGGTTTGATTCCCGGTTAACGAACGTCATGTACCTCTGTTGCATGTCTCTCACGGCAATGTTTTTTATTTTTCTCTCTCTCCCCCTCCTCCCTCCTTTCCATTCTCTCTCTAAAAAAAAAAATCAATGGAAAAAATATCCTTGGGTGAGGATTTTAAAAAACAAAGAAAAAATAATAACAACAGGGTTGGAAATGAAGATTTTTATAACCCTTTGCTTCCTCCCCAATTCTTTAATCCTCGCCGTGAGAAACATCAATGGGATGCCTCCTGCATGCGCCCCCACCGGAGAGCAAACCCACAACCTAGGTATGTGCCCTGACTCAGAACCCACCCCGCAACATTTTGGTGAATGAGATGACGCTCCAACCCACTTAGCCATCCGGCCAAGGCCCCCAAATATGTTTTAAATTTCTTTATAGTCTGGGCACACGTTGTTCAGGCTCAATTAGCCTCAGTTCTATGAAGACTTCTGTTCTTGGAGGGGCTGGGTCGAGGCTCTAGCTGGGGCGCTCCCGCCCGGTGTCGGCCGTTGGGGGTTGTTGGGCGGCGCGAGGCGGACCGGAACCGGAACCGGCGGCTCTGGCTGAAGGCTGAGCGGCCGGCGGAGCATCCCGGGCAGAGGCTGAGGCGGGACGGCGGCGGGGGCTGCAGTCGGAGCGTGTCTTCGTGCCTGGGATCGAAAAGCTGGTGCCCGACTCCCTATGGGTCCCGTTCAGAAAGCCCGGCCGGAGCTGCTGGACGAGATGCCCCTGACGGTGCCCGAGGCCCAGCGGAGGCCCCTCCCGGAGCCCCTCCGGCGCAGCCGCAGCCACAGCAGCGAGACGGTGCTGAGCAGCTTGGCGGGCGGGGACGTCGGCAAGAGCCACGAGGGGACCTGCATCCCGAAGGCCAAGGCTGTGAAGCAGAGCGGTGGGCCCCGGCTGCAGGAACTCGGAACTCGACACACAGAATAGCGCCCTGAAGGCCAGGTCCGAGGAGCCGCTGAAGGAGTGCCAGCAGCAGAAGGGGGACTCACTGTCCCACAAGGCTGTGCCGATTGCCAGGGCTCCGGCCAGGGCCCCAGCTGCCAGGGCCCCACCCCCGCGGGTGCCAGCACCAGCACCAGCACCAGCACCAGCACCGCCCCCCCCTCCCAGTTACAAAGCGCTCTTTAAGGAGATCTTCAGCTGCATCCAGAAGAGGAAGCAGGTCGACAAGCAGAGGGGGAAATACCGCCCTCTCCCCTCTCCTTAATGGGGCCCCCAGCTCCCCTGCTCATTGCCTATCTCCCATCACCCCTCTCTCACTCAGACCTGTGTTTGTAGACCCCTGAAGCCTGAAGCTGCCCACTGCCTTGCTTACTTAGCAAGTGTGTGTGCGCAGTGAGGAAAGAGGATGGCTCCTGGTACCAGTTTCCTAACCCAGGCCCCTTTAAGCCCCGCAGTAAGTCCCTCCCCTGACACACTGGCCTCTGGCTGCCACTCCTTCGCTGCTCTTCCCTGAGAAGCCCCAGAAGGCCTGAGGGCAGAGCTGTGCCCCCCAGAGGTGGGCCTGGCGCCTCCATACTCACATGCACAGTGCCTACTGCAGTGGGAAAGGGCAAGGGAAACAAACTACACGCAGGCAGCCCCTGCTGCTCCCTGCTTCTGGAAAATGTGGAAGTCAGCCGCCAACTGGAGCTGTCCCCAAGCACTGTTGGAGACTGTGGATTGGTGAAGAAGACCGTTCGGGAGAAAGTAGGGGTCTGATCCAAAGAAACGGTATTAACCCAGTAATTGCATATATTTTTCTAAAAACCAAATAAAACTACCTTTGAAAATGAAGAAAAAAAGGACTTCTATTCTTGAATTCTATGTGATTTCCCTAATTAATACAAATGAATTCTTAGGAGAAAAAATTAGAGAAAAAAATTTACTTGAGCTTGTGCAAGTGAATCTTCGTTCTTATAATGAAAACAGCAAAAGTAAATAGGTTGGGATGAAAGCTGATGGAAGAGTCAGAGGCTCACAGCTGGTACTGGCCATAGACTCAGGAGCAGGGGTCCTCAAACTTTTTAAACAGGGGGCCAGTTCATTGTCCCTCAGACATTCCACACATGCGCACTGCGGGCTCGGGATGAGACGGCTGCTAAGCAGGACAGGCAGCGGTGGCAAAAACACCCGGTGGCCCGATAAATGTTTTCGGCGGGCCGCATATGGCCCGCGGGCCGTAGTTTGAGGACCTCTGCCAGGAGCATCAAAATTCCCGGAGGACCCTCTGGGGGCCAGGGCTGATCCGGTTAGTTCCAAATTACACCTGATGCTTTGTTCCCTTGAAGGCTAAGTCCAGTGCCCTTCGTATGGTGGAGAGCCCATTAACATTCCGAATTGAATTATTACAACAGCTGTTTCTAGCCCTCCCAAAGAAAATAAGACAGCTGTTCAAAGAGCAGCTGGGTGGGGAAGAAAGGAGTGGGGTAGGCAGGTGGCTCCGGTCAGCACCTGAGCCATGTCTGTTTAGAGGTGCTCTCAGCTTAGGCCAGGCAGCCAGAGACCTGCCTTCCAATTCTGTCTCCAACACCATTAGCCACTGCCGAGTGCTCGGCTGAGTGTCTGGGCCTCGATTTCCTTGTCTGTAAAAATGAGATGTATCATGCCACCCTCTCACTAGACCAGCAGTTCTCAACCTGTGGGTCGCGACCCCTTTGGCGGTCGAACGACCCTTTCACAGGGGTGGCCTAAGACCATCCTGCATATCAGATATTTACATGACGATTCATAACAGTAGCAACATGACAGTTATGAAGTAGCAACGAAAATAATTTTATGGTTGGGTCACAACATGAGGAACTGTATTTGAAGGGCCAGAAGGTGGAGAACCACTGCCCTAGACAATGCATGTGGAAACACCTGGGGTAAGCCCAGAGAAGGAGGGATTCATGGCTCACACGCCACAACCTGCCACTCACTGACTAGGGTTCTCCTCTGGGCTCGCTCTCCCATTCGTGCTTTCCACAGTTCATGGGCGATGGCTCCAAGCTTCTAGTGCCCTTTACGGTACTATTCAAAGGAGACTTGGTGCCCGATTGTGGCTCTGCTGCCAATGCCTGCTGCAATCCTGCCATCTGGTGGACATTTCTGCAAGCTCCCGAGATCAGAGCTTCTTGAATTTTGTTTAATGTGCTCATGAATCACCTTGAGGATGTTGTGAAAATGCAGATTCGGATTCAGTGAATCTGAGGTGGGATCGGAGATTCTACGTCTCTCACGTGTTCCCAGGTGATGCCTGTGCTGCTGCTCTGCAGGCCACACTTTGAGCAGCAGGTCCTGGACGGCTTGGGGCCAGGGCTGAGGGACTGAAGGAAGAGGCAGGGAAGCAACGCCTGCGTGGAAGTCCCTGCTGGGTGCCAAGTCCTCAGGCATCAGCAACCCAGCCTGGCCTCTCCAATGCTAGGGCAGCAGTTTACCCTCTGACCTCACTCACTTCTTTTGCGGCTCTAAGAAGAATTGTTGCTTTACCAGCATGTTCATCTTTTTACTTGCTAACACAGAGTGGCCACTCCAAGCTTCTTACATGCTAGACTAGAAACCATGCATTCCTATCCAAGTAGCTCTAAAATGCACAAGTGCAAGTAGATATAAAAATGTGCTCAAATGCAAAATAAGAGGCATGCATATAGCAAAGGAAGAAATACTGTCAAATTTTGCAGAAAACACTATTCTTGTGTTTCTAAAAATTAACCAGAAAACTATTAGCAGTAATATGAGTTCAGAAAAGTTAAGGAGATAGAAATACCTTCTCGAAAATCAATTGTGTTTCTACATATCATCAATAGACAGAAAAGAATAACAGGAATAATACCATATTTACAGTAGTAAGTATCAAAAAAATCGGAACAAACACAATTCTAGACATGACAGATGGAGTCAATAAAAAAAAATTGTGTTATGTGAATATAAAGTAAGGCAGAGTGATTGGCCAGAGCTTAGAAGGAGAAATACAATAAAAATGACCTCAATTTCTATGGTGGAAGCTCTCAAATTGTAACAGAACTTCTTTAATATGCTTATTCCCCAAAATTTGTATTTTGCTATGTCTGAGGTAAGGCCAATAGGAAACCTGGGCTTAAAAACATAGTTATTTACTGTTTATAATTCCCCAAGACTCTACTGAACTACATGCATTGCTAGTGAAGAACAATTGAACAATACAAGGCTCTTTTGAAGGTAACAATGTTAGATTCTTCCTATCAGATTTGAACTTATTATGAAGTAACAACTACTAAACTATACACCACTATTGTTTAAGTTTTGTAAAATCAGTGGTATCAAAGATAACAGAAAATTCCAACTATTCAAAGTTAATATGTACATGTCAGATCAAAATTAATAGCACAAAGAAGAAAACACTTTTTAATAAATAGTGGGACAGCAACAATATTAAATCAAATGAAGGTTTGCCTTTGATCCATACATCACACCATACGTTACCATAAACTTCAGATGAATTAGAATTAAACATAAAACATCATCATGATTACAAAAAGCTAAAAAAGAACAGAATGACAGATTTATTCCAGCTGTGGAAGAGAGCGTGAAAGGAGGTATCAGAATTGAAACAGACATGTTCAAGCACACATTGTAAAAAAAACTCTTGAATAAGGATAGTCTAATCGAGCAAAACTCAGTCTTCCCAAATGGAGGTTTCTCAAGTGTTTGATTTGAGAAACCTAAATATAGATATTCTAAATAGCTTTTAATATGTAGTAAGACAACAGACACACACAAACTTGTTCTGTTTTAATTTTTCACACCCTGCAGTGGTTCTCAACCTTCTGGCCCTTTAAATACAGTGTCTCATGTTGTGACCCAACCATAAAATTATTTTTGTTGCTACTTCATCACTGTAATGTTGCTGCTGTTATGAATCGTAATGTAAATATCTGATATGCAGGATGGTCTTAGGTGACCCCTGTGAAAGGGTCATTTGACTGCCAAAGGGGTCGCGACCCACAGGTTGAGAACCGCTGTTCTAGAGGTTACCACCATGTGTTGTTTAAGTGATTGCCCTTTTCTTTCTTTCTTTCTTTCTTTCTTTCTTTCTTTCTTCCTTTCTTTCTTTCTTTCTCTCTCTCTCTCTCTCTCTCTCTCTCTCTCTCTCTCTCTCTCTCTCTCTTTCTTTCTTTCTTTCTTTCTCTCTTTCTTTCTTTCTTTCTTTTTATTTCAGAGAGGAAGGGAGAGGGAGAAAGAGAAACATCAATAATGAGAGAGAATCATTGATGGGCTGCCCCCACTGGGGATGGAGCCCACAACCCGGGTATGTGCCCTACCTGGGAATGGAACCTTGATCTCCTGGGTCATAGATTGAGGCTCAACCACTGAGCCACGCTGGTGAGGTGAAGTGACTGCCTCTTGAATAGTCCTCAGAATAAATTTTTTCATGCCGTTTTCCGTGCATTTATTTTATCTTCTTTAAATGTGTCCTTGATTAGAAAAAGTGTAGTTCTGTGCGGATCTTTTCTTTAATCTGGGCCCATGCACATCTGCTTGCTTATAATTGTACCAGGCAGTACACATGTGCACTGTTCTCAATCAAGTGTCGGGAGAGGCTCAGAATCATCTGCTTGGTGCGTGTTCTCCTCATGGTGTCACAACCAATTGCACAACAACAAGTGAACATGTAACTGACCACACAATAATCATGCCACATTATAAATGTGACTTGATGTGTAAGCTAGTTTATAAAGGCCAAATTCTGTTCTATTAAAGTCCATGTGTTGCATATAAAATTTTGTGCAGTTGCATGAACATTGAGTAAACTTGTGCATATGTCAAGTTTTAGTTTTACGGGAATGTGAGACACATTTACAATGTCTTTTTTAATCTTCTCAAGAAGTCGAAGATAAAAGGAAAGGAAAGAGAAGTCGAAAGACTTTGCCCATGGTCACACAGCTAGCTAGTGTCGAGTGCAATTTGGACTCAGGTGTCTCGGAAGCCCATGCTCTTTCCACTACTAGTAAGTTACATTGCTGCTTTCTATCTCGTGGGAAAGCTACCTGATCTGATTGTCTTAATGTAGGGAAACTGGAAATAAGCTTTTGGCTTCATCACAAAACAGCAAGATAATCTAAAATGGATGTGCTATTTGTTCAAGCCCATTGACCATGCCTGAGGCCAGTGTCCAGCTATTTGCCTCAATGGGCAATAATGGTCAATAGAGTCTCCAGGTCCCATCTGCTTATTGGCTCCCTTTACAGGAGGGTTAATGATCCAGATATTGAACCACAGAATGCTTGGCCAAGAAGTACCTCAGTCTCCCTATTTTCTGACTTCCCCCAGGATATAGGAGCTGGTCAGCCATCATTCGGGGTGGGAGGATCTCAAGCAGCTTCCACTTAGTGTCTCCACAACTCAGATTTAGTCATTCTCCTAACATGTCTGTCCCAATTACACACCTTGGTAGTAGAGAAATTGTCTCTACTAACAGAGCCCCTCAGCTTAATTACATTGTTTGATTCATCCAGAGCAACTTTGCTGCCATATCTCATGAGAGTTACCTGGAAATAAAGTCATTTCTGATTCTATAGCTATGAGATTTTCAAGTATTCAAGCATTCTCTTTGTGCATAAGACTTCAGGTATCACTTCTGTGAGTCAACTGAGGTGAGCTCAACTACTGTTACTGGGGAACTTAGAATCTTTGAACAGCAACTGGCCAATCCTTTATCCTTTTCTTCCTTCTTCAGCCTCTCCTTCAGAGTCAATGATTTCTGAAGGGGTAGGTGGATGGTCTTTCATTTGCTACTGCTGTGAGTTGAATTGTGTGCTGCCCTCCCCAAATTCATATGCTGAATTCCTAACCCCCAGTTCCTCAGAACGTGACCCTATTTAGAAATAGGGATTATCACAGATGTATTTAGTTAAGATGAGTCATACTGGAGCAGGGTGGGCCCCCTAAGTCAATATGACTGGTGTCCTTATAAAAGCAGAAATTTGGATGGACACATATGCATAAGAGGATCCCACATGAACATGAAGGCAGAGACCAAGATGATGCATCCACAAGTCAAGGAATGCCAAAGACTGCCAGCAACCAATGAAGCTAGGAGAGGCATGAATCAGATATTTCCTCACAGCTCTCAAAGGAACCGACCCTGCCAACACTTTGATCTCTGACTTCTGGTTTCAAGAACTTAGAGACATACATTTCAAGAACTTTGAGACATTAATTTCTGTTGTTTAAGCCACCCAGATTGTGTCACGTTGTTCCGGCAGCCTAGGAGGCCAATACAGGGAGCAATGGTCGAATGACCCATCTCCACGGCTTATAGCAATCAGTCCACCTATTGAATTACCTTGGGAGTGGTATCAATGACCTATATGACCCCATTTTTCTATATGGAAACCCCCTTATAGGCGTCCCTTATGACATTTTCTGAGGTGTACAGAAGTAAGGAGGCCAACTGTCCCATTTTGCCTGGGACTAATGAAGTTCCTGGGACATAGGGCTTGCAGTTTTAAAACCAGGACAGTTCAAGGTAAAGCAAGATGTGTCAGTCATTTTACACGAGCCCTCTTTCTGCTCAGGTCCTTCTAGGGCAGTGGCTCTCAACCTTGGCTGCACATTAGGATCGCCTGGGAATCTTTTTAAAATCCTGATTTCTGGGCCTCATCCTCCGGAAATTCTGTTTCTTTGTTATGGGGTGGGGCCACAACATTAGTAACAAAGAAACAGAATTTCCGGAGGATGAGGCCCAGAAATCAGGATTTTAAAAAGATTTCCAGGTGATTCTAATGTGCAGCCACGGTTGAGAACCCCTGTTCTAGGGCCCAGTTGGGCCCAGAGCAACCATCTTAGTTCCCTCAGCTGAGCCAGGTTACCACAAGAATTGGGGAATTCTGGGCAGAGGAGATACATGTTGTGAAAGGGGTGAAAGCAATGAAGAGGTCTGGAACAAGATAGGAGGTTCTGAGAGGACGATGGCAGGGGTACAGGGAGGGTGTGAAGATGAAGTGGAAAAAGCTGTTTCAGGGCCCAATTGCTAAGAACCTCTGGCACCATGTTCAACAATCGCACATCATTCTATCCTGTAAGAAAAAAGGTGGCCTCTCAGAGAGTTTAAAGCAAGAGAGTTGCCATCAGAGCAGATGCTTTAGGAAGATTATCATAATTTATTCATGTTGTCCTTTTGTAAACGTGGAGAGAGAGACCATCGGTATAAAGAGACCTAAAGACATACAAACCACCTTCAATATATGGGCTTTGTTTGGAACTTGAAAAACTGGGGAAGGAGATTAGGAGACAATAAGGGAAATGTAAACACTGCATATTTAACGATATTAAAGGATTTAAAATGTTTAACTCTGGTTATGTTTTCTTGTTGTTGTTTTTAAGGGAAGGGAGAGGGAAAAGGTATTAACTGGGGAACTGAGAGAGGAAGACCCAGAGCGAGAGAGTGAGTGCTTTGCTAGCCACTGTACCCTTTCAAACATTCCCCCCCCCCCCCCCCCCCCCCCCCCCCGCCAGTAACTGCGGGGAAGGAGAGGTGAGGGGTGAAGTGGGGACCCACCTCCAAACTGTGTCTTAAAGTCTAAACCTGACCTTCGAGGCTCTCCATATCTAGATACACAAGCATTCCTCCCCAACCTTTTCCTGATAGGATGAGGCATCAATGACACGTGGAAGCCACACGCGTCAAAGAACTTCGGGGGTGAGTCTGTGCTTGGGGCCGTGTCTGCGGCAGAGAACCTCAGACGGTAGGGGAGGCCGCGCTGTCCTGGGTGACACGCCTTCTTTGAGCGTGAGGCAGTGTCTGAGCAGAAAGGATATCACGAGATTGTGGAGGGCCCTAACCGGTTTGGCTCAGTGGATAGAGCGTTGGCCTGCAGACGGAAGGGTCCTGGGTTCGATTCTGGTCAAGGGCATGCACCTTGGTTGCGGGCACATACCCAATGGGGAGTGTGCAGGAGGCAGCTGATCCATGTTTCTAACTTTCTATCCCTCTCCCTTCCTCTCTCTAAAAAATCAATAAAATATATTTATTTTTTAAAAAGAGAGAGATTATGGAGGGTCCGCGAGAAGGATAAGTTACTCTGGCTCAGCCTTGGACTTCGTCTTAGTTCTCAGGCTTTGGTTCTCATAAAAGGGCTTGCGGTGTGATCTCGGGCAGGTCGGTCCTCTCTCTGAGCCTCCGCGACCTTATCTGCAAACCCCGGGACGCGGCAGAGGTGTCCTAAGGGCCTCCAGCTCCGACATCCTCCGACTCCCCCCGGAGGTGCAGCAGGGGGTCCCCGCTGCGGAAGCCGACTCCCAGCTGGGCCGGAACAAAGAGCCGGGGTCGCGGGCACGTTCCGCCCCCCGCAGGTTTTGGAAACGCCTTCAGACCGAGGGGCGGCGCTTGGTCACGCCGCAGCCAATCAGCAAAGGCCCAGGGCGCCGGGGCGGGGCCTCCGCGAGCGGCGGCGGCGGCGGCGGCCGGGCTGGGTCCGAGCATCCCGCGGCTGCGGACCTCCGGGCCGGGACATGGCGACCGTCCGGGCCTCTCCGCTCGCTGCCCTGCCGCTTCTCCTGGCCGTGGCGGGGGTCGCGGAGGTGGCAGGGGGCCTGGCCCCGGGCAGTGCGGGTGAGTGACTGCTGGAGCGGCGGTTCGGGGCGGGCCGGGGCGGCCGCCTCAGCGCTCCAAGATGGCGCGGGGCTGGGAGGGGGGGCGCGCGACCCCCAGACCCGGCCGCGTCCGGTGACCCAGGGCCGGAGGTCCCAGCCGGCGGGGAGAGGTGCCGAGGCTGAACGAGCGCGGACCCCGCTCCACCCTCGCCTTCCCCGCCCCTAAGGTCTGCTGAGCCGGGAGCGGGGACGCAGGTTCGAGGCCTTGCTCTGTCACCCACCCGACCCGGCATCCCAGTTCGTCCCCTATCTCCTCACCAGACTCGGGGGTCTGTCCCGAAAAGCGTGAAATGCCTTCGCCGCGGATCGTCGCGAGGGTTGGACGGGTCTGGGAGGTGCAGCCAGCCCACCGCCGCCCTGACCCGTTATTGTGGCTGGACCCTCGCCGGGTTCCGAAAGGCAGACCTCGGGCGGCGAGCGTGGACGGGCCCAGGTTCCAGAGGAGAAGGGGCCAAGCCTTCCGACCCGATGGCGCTGCGGGCGCCGGGCTCCGACTGGAAACGCTAAACCATCAGCCAGCCTCGCTCTCTGGGGGCTGGCAGGCTGGAGCAGAGTTTTGGACTTCGGTTCCTTTCGGTTCTGGCTCCGGAGGAATTAAACCAGAAGTGGGGAGGAAAGTGGTCAGGGCTTACTGCGCCTCCTTTGCTGGGCTTTAGGAGTTGATGTGAATACCTGCCTGCCCCCCAGTAGTTCTCTGGCTAGAAAGTGGGGTGCATACAGCAGGACACAAGCTGTGGAATGCAAGGCAGGAGTGTCCAGAGCAGATGAAGGGCTGTGGGTGCACAGAGGGAGGGAGCTGACCTCCGCCTCGGGTGGAGGAAAACTGACCGGTCCTCCAACGAGGCACTGTACGTGCAAAAGGGATGGAGCGGGTGCATCGTTGACCGCGAGAGCTTGCACCGGGAGAGAGCAACACCAGCCCCGACAGCTTACAATGTTAAAGCTTGGAGGGGTTGTGGTTTTGTTGTGGTTTTTTTTTAGGCAAGAAAGTCTTTAAAGAAGGGAGAGAATTAAGTCAGGAACCTGGGATTAGTTCATTGCATTGGGTTCTAAATTTAGCTGTCAATTAGATGGAAATCAAATGAGAAAGAGAGAGAGAGAGGGAGAATGCGTTGTATTCTTGCTAAATCAGCTTACCTTTCCGGGCCTCATTTGTCTCATTAAGTTAAAGATACTGAACTAAAGCATTTCCAAAGTTATGGCCCATGGTTCATTCTCATCTCACAACTAGTTGGTTCTGTGGTTGATTGTAGAGTAGTAGAGTGGAGTAGTTAAGAATACTTGAACAGGTTACTTAGCCTCAGTCTTTTTGTGCTTTAATATCCACATTTATTATATATATATATATAGATCCATATATAATAAATTTTTGGTGTGGGAATTGAGGTAATACATGAAAAGCATTTAGAATAGCATATAGTAAGCACTGAGATGTTAGCTATTGAATGAGTTTGGGAAACACTGCACATTGTACCCCCTTTCTTATAAATTCAAAAAGCTTGTTAGAATCCCTTGAAAGGGTCCAGGGATTCCTGTGGTAAAGAAACTGGTTTGCTGGGGGAATGGGGAAATGAGTGCTAATGAATATGGAATTTTCTTTAGGGTGATGAAAGTGTTCTAAAGTTAGATTGTGGTGATAGTTGCACAACTCCATGAATATACTAAAAACAACTTAATTGTAAAAGGAGGATTTTGTGTTACGTGATTGTTGCTATATAAAGTGAGACATTAAAAATTTAAGAGTTCATTTGAGCAACAAATTATTCAAATGAGCAGCACCAAACAGGACATGACAGGAGTTCAGGGGAAAGACTTTCATAGAGAAGAGGTGGAAGCAAAGCAGAGAAATTATTTGTTTGGCGATAGTTTAAGTGGATACCTTATTCAGGAAAGCCTAGGTGGCTGTTTGTGATTGATTGTCCTTAGGTTTCAATTCCTTAGCCTTAAGGTATTATAAGGTTAGGTTTTGGATTGCTTAGGTAGGCTACTAAGGAAAGCAGTAAAGCCACCTCAGTCTAATGGCCTTGTTTAATCAATTTATCATGATTTATATCAATAAAATTATTATCCTCCTATATAATAAAACCCTAATATGCAAATCGACTGAACAGCAGAACAACAGGCAGAAGGACTGGTCGCTATGATGCACACTGACCACCAGGGGGCAGATGCTCAATGCAGGAGCTGCCCCCTGGTGGTCAGTGAGCTCCCACAGGTGGAGTGCTGCTCAGCCAGAAGCCAAGCTCACAGCTGGCGAGCCGTTTGGCAGTGGTGGTGGCAGCGGGAGTGTCTCCCACCTCCCTGGCAGCGCTAGGAGCAGCAAGCAGGTGGGCAATAAGGACCGAGGGGTCCAAGACTGCGAGAGGGATCCCGGACTGTGAGAGGGCGCAGGCCGGGATGAGGGAACCCCCCCCACTCACACACACAGTGCATGAATTTCATGTACTGGGCCTCTAGTAGAAATATAAAAACTCGTTTGCTTCTAGAACTCTTTTCCCTTCCTAGCACCTGGGCTAAATGATTTCTAAAGGCCCTTCCAACTCTAAAAGTCCATGACAGCATAGAGTTTGCATTGTTTGATTAAAAAGAAAAATTTCAGTTTGATCTAAATGTGAGATTTGTCCCTTGTACTAAATTCTAGGAAACATTTATTACCTGTTTCTTTACATAAAGGCCAGTGAGTACTACAATGGACAAAAGCTTCCTCTGTGTATCTGCAGAAAGTGTGGAAAATGTTCTTCAATCCTAAGCAAAAGTTGAGAACACAGTATTAAATTGTATTTCAGTGAAGGCTGAGCTTGTATTCCTGCTCTTTCCCCTGTCCTTTCCCCGTTCAAGATTGGATACGCCTGTTTACTCTGGTATAAGATTTTACAAGTCTTATCTGTTCTGACACAGATTTTCATTCCTATTCTGGGGAGGCTGTCGAGGTGAGAGAGTGATATTACTTGCTCAATGATTATCATCTCTTGGGAAGTTTGGCCACACCCTCTACATTGGAGTAATGCCACGCTTCCTATTCCAGTGCACTTTCCTTCCACCCCTGTCCTCCCCCCGCCCCCTGCACCCCAACACACACTTCTAGTGTTCCCTTTGAAGGATGGGATGGGACCTTAAAATGCAGTGGATCTGTCATGCGCCTGATAATAGCTCTGTTTCTATTTAAGATGTTTTGTTACAGAACAAAAGAGGCAAAGAGCAAAATTACGGGCTAGGTTTCAATAAGTTGACATTTGAGGAATTATATAATAGTCAATCCAGAATCCTGAAAAAGAATGTAATAAATTTTAAGTTAGAAAAAGCAAACGCCTATCTGGAGGAAAGTAATAAGAAGCAGATTTTATTTCCAAAGAAGTATCTTCGCCCACACACTGCAGAAAGAGCTAGAGTTGGTGATAGACCAGATATGACAGTTTATTCTGGTATGCTGCTAAAAGTTCCTGTCTTATATCCATAGATTTAGGCGACCTTTCATTAATCATCCTTTCCACCATGTGCCACTTATGGAAAAAAGTAGAATAATATCAAGAGGTGTTTTTTTATATATTAAAAATGTGGGTTTTAAAAGAGCAAAACAGATACTACAGGTGTTTATTCAAAATATATTTATTTATTGAGTGCTTACTGCTCACTATATGTCAGGTACTCTTCTGCGTGTGGGATTGATGTTCTTGAGGAGCTTACATTCTAGGAGCGGAGAGATAGACAATAAACAGATAAATAAGATGATTTCTAGTAGTGATAAGGATGCTATGAAGGAAACCAGATGATAACAGAGAATTCTGTGAGTAGAGGGAGAGTGGTTCTTTACATAGTGATGACGAGAGGCCTCTTTTAGAAGGTAAAGTTCAGAACCAAGATCTGAAGACATGAAGGTGCTGTCCTTAGGAACAGAAACCAAGGTGGCTCAGGATTAGGGGGTTAGTTATGTGGCCTCTAAGAGGGGAGCACATAGAAATCCAAGGGTAGGAAATTCAGCACAACACAACCTCAGAGACTATTTTGGAAACTAGAAGACTGCCAGGAGTCAAGACTCCTTTTGGAGACAGTCTCTCTGTACCTCTGATTGGTTCTGTCTCATGCATCTCTTGTATTTCCTACTCTCCACCAACCAGCTTCCTCTTTTAACTGCACCACCATGAAACTTCAATTTTTCCCACCCATCTCTTCTTGACCTTATAGCTGCAGAGCCCACCACCAACAGGTTGCATACCTCTGTGCCTAAGTATATGATTGGGATCAAATTTATCTTTTGACCTAGGCCAAACTCATAAGATGTTTGTTAAATTATGGGTTGGTGACCATATGAAATGAAGTGGTACAGTGAGAGAAATACAACTTTTTGTACTTTTTTTCCTAATACAAAGGCATTTTATAAGTAGAAAAGTATTACTCAATAACCAATGAATACAATTTTTGAGCTGAGCACTGTGCTAAATGGGTACAAGAAGTTTACAGCCAGTCTGGGGATACCATAAGTACAAACATGAAATGATGAGAGAAGAGTTAAGTTAAAGTTTCTAGTCCTGACTAGAATAGTAGGGCTTTAAATAGCCAAGAAAAAAAACAAAAAAAAACCCCAACATGGCTTGGATTTGTTGGAAAGAAAGGCTTACTAAGTTAGGTCAGCAGGAGAGGGCACTTGAGCATTTCAGGCAGAAAGCTGTGTTCAAGGTAAATGTAGGCTTTCCTTGTTAAGAAATAATAGAATGTCAGGGCAGGAAAAGTTAGAAGATTTGCAAAATTTAGAATTAGAAAAGCAGGAAGCCATTATAGGCTCTTGATTAGAAGAGTAATAAAATGAAAGGGCTATTAAAAAATTAATCTGGCCCTAGCTGGTTTGGTTCAGTGGATAGAGCATTGGCCTGTGGACCCAAGGGTCCCGGGTTTGATTCTGGTCAAGGGCATGTACCTTGGTTGCAGGCTCCTCCCCAGCCAGGCCCTTGTTGGGGCTCATGCAGGAGTCAATCAATCAATGTATTTCTCTCATCAATGTTTCTCTCTGTCTTTCCCTCTCTCTTCAACTCTCCCTAAAAAGTCAATGGAAAAATATCCTTGGGTGAGGATTAACAAAAAAATAATAATCTGGCAGTCATATTGGTAATAGAATTAAATGAATATACAGTAGGTCCTTGGGTTACATCGGAGATCTGTTCCTACAGCGCGACGTAACGCGATTTTTTTAAAAAAATATATTTTATTGATTTTTTACAGAGAGGAAGGGAGAGAGATAGAGAGCTAGAAACATCGATGAGAGAGAAACATCAATCAGCTGCCTCCTGCACATCTCCCACTGGGGATGTGCCCGCAACCCAGGTACATGCCCTTGACCGGAATCGAACCTGGGACCTTTCAGTCCACAGGCCGACGCTCTATCCACTGAGCCAAACCGGTCTCGGCGTAACGCGATTTTTGCCGTAAGTCGGAACCCACCTACATAAGCACCTACGTCACTCACATGGAGCACATACACAGCAGTAATGAAGTGAAACAATAAAAAAAAAAATTTAAAAGAAAGATAATTCCTGACCTTTACTTGTGGTAAATAAATAACAAAAAACATAAAGCACATATGTACATATGTTGAAATGATGGAACTTTTTTTTTATAAATAAATGGGAGATGGTGATGTAACCATAAAACGACGTGTCGAGTCCAACGTAACCCAAGGACTGTCTGTAATTGGTTTTTGCAGCAGTGCAATATGAGGCAAGCAATGGAGAAGGTTATCTGTAACTTGCAAGTGATTCAGAAAGAAATAGAAAATATATATCTGTCCAGATAGATAGGTAAAGCAGTACAACAAGATGATAAGATGTTAGTAATATTGAATCCAGGTAGTTGGGTACATGGATAATCATTTTACTGTGATATATATCTATAGCTATATATCTATGTATCTATATATATCTATATCTATCTATATGTATATATACACACATACACACACACGTATATTAAAGGGATAAATGCAACAATTGCAATAATGCATTTATAAATTAAAGTGCAGTTGTCATTTAAACATTTTTAAAGTAATTGTCCATTTCCAGACTGTTTTGGAAATAAAAATTTGACTAAAAGTAAGAACAGATTTTTGATTTTATTGATTTTTTTACAGAGAGAAAGGGAGAGGGATAGAGAGTTAGAAACATCGATGAGAGAGAAACATCGATCAGCTGCCTCCTGCACACCTCCTACTGGGGATGTGCCTGCAACCAAGGTACATGCCCTTGACTGGAATCGAACCTGGGACCTTTTAGGCCACAGGCTGACGCTCTATCCACTGAGCCAAACCGGTTAGGGCCTTTTAAAAAAAAAATTTTTATTTTTTTTAAAAAACAGATTTTTTATTAACATGTCTTTTTTATTTAGAATGACCTTTTTCCAGTATCAGCTCAGATTTAGTTTTTCCCCATCAATAGTTTGGGATACATATGTTCTGTTTTAGTAATTTTTTAGGAAGGCATTAATTAGAGAGAATCTTTATTTTCTTTAGAAAAGAAAACAAGCATGGTTTTTCATTAACCAAATTGAATTATAGCTTTTGAGAGGCTTCTGTGGCAAATTCTCTTTTAACTTCAAAAATCCTATAATTCTATGAATATTTTAGTTTAAATTAGGGTGTGTATTTATTTTTTTAAATGCTGGTTGGTCTTAGAAGTTGCATTTTTCCCTTGTGGCTGGAGCATGTGCTTCCTGCTTACTTGCCTATCTTTAGTACACATGTGGCCCAAACCAGCGGCCAAACCTTGATGTTTCTAATTATTGGATAATTTGGCTTGCATAGTTCTGGGTTACACTAATACCTTCTTAAACACAAGATACATGGCCTTTAGTATCAGTTTTTTGTCTATTAATTTTATAATTACAGACTCTTGGAATAAGAATGCAAAATAAGACATTCATTCTTATGTCTTTAATGAGAATAACACTATTTTCATTATGTCAATATCAATTTTTATTTTGATTTACCTTTATTTGTTCAATTCCATTTTGTGAGAATAAGAGTTTTTCTTAAAGAATAAGAAATTAGATTAGAATCAAATTATAAACACAAATTTCCGGAATTCCTTGTCTTTTGTATAAAACATTAGGCCTTGGAGAGTTTTTTGTACTATAATAGTTGACTGACCCAATTAATCCATTTAATAGCTCTAAAAAGCACAAAGAACTTTAATTGCCACATTAATTGCATTTGAAACCCTTCTCCCCATTCTTAATGAAGACATATGAATTGATGCCTATTTGTAGACATTTATGTCTTGAAAAATATGCGTTATTAAAGATTCTAATAACTTTTTGTTGTCCCAGAGGAAGAAATGTGTATCAACATAATAATGGTTAAAGTTAAGAATAGAGTGTGGAAAATGTGATGGAGCATAGGTTCCCTAGACTGTTCAAGGGAGGGTGGCAGTTTTCTCCAGGGAGGAAATGTACTATTATAGAGGAATGCTTGGTTGTGAGGGGGAAGGGAGTTATTGCCAGAAAACTTCAGGCTGACCTCTTTTACCCCGTTTTGTCAGAAATATCAGGCATTTGGAAAGACTAAAAGAAAATATATCAAAATGTTAACATAGGTTCCAGCAGGACAGTGAGAGCATAAGTCATTTTTTTAAATCCTCACCTGAGGAAATATTTTTTTGATTTTAGAGAGAGAGGAAGAGGGGGGATGTTGATCAGTTATCTCCCATCTACACCCCGACCAGGGACTGAACCAACAACCTAGGTATTGTCCTGACTGATAATCAAACCCGAAACCTTTTGGTGTACAGGACGACGCTGCAACCAACTGAGCCACCTGGTCAGGTCTTTTCTTCTTTTCTTAATTAAAAGAAAAAAAAGTTATTTCAAAATTTTAACTTGGGGGAGTCACTCCACTATAAATTTCACCTTCACCTTTAAGTAGGAAAAAATAGTCTTTTTATATTTATATTTTAAATAAAACCTTCCATTGTTATTGAAGTTTTAATTATAACACATTTTGTGTCTCTGTTCTTTAGACCTTTCCTCTAAGAAACTTTTTCCGAAATCCCTAGGCCCAAATCAGACTCTTGTCTGCCTGATTGTTTATTTTTGCTAAGCCTCTGCTTATTGGGACCATATGTTATCCTGAGCTATGTATCATTGCTCATGATCAGCTGGATTTTCTGCCCTCATGTGACCTTTATGTTAGACTAGAGCATTGATGTTCAGTTTGGCATGCCACAAGAATTTTTAAAATATGCAATACCTGCCTGGCCGGTGTGGCTCAGTGGTTGAGCGTCGACCGTGAACCAGGAGGTCAGGGTTCGATTCTGGTCAAGGGCCCATGCCTGGATTATGGGCTCAATCCCCAGTAGGGGAGCATGTAGGAAGCAGCCAATCAATGATTCCCTCTCATCATTGATGTTTCTATCTCTCCCTCTCCCTTCCTCTCTGAAATCAATAAAAATATATTTTTTTAAAAATGCAATACCTGACTATTTAGTCAGGGCACTGACCTCTCTTCCCTTAGATTGTCAAATTAAAAAATGACAACAGCCAACACAATAGTTGTCTACTGTGAATAAATCAAAATTTTGCCACCCTGGCCTGTGTGATTCAGTTGGTTGGGCATTATCCTGTGTACGGAAGGGTTGCCAGAAGGGTTGCCGGTTAGATTCCTTGGTCAGAGCATATGTCTGAGTTGTGGGCTCCATTCTTGGTAGGGGACATGTGGGAGGCTGCTGATTGATGTTTTCCTCTCACATTGATGTTTCTTTTTTCCCTCTTCCTTCCTCTCTCTCTAATAATCAATTTTTTAAAATCTTTAAAAAATTGTGCCATTTTTTTTCAGATCAGCAAAATATATATATTTTTGGTGTGCCACAGGATTTTAGTAATTAGTTTATGTGTGCCATTAGATGAAGAGGGTTGAAAATCACTGCTCTAGAATAGTAACACACCCCTCCTGATTATCTGTATAGCCAATTTATGAATTTTTCTGGGCCCATAATGCTGTTCAGCAACATTTTTTCTTTTCTCTAAATTGATATTTGGCAAACTGACACTCTGAAAATGTTAAGTGGCATCAAAAAAGTTTTCTGTGCTGTGAAAAATCAGTCTACTTAGATCCCTTTATAGGAGATTAATAATGAATATTAGCATTTTAAAGTATTCATGAAGTCCTGCAGTGAAGAATTCTCTTTATCATTTCCATATTTATTTGTATATGGAACTTTTTCTCTTGAGGGATAGATAATAACAACTCATGAAACAGTGTTTACTAGAACACAAGTTTGAGAAACATATTTATACTAGAGGCCTGGTGCACGAACTTCATGCACAGGGGGCGGGATGCCCTCAGCCCAGCCTGCAGCGATGCCCAAGTCCCCTCCACTCCTTGCCCTCCACGTGGCTGGGGCCCCTCCCCTCTCCTCCCTCCATGCAGCAGGGGTGCTAGCCCAGCATCCCTAGCCCTAGACTCCGACCCAAGGCCCCTTCTCTCCTTCCGCATGGCCAGGGTGACGCCACCAGTGTCCCGCCCTGGCCACTATGGGCGCCGCCATATTTGTTGCAGAGTGATGGTTAATTTACATATTACTCTTTTATTAGATAGGATACCTTCTTTCTCTGTTCTTCAGAGTGGCTGTTCCAGACCTCTACAATTTCAGTCCAAGCCTCCAACCCCATCTCAACCCTTTTTGTTTTCAGACCTAATCACTATTTCACTGAGAAAATGTAGGCTGTCTTGATTTATGAGTGCCCTTTCATCCTTTCCTCTTGTCTAGACTTTGTTCTTCCATCAGACTGTAACCTGGATGAAGTCAGAGAGCATAACATTTATTCATTATTATATCCCTAGTCCCAAATACAACCCACATCGTATATTCTGGGTATACAGCAACTGGTATACAGCAATTCAATTCTGCACTGACCACCATAGTTAGAACAGACCATACAAGTTGAAGAGCATGAGCCTTAACAAGACTGCCCTTACTTCAGACACCAGCCACACTTTGGGGGTCCTCAGGCCACCCACACTTCCGACCAGCTGGCTATAAATCCAGATTTACCATGACACCCTCAGAATGAATAATTCACTGCAATGATTTGTAGATCTTGGGGAAGTACTATAATTATGATTACAGTTTTATTATAAAGGATACAAATCAGGAGGACCAGTCAAAAGAAGAAACATACATGGTCAGGTCTGGGAGGAAATGCAGAGCTTCTGTGTCCTTTCCTCATGGAATCAATGTGCATCATCCTCCTGGCACATCAGGGTCTTCACCAGCCAGGAGAGGTTCACTGAGCTTTGGTATCTAGAGATTTTATTAGGATTCCGTCACATAGATGATTAATTGAATTATTGGCCATGTGGTTGAACTCAATCTTCATTTCCCCTGTCCTGCTGGAGGTTGAGAGATCGAGGTGATATCCTGAGGATCAAAGCAACTCTCTTATCACGTGGGTGACCTTTCTGTACCTGATGATATCTAGGTTTGACCTTGGATCACTTCATAAACATAACAGAGGCATCCCTATTACTCAGGAAATTCCCGGGGTTTAGAGTTTCCCCAGAACCATGGACAAAGGCCAGTTAAAAAATGGAAAAATCTTCCCTTGATCCTGTATCCTCCTATAACTACCACTCTCTGTTTCCCTTCGATTACTGCTAGACTTCTCTAGAGCTAACTTTATTTGCTATAAACAAATACTTCCTCATCTCTGGTTTACTTCTTAATATCATTCACTTCTACCAGCTTCACAGAAAGTACATTGTGGTCACTAAGTGGCCTCGTAATTAGTAAACCCATTTCTTTTTTTGTCTTCAACCTAACCTGACTGTTCGGGTGTATGACACTAGCTACTCCCTCTTCTGTGATGCCACTTTCTTGCTACCTTTCTGACCATTCCATTTCAATCTCTGTCTTTGTTTCTTCCATGTCTCAGATATTGCTGTTCTTTAGAATTTGATGCTGTGTTCACTTCTCACTAGAAACTCTCCTTAGGCAATGTCACTGATTTCCATATACCTTCTTTATGCTGATGTTTCCAAATTTGGATCTTTAGACTTGGCTTTACCTGCAATCCAGACTGGATTTCTGACTTTACTGGAATTTCTATCTGGATGTCCTGTAGGAACCCTAAATTTAACATGTCCAAAACAAAATTCACTCTTTTTTTCGTTTTAATTTAACTTTACATTATAAGTATAGTACTAGAATAGAGTCCATAGGGCAATTGTAAGCATTGAATAAGATAATGCATAAAGCAAACTTAGTAAAATTCTGGCACATGGAAAGTACACAGTGCATTAGCTATTATTACATGACAATCTCTCCTATGAGACTACAAGCTTTTTGAGGGCAAGAACCAACCGAGCATTGTCCTTGGCTTCTACTAGATACACAGTAAAGTTTTGTTGAATTAAAATGAGTAATAATAATCCGTTGAATAAATTGTTTGTTGTAACCATTCAGTTTAGCTTAATTATCTTGTTTATTTAAAGTGGGCAACTTTGGGTATTTGTTTTTTCTTCCTAGGTGCATTGTGTTGTGATCATTCCAAGGATAACCAAATGTGCCATGATGTATGTGAACAGGTAAGCGTACATAATAATTCTAGAGGGTATTAGTTATGTAATTGTTTATAGTTACATAACTGGATGCAATGCATGATCCTGGGTTGGATCCTGGAATTAAAAGAGTGCTATAAAAAGAAAATTATTGGGATAAATTGGTGAAATTTGAATATAGACTATAATCATACTGGATCAGTGCTTGCTCTGATCCAGAATTTGGTGATTGTATTGTGGCCAGGTAGGTGGAGCCGCCTTTCCACCTTGTTCTTAAGAGACACATGCTGGAATTTAGGAATGAATATTGTGTCTGCAATGAATTCTAAAATGTTTCATCAAAATAATAGTAATATATGTGTTTATGCAGAAAGTTAAACCATATGTTGCAAAATAGTGGGCCAATCTACATGAAGACTGGATGTTCACTGTACAACTTTTGAAACTTTTCTGTAGGTTTTAATTTTTCTTGTTGAGCCTTTTCAGGCGAGTTTTACTGAGACAATACCTAAAGTCTTAAAGTCTTCCCTTTCTTTCATCATCTTGGTTGTGTAGTTTTAGCCTTAGTGCTTGAGAAGTAATGGCCTCTATCACCTTTTGGAGTTCTCAAGTAATTACCTGGATTTTGTCACTGCCTAAAACCAAGAAAGCTATCTAACTGGGATTAAAAGTACTCTCAAGCAATATTATGAATTTAGAAAGATTTTTGCAAAATACTTTCTAATTATAAAACAAGACAGTGACTTGGCTTGCCTCAGAATTCATGTCGAAACACTATAGCAGATTAAGTTTTCTACAAATTTATTGCCAGAAAAATAGCTTTTAAAAGCAAAAATGGCCCTTTGATGCTGTCACCATAAGGGAGTTTTTAAAAGCTCTGCTACTTTTGGAAACATTGCTTTCCTGACTTTTTGCTTTGTTTCTTCTTGTTTTTTTCCACTAGGTGTTCTAATAGGGTGAATGATTTTTATGAGCCACTTGCAACAGGCAAATTCTAATTTCTTAAACTCAGAAATGTTGGAAATTCTATCACTTAGTAAATTAAATGAATACTGTAGTTACCCTAATATAGAACATTCTTCCCTGACCTAGTTTCACTTTAATTGAGAAATTAGGCAAAGAAATAAGGCAAATTGGACCCTAGATATTGCTCTTATTAGTAGTTACACAAGTGTTGAATGTAACTTTTATCTCCAGGTACACACTAAACTGCAGAATTAGATTTATTCCCAGATGAGGAGAGAAGTAAGGTCTGGGTTACATATGTTCACTTTCTCCTACCAAACTTAGCAGTCTGGTAAGTCATTCATTCAGCTAGTCAGTCTTCACAGTCACTTGGAGGCGTGAGTGTGTGAGCCATGTGGAGAGAAGCCAGGCTGCTAAAACTAGCAGAGCTCACTCAAAATGAAAGGAAATACCCAGAGTAAGGAATAATTATTTCTTCAGTAGAGAATAAAGAAAGGATGGAGTCTTGATGACATTTAGGTTTTAAGTTGGAATGAATAGTAGTATCCCTGACGGTTATGGGAGGTTGGGAAAATTTTCATTTGGGGGCGGGGAGGGAAGGGGAAGGTGAGTTGCTGAATCATCAGTGAAAACCACTGTGTGAAGACATTTGGAAATTTGGAATTAAAACTTTAGAATTTGAATTTAGATAAGTTAGGGCTGGTGTTTTATAATAGTCAATGAAAGAAGGTATCAGATGTCAAGGAGTTTGTGATCTGAGAAAAGGCCCTTAATTTTTAAAAGAAAAATTAGGAGAGATACTCTAGAGAAGGGATTTTGTTTGCTTTGTTTATGCTGAATCCCTCACTCACTGCTTAGACTAGTGCCTCACATGAAAACTCTCAATAAATATTTCTAGATTGACTGACTGGGGTGGTGGGGCTCAAAAGTCATAGTGCAGAGACTTAAAACCTTTTTTTACATTTAAATTTATTATGTAATATTTCAAGTTTGCAAAAATGTATTGTTTTTACATATATACTACAGGCCTGCTTCCCGAAGATTCGTGCAAGAATAGGCCTTCCTTTCCCTGGCTGCCGGCACTGCCTTTGCTCTGGCCAGAGCCGCCTTTCTGCCTTCCCACACTGCCCAGAGGTCTGGAGAGGCTGGGGCGGGGCAGGACACAGGCATCCTGCCCCACCCCCAGCTGCTCAGTGGGTGCGTGCTGCCGACAAGCCCGCCATCTTTGTTGGGTTAATTTGCATGCTCACTCCTGATTGGCTGGTGGGCACCACGAAGGAATAGTCAATTTACATCTTTCTCTTTTATTAGTGTAGATATCAGTATCTTTCCAGCTGTTATAAATTCTTTGAATATAGAGATTGTAATCTGTTTTATTCATCTTTGTTGTACTCATATCATACCATTGCTTAAGGAAGTTGGTCAATGAATGTGTACAAGTTGTTTGGTGAAGACATGGATGCAATGAAAGGAAAATGTAGGATATTATTGGGGGAAGTCAGTAAGTCAGTGCAGGAAATTAAGATTTGTTTCAAAAAGAGAGTCTTTGCTTGTTTGAAGACAAAACTAAATAAGTTATGACAGAAAGAAGAGATAAGTATGAGTTAAAAACCTCTCAAGATCAGGAGTGTAAGCTCTGAAATCTGATTATTTCTGCCTTGAATGGGGTACAGTTTTGGTTATTAAATTTTTTGTTCTTAGATGATTTGTGTAATCATAGTACATATTCTGATATACTGGGTAAGTATGCATCTTTCTTAAGTGTGATTATCAGTTTAGTGAGAAAAGTAACTGCTTCTGTTCAAGTCTTTCTTATCTAAAAATGTACATGCTGCCTCTGTAAGCTAAATTAGTTATTTAACTTATTTATATTCCTAATGTTATTATTAGTTATTTACATTTCTAATAAGTTATCTCAGTTATTTATATTCCTAATAACTATCTTTCTTGGTTAATTTAATCTGCTTTATAGAATTATAATTTTGGAGGCAGAGTGACCTGATGGACTATCTAACTTTTTTTTTTTTATTAATCCTCATCAAAGAAATGTTTTTTATTGATTTTAGAGAGTGGAAGGGAGAGAGAGAGAAACACCCATCGGTTGTCAACCAGGAATCAAACCCACAATCTGGGTATGTGCCCTGAACAGGAATCAAATTCGCCCCCTTTCAATGGGTAGGACAACGCTTCAGCCAACTGAGCCACACTGGCTAGGACGATTGTCTAACTTCTTAATTTTGTTTGTTAGATATTAAAAAAAACTGAAACCTAGGGAACACATTTTTTTAAAAATATTTTTTCCTGTGTACCAGGTTCTTTACATGCATTATTTCATTTAATGCTAACACTAAGTCCTTGAAGGAGATAATATTATTGTCTGCATTTTATAGATGAGGAAACTGAGGTATGGCAAAGTTAAATTACTTGCCAAGGTCTCAAAGGAAATAACTAGAGGACCAGGGACTCAAACCCAAGTGTTTGATTACCAAGTCCACGCTCTTAGCCACCAGGTTGAGGCCAAGTAGGTCGCTCAGTACATTGTTCTTTCTGCTGTTCTAAACTGTTTCAAGTATTGTAGGTTCTTTGCTTTGTTTGCTTGTTTATTTGTTTCTGTTTTGTGAGGAGATAAAGTTGAGGCAAAAGAGGATGAGTGAAAGCATAGCTTTCTCTGTACTTCTTTCCATTCCACTACCAATGTCATATGCTTACTTCTTTCTTTCTCTCTGTTTTTATTCTTCTTGCCTTTCATTGTCTTTCCCTTTCCATTTATTTTCGTTTTCTTCTTTTTTATCTTTTTATCATGGGAATTGTCATACACACACACACACACACACACACACACACACACAGGTAAATAAAAATATAATAACCCCCTTCCCAAGCTGGTGTGGCTCAGTGGTTGAGTGTCGACCTATGAACCAGGAAGTCATGTCATGGCACATGCCGGGGTTGTGGGCTCAATTCCCAGTGTGGGACATGCAGGAGGCAGCTGATCAACGATTCTCATAGTTGATGTTTCTATCTCTCTCTCCCTCTCCCTTCCTCTCTAAAATCAATAAAAAATTTTATATATATTATACACACACACACACACACACACACACACACACACACAATAAACTCCCATATTCAGCTTTAGCATTATTAAGTCAAGGCTAGTTGTGTTTCATTTATACAACCATCCACTCCTCCACCCCCAATTATATTGAGACAAGTTTATATTGAAACAAATCCCAGTTGTCATATAATTTGATCTATAAATTTTCAATTTATATAAATACTCATTAAAGTAGTCTAAAAATAAAAACATCATTATCACTTCTTTTACAATGTAATATTCAAATATCTAGTTATTTTTCAAATTTATTGTTTCACTAATAGCCCTGTGCACGAATCCGTACACCAGTAGCTCGCCAGTAGCTCGCTGCCACCCTCCAGTAGCTCTCTCCACTCGCTACCCTGCCTTCCTGTAGCTTCCCACACTCCCTCTCCCCCTCATAGCTTGCTGCCCTGCCCCCTCCTGTAGCTCTCCGCCACCTGCTTGTAGCCAGTAGCTTGCTGCTGCCCTCCCATAGCTCTCCACCTGCTGCCCCGCCCTCCTATATCTCCCTCCGCCTCCCCTTCATAGCTTGCTGCCCTGCCCCCTCCTGTAGCACTCTGCTGTCCACTTGTAGCTCACTGCCCCACCCTCCTGCTGATCCGTGTTCTGGTCATTACACGGTTGGTTGTTACGCTTTCTGGCATAACGACCATTTGCATATTACATCTTTATTATATAGGGTAAGTTTATTTTTAATTTGAATCAGAATCCAAGAAATATATTGGTTATATATCTTTTGGTTATATATATATATCTTTTCTTTTGATATATGGGTTTCTTCTTACAATTTGATGAACAAATCTGGTAATTCATTCTGTAGTGTTTCCCACAGTCTGAATCATGTTGTTCACATCCCCATGGTTTTAACGTGTTTCTCTTTTTTCTTTATTTCTTAGCAATTAGTAGGTAGATTTAAAGCAGAGCTGTTCAGTAGAAATTTATACAGTAATGAAAATATTCTATATCTGTGATCCAGTTCAGTAGCCTCTAGCCACGTGTGCCAAGTGAACACTTGAAATATGATTAAAGAGACTGAGGAACTGAATTTTTAATTTTATTTAATTGTAATGATTTTAGTTTAAATTTAAATAACCACACATGGCTAGCAGCTACCTTATGAAACACATCCAGAGGATTGACCAGATTCACGTTAGGTTTTGTTTAAGTCTTCCTCATAAATAGTATTGTATCTGGTTGTCTTTTTTTATAATATTATCAGTCATCATTGATAATCACCTAAATGCATTAAGTCACTAGGGGTTGCAAAATGGCGATATTCTAGCTCTCTTCACTTACTAATTACTAGTGGCCCAGTGCATGAATTCATGCACATTGAAAGGAAATTAATTAGAAGAAATATTTTAATATCACTATTTGCCCTTTCTCTATAATAGAAGCGTCAACCAAATTCATGATTGACAGTGACAGATCGAAACACACTTGTGCGAATGACGCCAGCAAAAGCTTTGTATCGCTCATGCACAAATCAACTTAGCCTTTTATAGATATAAAATAAACTTGCTTAATTAGACCTGTGTTCTGATTTAGCTTAACTTTTTCCAGCCCAATGAAGCACCCCAGTGAAGCACCCCAACTTCTCTTTTAGGTAATTATCAGCAACACAGCAGTAAATATCAACATGAAGCAGATTATTATTGTAGATCACACAGGGAGAACAAAGGGGAAAAGATTTAACTGCAGCAGTGTTTGACTCAGTGAGAAAACCTGAAGTCATTTTCAAGGTCCACCACTTCTTCTTTTCAGTCAGGTCAAGTTTCTAAGCTTTCTAAATCTCCATTTTCTGGCTAATGGAAAGAAAATAGGATTCCACCGAGTCTCCTATCTACCTATTCCAGGACTTCTGTGAGGATCAAATGAGATGAGGCATGAGAAAACACTTCACAGACACTTGGTTAAAGTGTAAATGTTTCCATCTAGCTATAAAGCAAGTCGTATTCCTGGGCTGAAGAAACTCCAAGGAGGCTAGTTGCTAGGGAGAGGAAGCCAGGCGTTGCTATGTGACATCATTACCCGGCCCACAGCCACTGTTTCCGGGCTGGGCTGGGCTGTGGGCCCCATTTTGCACCATGGGATCTCGGCAGCATCAGCTGCAATTTGATGGGCTGTCGCTCGGGGTAGCAGGGCCTGTGTCCCACTTGGGAGAAGCCAAGTGTTGCTTTGTGGGCGCCAGGTCCACGGTGCCGTTTCTCTGTAAATGGCCAGTGCACATCACAGCAGCTCCTGTGTTGAGCATCTGCCCCTGGTGGTCAGTGCATGTCATAGTGACTGGTTGGATGGACACTTAGCATATTAGCCTTTTAGATAGATAGATAGATAGATAGATAGATAGATAGATAGATAGATAGATAGATAGATAGATGATAGATAGATAGATTGTTGGTAGTTTGGAAGGAAAAGGCTACTAAAACTACCTGTAGATAAATCTTTTTTCACTGTCCTTAGCATTTATGGATTTTATAGCTTTAACTAACCATGAAAGTCTGTCTGATATACATGAAGATTTATAATTTACTTAGACATCAAATAGTTAATTTCATTAACTAAAGTTCTGTTTGGAAGTGAGCCAGGTATCCTTGTGAGTGAACTGTCAGCTCCTCAGCATCTATATTAAAAAACAGTTTTGTTTCTATTTTATGGCACTTTGCAGAGAAGTTTATGCCATAATACTATTCACAAATTCTTCACCAATGTCAAGGTATAACGTAGTGTATTTTTTATTGTGGTCAGTTGACTTAAGCAGTTTTGTAGAACAGTTTAAGATAAATTTACTGGGGTTCTTTTCTTCTCTCTCTCTCTCTCTTTTTTTTTTCTCCCAGGCTACAGTTTGGTAGCCTGAATTTCTCTATTTTTGGTCATTAGGAAATAGGGTCTAGACTTGCTATATTTGCATTTTCTTGATTATTTGCCAAATTAACCAACCTTTTTAAAAATGTCATTTTAATGTTGATCCTTTCAAAGGTTTTCCATTTATAAGAGGAAGATATTTTAGACAACTGATAAATTCAGAAGATAATGCATTTTACCTCTTTTTATTTCTTATGAAAAAATGCCACAAAAACTTTTTTCTTTTGTCAAATAGATATTCTCCTCAAAAAGTGAATCCCGACTAAAACATCTGTTGCAGCGAGCCCCAGATTATTGCCCCGAAACAATGGTAGGTCTTGTTTAACTTAACTATGGAAGGTTTTGTCTAAATGAAGTCATCTAATGAGTTCCCTTTAGATTTAGCAAAATTTTCAATGTGAAGGAGGTTTGTGGTCAAAGTAAAATGTTAGATTTATCTAGGTACTTTAAAAAGATCTTCACATAAATTGCTAGATAAAATATCTTTCATTTATATTGTTTATTCTCTGACATAGGAAAAAATAATATTAAATACAAATGTAGTCTTTAAATTTCATTATAATAGTTTATCTGGAATTTGGAATTGTACTTACTATATTTTGACAATTTTATGAAAACTATATTAACTAAATTTTATATTTACTTTGACTTTGAAAAGTTGTATTTGTGATAAGGGAAAATGTATGATTTTTCATTATTCCTGTCTTCCCATTTTCTGGTATACAGTAGATGTATTGCTTGCCTGTCTGAATCATGTAACTTAAAATGTCTCTAATGTTTGGGTCATCATCCTCAGTGTTTGAGGTGCTCATAAACCAAGCTAAAAAAATCTGAGCTTGCTATGAGTGAGTCTCTTTAGATACGATACAGTAGCTTGGGTTATGTGAGGGGGGGAGATGGAGATCACACAATTCTGAGTGATTCATTTTCCTTTAGTCACTCTATACTTTTGTCTTTGTACTTAGAAACAGTGATTCCAGTAAGCAGCTTGAGTAACCAGACTAATCTTCAGTGCTCTTAGGTGGGAAGATGGGAAAAGAACAAGCAATATTTTGCATTTGTTTGATTTTTCCCCCCATAAATATAGCTGGTTGATACTCATATAGTATTAGAACATTGACTGTTATAGACACAAACGTAATCAAAACAACTGTACATAATTTCTGTAGAAATTAAGTGTTGTATTTAGGAACTGGTTATCTACATAAAAGCCTTTTGGTGATTACAATTTTAGGTTGAAATTTGGAGTTGTATGAATTCATCTTTGCCAGGTAAGTAATAGAAGTGTAACATTTAGCACTTTTATTTTTAAAAACTTACTGTGATTGTAAAATCTGTGTCATAGCCCTATAACTTAATGTATGCCCTTGAGTTTCTATCCTCTCTTTTCCATAGGCACTCAAATTTTCAAATGTATACTTTATCCTCATTTACTCAATACTTAACATGTTAAGTGCCCAGCCTGTTTTGTCTTCTGGACGGAAAGTATAATGTCAGTCACTGGTGACTGACAGAGCACTTAATGTGTTAACTGTATTTTTGTCTCCACTTCACCAGGATCTTAGTTTGTAAATCTTACAGCTTTTTCTCAGTACTTACTCTCTTTGATTTCTCTGTGACATTTGATGATATTGACCACTTACCTCCTTGTGGCTGTACTTTGCCCTTTCTTACCTTTTTCCTCTTAACATACCCCCACTTCCCACTGCCAACCACTGACCCAGGACTGTGGTTATTCCTGAGTACAATCCTCTTCCATTCTTTCTCCACACTCACTCTGCTAACTAATCAGCTCTGGGAAGGTAACTTTCAAATCCTAGTCAATTGGTTTTTTGTGTTTTTTTGGTTTTTAAATATATTTTATTGATTTTTTACAGAGAGGAAGGGAGAGGGATAGAGAGTTAGAAACATCAATAGAGAGAAACATCAATCAGCTGCCTCCTGCACACCCCCTGCTGGGGATGTGCCCACAACCAAGGTACATGCCCTTGACCGGAATCGGACCTGGGACCCTTGAGTCCGCAGGCTGACGCTCTATCCACTGAGCCAAACCGGTTAGGGCCCTAGTCAATTGTTTGTGACTTCTAGACATCTCTACCTGGATCACTGCATCTAAGTGGTATCTGAAGTGCAAATCCAAAACCAAACTCATTTTATGATTGTCTCTCTTGTGAATGATACTATTGGAGATCAAGTTATCTTTGGCTGCTTTTTCTTTCTAACTCCTTTGACTCTCTGCTTATAAAATCTTGCATCTGTCTGCACTACTCCTCGTTCAAGCCTTTTTTATATATATAATATATTTTTATTCATTTCAGAGAGGATGGGGAGAAGGAGAGAGAGAGAGATAGAAACATCGATGATGAGAGAGAATCATTGATTGGCTTGCCTCTTGCAGGCTCCACACTGGGATCGAGTCCACAACTGGGCACATACCCTGACTGGGAATTAAACCAGGGATCTCCTGGTTCATAGATCGAAGCTCAACCATTGAGCCACATCGGCCGGGCAAGCCTTTCTTATTACATTCTTGGGATAGAATATTGTAATAAACTTGTAACTGGTACCAGTATTTCAACATATCACAGCTGTCCTCCCCAGCCTTTCAAAAAAAATCCCTCAAGGGTATCCATTTCTGTTGAAATAAAAGCCAAACTCCCTAGCCTTGCATTCATGGTCTCCTAGGATTACTGGTAAAGCTTACTTTCCAGTCTTAGTTAAAGCCGGTGCCTTGAAAATTGGGAATAAACCTTACATATCTCTGAACTTTAAAGGCTGTCATACAGTGTGAAATTTGCATTTCAAACATTTGTCTTTCTGGCATTGCCCACATTCTTACCTGTCTTCCTAATTATCCCCCTAATGTCCTGGAATTTTATTTATATACTAGAGGCCCAGTGCATGAAATTCGTGCACGTGGGGGAGTGTTCCCTCAGCCCAGCCTGCACCCTCTCCAATCTGGGACCCCTCAGGGAATGTCTGACTGCCGGTTTAGGCCTGGTCCCTGTGGGCTGTTGGACATCCTCTCACAATCCAGGACTGCTGGCTCCTAACCGCTCTCCTGCCTGCCTGATCGCCTCTAACTGCCTCTGCCTGATTGCCCCTTACCCCTCTGCCTGCCTGCTGATCACTCCTAACCGCCTTTCCCTGCCAGCCTGATTGCCCCTAACTGCCCTCCCCTGCTGGCCTGATCGCCCCTAACTGCCCTCCCCTGCCAGCCTGTTCGCCCCTAACTGCCCTCCCCTGCCAGCCTGTTTGCCCCTAACTGCCCTCCCCTGCCAGCCTGATCACCCCTAATTGCTCCTCTGCCAGCCTGATTGCCCCTAGCCACCTCTGCCTCAGCCCCCGCCACTGTGGCTTTGTCCGGAAGGAGGACCAGACAACCAGCAACCCGGTCTAATTAGCATATTACCCTTTTATTATTATAGATATATATGCATATACATATACATACACATTATTTTTACCAAACTGATTTCTATAATGGAATAAATCATATATTTTATCTATTTCATAGTCCACAGAATATCTAATAGAGTGTCTTGTACATAGTAGAGGCTCAGCAAATATAAATGCTTGTCAAATAATTTAATATTTTCTAAGAGGCCACTGGGTATGTGGAAACAGCAATATATGGCATGATGATATAAAAGTTCACAGAATTTATGACCTACAGTGATTCCATTCAAAATTATATCTAAAATGTGAGTGATTCTCAATAGCAAAGATTTAAAGGAAACTAGGCAATGGGGCTAGAAAAGAGTCTGTTGCCCTTTTTACTCTTAAAACATGTAGGGATATAGAGGCTTATGATATTCAGTATTTTTAGCCAATTGTAACAATTGGGATGGTTTATATTATACAGGGTTGGGCAAAAGTAGGTTTATAGTTGTTTGTATGGAAAATACTACAATAATTAATAATACAACAATAAGCTGTATTTTGCATCCTCACAACTATAAACCTTTTTTTGCCCCACCCTATATTTTAGAGCTTTATCTGTGAGCCACTTTTTTGCTTTTGTTTGTTTTGTTTTTTAGCAGAATGCTTCTATTTGTTGTGTTAAGTCCTACTTTGATTTGGAGAACTATGCTACTTACAGCTTTTGAATCCCTGACATTTTTTTCAGATGTAAATAATAATCTAATTTATTGTATATGTAGGTTTGAAGACCCATGTATTACATGGAAGCAACATAAACCATTTTTTAAAATACCATTTTATTCATTTTTAGAAAGAGGAAGGGAGAGGTATATATAGAGAGAAACATCAATGATGAGAGAGAATCATCTATTGCCTGCCTCCTGCATGCCCTTAGATCCAACCCGCAACCCGAGCATATACCCTGACTGGGAATCAAACTGTGACCTCTTGTCCTGGTTCATGGGCTGATGTTCAACCGCTGAGCAACACCAGCAGGGCCATAAAACATTTTTTAAAAGATATAAGGAGTTTGCAGCATCCCTACAAGCATACATCTTTTTCCTCTTCATGATTATTATATCTCCTAATTTTATTCTATGAGTCATTCATTGACATTTGATTACAAAAAGGGCTCTAAAAATACACTAAATTATTATTTTTTTAATATATTTTATTGATTCTTTACAGAGAGGAAAGGAGAGGGATAGGGACTTAGAAATATCGATGAGAGAGAAACATCGATCAGCTGCCTCCTGCACACTCCCCACTGGGTATGTGCCCGCAACCAAGGTACATGCCCTTGACTGGAATCGAACCTGGGACCCTTGAGTCCGCAGGCTGACGGTTTATCCATTGAGCCAAACCAGTTAGGGCAACTAAATTATTTTTTATAATTTTATAAAAGTGATATTATGATATATCTTGTTATCAGTGATTTGGTTGGAGAATTAGCTGCTGTACATAAACTGAACCAGAAGAGTTATTTTGCCCATCAAAATTAGTCCTGGCTCAGAGGAGATGTTCCTGTCTGTTTACTAAGTGCTGATTTTAAATGGTGTCATGGGCTTCACACTACTGTAGGTATTTAATATGTTTGAATTCAGTACCTCTTTGTTAAGTTAAATTGGAATCTTTGCCTCTGCTTCACAGTCTAAAGGTGAGGAAGGCCTCTCCTTGCTTTCCTGAACCTGTATGTCCTCTAAAGATGCTACCTACCCAAGAATGAGAATGACCTAGAGCAGCGGTTCTCAACCTGTGGGTCGCGACCCCTTTGGGGGTCAAACGACCCTTTTACAGGGGTCGCCTAAGACCATCGGAAAACACATATATAATTACATATTGTTTTTGTGATTAATCACTATGCTTTAATTATGTTCAATTTGTAACAATGAAATTGGGGGTCACCACAACATGAGGGAACTGTATTAAAGGGTCGCGGCATTAGGAAGATTGAGAACCACTGACCTAGAGGGTTTAGGGTGGGCAGGGAGATGAGAGAAAAAAACAAAGGACCTGATAATTACGCTGTGAGGTACCTCAGGAGACTGATAGCATGGGAATAAGGCTGAGGGGAGAGGCTTACTAATTTTGAGGCCCTTTTGTCTGAGCTAGTTTTTCTGTAAACACTTTGATTCTTAGTGGTATCCACAAACCAATTTGACATGCTATTTGTATTTCTCACTGTTTATGACCAAAACATTTGAACATTTTGTTTTTAAGGTGTGTTTAAGAAATCTGATGGCTGGGTTGGCTTAGGCTGCTGTGAACTGGCTATTACCTTGGAGTGTCGACAGGCTTGCAAGCAGGTAATACTGAACAATCAGGCTCTTGAAAAGCATGAAGTGCAGTTTGGGTTTTAGTTGTGCATATGCCTTGATCCTTGGCCACCTCATACCTTTGGAGAGGTGACCTATAAAGCTGAAAATTTATTATTTCTTGCAGAGACCACTTCCTTTTAGACTCGCTGCTTTTTCAGTTATTACTGCTGCATATAAGACCCCGAGCCCTCTCTTATTCTTTCTCAACCTCTCTGCCACACAAAGAAAGAATATTTATAAGTTATATAAATGTCTAATCACTGTGTTATATACTTGAAACTAATATACTATTGCATGTCAACTGTAATTAAAAAATAAAAATTATTAAAGAAAAATAATGAATATTGTAGGAATTGAGGCCTGTTGTACTTTGCCTGTGGTCATGCTTAGTCAGTGCTGAATGACTCCAAATGGTCATGTGAATTTGGGCTATGCCTAAGTAAGAGCAGTTGATACAGTTGGCTTATTTTGCTTTCATTTTCCCTTCTGTCTTTTATCCTGGGTTTTCCCTGAGTATGTTCTTATATCCCTTCTCGGCTCCTAAGGTGAGCATGACTCCTACAGTGAATTATGACTTCTTTTTTATTTGATATATCTCTAGTCCAGTTCAGGCTGGGCCCAGAGTTACTCCTCATTACGTTCATTTTCATGTGGCTCCTCAGAGTGTTGTCAGAAAACTAGTCTGGTTCCTCATACTCCAAGTGGTGGGAGTAGACTTAACTGGGAAGTTTAGGTGGACCTGAAACCACAGCTGGAAAGCTTCTTTGATTTTCTTCTTCTAATTACTGTCCTCTGGACAGGGGTATGTGAGACATAGTGTCACCTTCACTTTCATACATACCACTGCAACATCCTTTGGGCAGTATACAGCCCAGCTATCTGCTGCTCTCCTCCAGCCATTGGGATGAAGCTGAGTCGCAGAAGATTGGAACTATAATGGATCTAGTCCCCATCCTCTTCAGCTGGCCTATTCAAAATTACATGAGCTTAGGTGATAGAGGAAATAGAACAAGGGACCAGAGGCCATGGCTCTAAAACATCTCTAAATAGGGACTGATATCATGTGGAAGAATAACCACCCCTCAGCAGATTTGTTATGGCTTGTTTTATGTAGAAAGTACATACTTTCTCTGTAAAAACTTAATATTTCTCTGAACATCAGTTTCTTCATCTGTAGAAGAGACAATATCTCTGTTAACTTGTTAAGAGAATTACATAAAAATAACTTGTTAATTTCTAGGGATAGCCTTTCCCTCTTTAATTGCCCTTTTTGTTATATATGGATCTTTTCTGAGGAAAAGTTAGTATGAGAACTTATAATATGAAGGGTTAAAGAAGAAGCAAAATATAAATATCCTGGCAGAGCTTCACAAGAAAATTTGCTGCAGCGTGGAATTCAGCTAAAAAAATAAAAAGTCTTCTGATTTACATTTCCTTCAAAGTTATCTAGTTTCTGAAATAACAAAAAGACTATGTTATTATGTGAGATTAAAGCCATAAAAGGTTAGAGTGAGTTCTAGCATATCCGATAGGTTCTGGGGCTGATGTTTGTTTAAGAGAAATTGCATGAAATGTGTTTGTTGTATATAAGGAATTTTAAAATATTTGAGCATAAGGTTTTCCCTGTTCTTTTTTATTCTGTGCTGAATAGCAATGTATAATAAAATTAATGGAGAAATTTTTTGTCTCATTTAGGCATCTTCAAAAAATGATATTTCCAAAGTTTGCAGAAAAGAATATGAGGTATGTATAGTATTTAACAAATTTGGATAGACTATTCAGATATTATAAAAATGGATAGAATCACTTAAATTTTAAAATGAATTCATTCTTACATAAATTGCCTTTTACTTTTCAGAAAATATAGCCTTGACAAAAATATCATTTGTCTTGTTTAGAAATCTTAAGACTTTAGTTGACTTTTGTTGAAATTAAGCATTAATTTTAAATAAATGCCTAAATCACATATACAGAGGATTTAACCTATAATGTTTTCTTAACAAAGCAATTGGTTGTATCCAAAGTTGTAAAATAATTTTTCTTAGGATCCATATTCTCTTTTCCCCTTTTCCTATCCCTTGACCCCCAAAAAAGAAAAGAAAAGAAAAACAAACCCATATTGCTATTGTAAATAGCTTCAATTTTTCCTAGGATCTTGCATTTGGGTGGGGTGGGGTGAGGTGAAAGTACTAACTTACAAAGGCTGTATTAAATCGGAAGGACTCTTGTCTCCCAATGGTGGTATTTTAAGCACTGTGATATAGAGAGGGGAGAGTTATTAGGGCAGAAGTAGGTAAGGTGTTTCATATCATGCAAACATGTACAGAAGTGTCCCTGATGTGAAAAGGTTCCTTATTGGGACTGCTTTGTTTTGTTTCTAGAATTTCATGGTTAAATGTGACAGCATTATTGTTTTTTCATAGTATAAGACCATGTAATTAAGGATACTTAAATGCATATACCTCATTCATCATCTATAATAATAAAAGCATAATATGCTAATTAGACTGGACATCCTTCCGGACGAAGCAGGGCTACGAGGGAAGCCCGTGTCCTGATTGCCTGCCAGCGTCCGGAGGGAAGCCCCGGTCCCAGGTGCCAGAGGGAAGCTGGTGCCAGCAGCTGGGGGGCGGGGGAGGAAGGCCTACTCTTGCATGAATTTCATGCATCGGGCCTCTATTTTTTATATATAAACATTGGAATTCTTATTGCTTTTTTTTTTTTCATCCTCTCCCAAGGATATGTTCATTGATTTTAGAGAGAGAAAGGTGGGGAGGGGGAAGAGAAACGTAAGTCAGTTGCCTCCTGTGCAAGCCCCTACCAGGGTTTGAACCTGCAACCTAGGTATGTACCCTTAGCAGGAGTCAAATCCAAAGCCTCAAAGCATATGGGACGATGCTCTAACCAACTGAGCCACCTGGCCAGGGTTCTATTGCTTCTAATAGTCTGTGTGCTCTTGGAGAAGAAAGACAGGACAACTTTCTTAACTGCTTCTAGATTATAGTTCTGATTTGCTTTTTTGCTTTTCTCAAAGCTTATAATTCTGCCTCTTGATTAATATTTTTAAATTGGAGACTCTTATTTATCTTTTGTCTCTTTGTACTATTTGCTAACTTACCTCTGTTCCTCTGAAGACAAATTTCCAAATTAACTGTAACTTTCCTCTCTTATTGAAGAGAGCCTTGCTATAAAGAAGTAAAAGATCTTTTTTTTCCCTTCTTATCTCTCTACCTTTGAAATAACTAGTTTTAGTTTCTCTTGAACAAAGTGGCTAACTATAATTCCTTCTTTTCTCCCACATGATGTCTGACATTGTCCATCTCCTGTAGCCTGTCCTCCATTATTTTAGTGTGCTTCCTTCTCTTGTCTGGATTTCCGCATTGCCCTAGGAAGTCTGCCAGTATGTGTTGATGAAGGACGGGACAGGAAAGGTAAGAGAGATAAACACTGTCCTATGAAAGAAATACTAAGAGTAGTTTACTTTTAGTAGTTTATTTCTCTTACTTGGTTTAGAATTAAGAACCTATTTTCCAAAAAGCTACATGCCAAGAGAGTTCATTTGTATATAGAAAAAAGTTGAACCTCCTAATAATTCAAGATATTTCAAAACTCAGTTTGATTTCTTATATGTATTTAGAAATGAAAAGAGAGACAAGAACACTTTAATACAGAAAGAAGGTTCTGCATTATAAACCCCAAATAACAATCACTGTCATGATTGTTGAAATTTAGTTTAAAGATAATGGGTAAAGTGAATTGGGTAAGTTTGGTATTATGGAACCTATTTTAACTGGATTGGTTGTTTATCAACATTAGAATAATTTATAAAATTAGGCTCTTAGTATCTTTTTCTTAACACTAGAGTGGTCCCTGGGGTGAACTTCTAGTTGTGTAAGTTTTCCTTTAGGCTTACAATATTAGGGGTTAGCATTTATCCTGAAGGATGATTTTTTTATAGTTTGATTAGAGATTCAGAGAGTGAATAATATATTCAAAGGAGCTAATGTTTCTCTTTCCTGGTGAGCTGATGCAGAATCGCTTTTGAGGGGATTTCCTAAGAATTTACTTACTTGAATAAAGTTAAAACATTTTAATAACATTTAAGATTCTGAGTTTTGTTTTCAATGAAGCTAAGATAAATCAGTTAAATGTAAGACATTATTATGTCTGATTTTATAACATCTGGTTTCTTACACAAATCAATACTAGTAAATATTTATTGAATACCGAGAGGCAGGTTTTTTGTTTTGTTTTGTTTTGTTGTGTGTGTGTATGTATGTGTGTGTATATATATATATATATATATATATATATATGTATTTTTTTTTTTTTACTGATTTCAGAGAGGGAGGGAAAGGGAGAGAGAGATAGAAACATCAATGAGAGAGTCATTGATCGGCCTCCTGCACACCCCACGCCAGGGATCAAGCCGCAACCCAGGCATGTACCTTGACCAGGAATTGAACCGTGACCTTCTGGCTCATAGGTCAACATCAACCACTGAACCAAATCAGATGAGGCCCTAAACTAGGCTGATAGCAACAGAGTCGAGTATTCAGGAATAAATGAGAGACTTGAAGGCAGAATCCATCCACAGAATTTATTGATGGATTCAATATAGGAAATGATATTCAGGGAAATAAAAAAATAATTATTAGTGAATCAGTGAATTGGGAGATAGAACTGAAGAAATTGCCCTAACCGGTTTGGCTCAGTGGATAGAGCGTTGGCCTGAGGACTAAAGGGTCCTGGGTTCGATTCCATTCAAGGGCATGTGCCTTGGTTGCGGGCACATCTCCAGTAGGAGATGTGCAGGAGGCAGCTGATCGATGTTTCTCTCTCATCCATGTTTCTAACTCTCTATCCCTCTCCCTTCCTCTCTGTAAAAAATCAATAAAATATATTTAAAAAAGAAAAAAGAACTGAAGAAATTATTTGGCATAGCTGCATATAGGGACAGGCTGAAAGAGTTTAAGGGAAATGGTGGATAGAGAAAGTCATCTAATTGGAACACTAGAAGATAAGAAAGAATATGGAGTCGATTCAGTGTTTAAAGAAGCCCAACAAATCCCCAGCAGGACTTTAAAATGTATATTTATAGACACACCTCATAGCCAGAGATCTGAAAAGCAGTCCGAAAAAAAGGACATCACCTTCAAAGGAGACCATCAGCTGATTTCTCAATAGCAACAGAGGAGGCCAGAGACAGAATGATACCTAAACTGCTCTGAAAGAAAATAACTATTAATCTAGAATCCCATGTCTAGCAAAAAATTTTTTTCATAATTAAGATATTTCCAGACAACAAAAGCAGAGAATTGCCATTACTGGACCCTTTATAGAAAGACTTCCTCTCTAAAGGAAGTTCTAAAATAGCTATAATTATTGAAATGCAAAAAAAAAAAAAAAGAATGATGACAATACAAAGTGAGTAAGTCACAACATACACATTGTTTAAAACAATGTATTTTTTAGTTTTTTAAAAAAGCAAATACACAACAGTATATACACAACAATAGCATATACATTGGGAAAGTTGTTTAAAGGAATTGAAGTATGTTGAGTGTTAAGGTCTTTTTAAAGGTTAATACCTATATCTCAGAGGTAGTTAGAAATGCGGGACTAAAGAAGAGAAGAGAAATCATGCCCGAAGATAACTGTGAAGTAAACCTTGAACTTCAAGAATAAAAGAAAACAATGAAAGAAAAAGCATAGAAAAAGGGAGAGAGCTGGGCTTTGAAAGTTGCTTCTTTAGGGAACTAGAAGAGAAGGAGCCAGATACTAATCAGAGAGGACCAGACCTATGTTCAAAATGAAATGAGATATTCCAAGAAAAAGAACTTCCTATCACTGGCAGTGTTCAAGCAAAGGCTTACTGGATTCACCTGTTGTGAAGGGGATTTCTGTAGTGGACAGGAGATTTGACTAAAGATTTCTCAACTCTGCAGTTCTCTTATTCTGACCAACACTTAAGAAAGAGTGCTTCCTTCAGTAGTTAAGAGTACTTCTTTCAGAATCACATCTGTTTGGTTGGGGCCACCAAAATCAACCAGTGGCTTGGAACTCTGGCGTGGTGTCATGTGAATGCTCACTTCCAGGTTCTCCATGCATTTTCACAAGCTCGGTCCTTAGCCCTAGAAGTATTGGTCAGGCCACCGGATTCATGAATATATGATGCTAGAACCAGAGATGATACTTAAAATATTTAATAACTGGAACCCCATAGGCACCAACAGTCAGAACAAATGCGGGCTATAAACCATCAGCGTAGCCAAACTAGTGCACATTGGCTGATTAGAACTAAAGTAAAAACGAACCCATGTTTTCCATGAGTTGTGATACAAGTGTAATTTTTAAAAATTGTCTGATGATAGTTATTTTCTTCCTTGAACGTCATAATAAACATCAAGATTATCTGAGGCTGGTAAATTTCCAGGGACCTGGCAATGGTTAATGACAGAAATTTTAGTTTCAGGCTGATAAATCCATTTTGTACCTTTATGTCAGTCCTTACCTGCCATTCTCTTAACATAATGGCCATAAATATAAACACCTTTCCACTTGCTGCATGACCCACTGAAGTATAATGCTACAAATTTGTCATCAGACTTACTTCGTCCACAGATTCTTTATGCTTTCTTTATATTTTCAGAAATGTCATCCTCATTTCTCTCCTTTCTTTCCTAGCTTTGTTCAGTCCAGTTATTTGATGTTACTTTATAAGGAAGATGAGAAACTGTGAAGGAAAGTCTGTAAAAGATATTTTTGTGAGGACTCACTTTTTAAAAATCTTTAGGCATTTAAGTTGTAAACTCGACAGTTGCTAAACAAAACTAAAATAATATTCTGTCCTGGAGCTCTGGTCCTATAAAAATACTAAAATAAAATTACGATTCAGGGTGTTAAAAAGAGGCTCTAAGAAGCTCAATAACAAAGATGGTTGGCCTTGTGAGTTTTAGGCTCAGTTCTTTCAGCATCATTCTATCAACATGCTGCTTAAATGCATTAAGAGAAGGGTGCAGGTATGTGTTAAATTTTATTTTTTGAATATTCACATGGTTCAAAATTTAAAATGTTATACAATAAAAAGTCTTTCTTTCACCTCTTGTACTGCAACTACTCAGTTCCTTACGTTACCAGAGATATCTTATGCATATAAAAGCAAATATGTACATATATTCCTCCTCTGCCCCCCGTAACACAAATGGTAGCCTGCCATACACTTTGACCTACCCCTGGATGCCAGTGTTTGGTGCATATTTATGTATGTCTACATACAGTATATCCTCAGGAAATTCAAAATTAAATGTTTGTTCTAAAGATTTCTGTGTATTTTATTTTGCTTCATTTTCTCTCAAATTAACCTTGATTCTAGATTTACTACCAGAAGCATAAAGAAAAGGGATAAAAAAATATCCCCATTTAGACATAGGATTACCAGGATATCAGCACCAGCAGGATTATCTGGATAGCTGGAGGCCTCCTACACCTCAGTGTGATTGGATCTGTGCTGCAGTGGTTCTAAGAATAGAGACAGTCAGCTGTGGAGGGTTTTAGCAAAAAGAATCTTATGGTACTTTGTCCCAGCAAAGCCTTCAGGGGACCTAAATGTAAAGATAAGGAAGCTCTGAAAATTGTCGTGATATAATAAGTAGAAAACTGAATGGGAGGCTTGGTAAATGGTAAAATGCTATATAGGTGTACTGTATCAGAGTAGATTTGAGCCGTTACCTGCAGCTGATGAGCTCCAAAAAGAGCGAAACCTATTAGGTCCTGCAGTACTGGCTTAAGATACTATAAAACCTTGATTATGTTCCATTTGTATATTGTTTCATTTTGTCATACTTTATATTATAGTTTGGGGAAGATAATAACTCCTATTTAGTCTCCCAGTGCTAGTATATTTCCTCTCTAGTCCATTTTTCCGAGAAGTCACCTGAATGAGATCATACCAAAAGGGAAATTTAATTGTTCAGATTGTATTATGACCTGGTCTAATCTCCATGGCTAGGTTTTCCCCACTAGGCAATCTCATCTACTCCCCCATAACGTCATTGCCCCTATATGATGACAAACCCAGAATCTTCTTTGCTAGCTTCACTTAAGTACTCCTGAATCACTCTTGAATGTGTACTTTTGATATTCAATTGGCATTTCAAATCAGGCAAACTGATTATTACCCTTCCTACCTTCCTTACCCCTCCTTCCCTTCTGCTGCATACCCCCCTCCCCCCTCCACACACACATGAACTAAACCTTTTTCTTACATGTCTTGCTTGGTTCCAGACACATAAACTAAAAACCTAAGTGGTATTGACTATTTTTTCATCATCTCCCACAAATAACTAGCTATCAAGCTCTAAAAATTTGCCTTCGAAATACATCTAAAGTCAGTCTGCTTTCCAGATCCTCAATTACTGTCTTAGCTGAGGCCTTTAAACCACTTTCTGGACAACAGCTGCCCAACTAGCTTTCCTATCTCTAATTTCTTCTTTTATCTACTACTTTCTTAGAATAGTTTTTTTGAAAGACCAAATATAGTCATATCACTCCCTTAAATAAAATGCATGGTTTATAGCAGAAATTATAAGTTGCATAAGGGAGGAAAGAGTCAGAGGCTAGATAGAGAAGAGTTTGGTATGTCAGACTGAGGAACATGAACTTTATCCTATAGGTGAGCCATTGAGGAGTTTTGTTAATTGTAGTTGTACAACCTGTTTGTTCTACCTGAAAGTCCCTCTTTCTGAATCTATCCTATTACTCCCCATTCAGTGATATGATGGAACTGGGATCTTACTAGCTAGGGATAACCGATTATTAAATATTCAGGAGTTTTGTAAACCAGTTTTAAGTTTGAAAGCAGCTATGATTAGGGTATAATGGACATCAGCAAATACGGCAAAATCTGGACTCTTCCCCCAATCCCCAAACTCCCTTGAAAGCTGATCCCAGCACACCACTACCCCTATCCAACTAGCAACTTTGCTTCAAATTTTGACTTAGATAGTTTCTATTTAAAAACTTTCCTGCCAAGTTCTCTTGCCTCCACACACATAAAATTGATTGCTACTTCTAAAGTCCTTTACATGCTTTATTATATAGCATTTGTCATCTTATAGGATAATTCTGTTCACATGTCACTTTTTAACACTACACTCTGAGTTCCTGGAGGCAGAGTTTATGTCCCTTTTGTCTTTGTATCTGTCATTCATTTATTCACTCAGCATTCACTGAATTTATACACTCCAAAATGATAGACTTAATTGGTGTCAGACACTGTTCTCAGGGTACAAAGATGAAAAGATTTAGCCACTACCTACTAGAAGCTCATAGTCTAGTTCATGAGAAGAGAGAAATTCAGATAGTTCATTACAATACAGTGAGACAAGTACATTGCTAGAAGTCTGTACAAGACACATTGGTGCCTGGAGGAACAAAAATCCCTGTTCAGGGTAATGGGGAAATCTCTACAGAACAGGTAAGACTTAAAGGCTGAACAAAAATGTTTTGCCTTGTAAAAAGGTGCTACAATTAATATTTTTATAGATAGAACTAGAGGCCCGGAGCACAAAATTCATGCACTGGGTGTGGGGGGGGGGGGGTTCACTCAGCCCAGCCTGAGCCCTCTCACAGTCCAAGGAGCCCTCGGGGGATGTCCAACTGCCGCGGAGGTGGGAGAGGCTCTCGCCAGCGTGAGCCTGGCTTCTGACTGAGTGGCGCTTCCCCCTGTGGGAGCGCACTGACCACAAGGGGGCAGCTCCTGCGTTGAGCATCTGCCCCCTGGTGGTCAGTGTGCATCATAGCGACCAGTCATTCTGCCGTTCGATTGATTTGCATATTAGCCTTTTATTATATAGGATTTTTAACAGGAATTTTTTTCACTCTGGACAGCTGACTTGCACAGGTTCTTTGTTTCAGAATAAATAACACTTGTATAAAGTCTATAAATTAGGCATTCTTTGGATGAGTAGAGAAAGCACTTAACACATTTTCGTACCACTCAGGAGTTTTCTCATGTTTCGTGTGCCGTCTGTTAAGGACCGCCCACAAGTGTTCTTGTTTTTCATGCCCATGGAAAAAGGAACGAATCTAGATACTTATGTAAATTTTGTTTGGTCCCTTTTCATAGAGGAAAATGTTTTACGCAGTACCATACGTTAAAAAAGTACTAGGAACTTTAATTGTTTAATTGTTTTTGTAAATAAAAATGTTATAATTATTGAAAAACAACACCTAAAGTGCATTATGATGATTTAAATAACGTGCAGTTTGCCCAAAAACGTGCGGTCCCTGGCGTATGTCTTAGAGATTTCTATGCGGTATGCAATGTGTTAATATAGCACATCATTGAAAAACATCATTTTGTTCAACATTGTTTAGTAATGATGTTGGTGAGAGATGCTGTAGGAACTTAACTCTTGTTTATATCAATTAGCCAATGGTAAAATAGCATTATATATTCTTTTGTGAAAGTCACAGAACCTATCAACGATGTTAAGTGCAGACTTACTGTATTGTATCTGTTATCACAATAATGTTGTCCAGCTGTATAGTGAAGTTGAAGATCTCTTGAGACCCTGTCAACTCCAGTATGCTGACATGTTCTTTGGGTCTCTGATGTTGAGGTAGATCTTCACTTCAGTAACACTGTAAGTTTGATCTAGTCTAGGGTAAAATGAGTGGTGAGGGCGCTGTTATAGGAAGGCACATTGGGTATAATATTGGTGGCAGAATGTCAAAAGAGGCTCCATTTAATAATATATTTATTATATACCAATAATTATAAACTCTCAGTTACTTCCTGTTTTTGCCACCAGATGGCGATCAGACATTTGAAGGACAATTGACTAAGAACTCAAGATTGGCTATCTTAAGAAATGAGGAAAGCCTGGCTGGCATGGCTCAGTGATTGAGAGTCGACCTATGAACCAGGAGGTCACGGTTCGATTCCCAGGTTGTGGGCTCAATCCCCAGTGGGGGGCATGTAGGAGGCAACCGATCAATGATTCTCTCTCCTCATTGATGTTTCTATCTCTCCCTCTCCCTTTCTCTTTGAAGTCAATAAAAATACATAATAAACAAAAGAAATGAGGAAATATAAGTTAATGCTGTGACTCATTATGTGTATATCTTAAGCCCTGTCAAACTAATCAGCAGTAATTAAACAGTGAAAAGTGGAGTTCTATGGTTTAGTTACCTAAGAAATCATTTATACGTAAATATAGTTACTTAAGATTAGAAACCTTTTATCACAAAAGGTGACATGATTAGAGTCTATGTAATCATGATGAGTGTAAAGTAATCAAGAGAAGGGTTGAAGGCCCATTCTTTTAAACATTAAAATTGGTAAAGATAGAGATATAAAAACAGTATTAACACTGAGGAAATATAAATGTTTTTGGTTCAACTAATTAGAGTAAATCTATTTGTGAAGGGTCTATCAATAGACATTAAAAGAAATGAAAGATACTTAGGGAATATTTCTGAACTCTGAATATGATGTCAAGGGAGACAGCTGTGCCCTTCTTCTAAATCAGGGGTCAGCAAACTTTTTCTGTAAAGAGCCATACAGCAAATACTTGAAGCTTGCAGGCCGTAAGGTTTCTTTCTACCCAATTCTACCATCTTGGTGTGGGTAAAATCTAGGGTCTATAAGTGTTTTCCTTTCTAGGCCTGTCTCTGGCATCTGTCAAATAAGAAGTTAGATTAGATCATCTCTGACATTTTTCAGATTTTGTGTCCTTTTGTACATCTCTCAAGCAAAGTGATCCCACAGGCTGACCCAGAGTGATATTTCTTTTATTTGTAAGGTCAGAGTTTTATTTTTTAAAAATATATTTTTATTGATTTCAGAATGGAAGGAGAGGGAAAGAGAGATAGAAACATCAATGATGAAAGAGAGTCATTGATTGGCTGCCTTCTGCACACCCCTACTGGGGATGAAGTTCGCAACCCTGGCATGTGCCCTGACTGGAAATCAAACCACAACCTCCTGGTTCATAAGTCAATGCTCAACTGCTGAGCCACACCGGCCAGGCTTGAAGCTAGTTTTTAAATATCAGTAAAGCTGGTCCTTTAACAAGTCCAGGTCACATGGCTGGCTTGTGATTTAGCTGAACTTAAAAGCCCAAATCATCTCTATTCAACAATAGGGTGCACTTGATTTCCGTTTACCTTTTATTTATGCCCATATCATTTCTTTTAAGAATTCATCCTTTTCCAATTGTGAGTGATAATAATCATAGTGGACAAGCCCTGAATATCCAAATGGCCATGTATAGGAATATTTTGTTTTTGTCTTTCTTCACTTCTTCTTTTCCTTACAATGATTTTAACACAGTGTGATATTATCTAAGAGTAATCTAAGAGCTCTATAAACACTAATTTGAGTCTCAGGCTCTGCTTTTGACTTGCTCTGTGACTTTGAGCAGTTTATCCCCTGCTGAGAAAACCAGTCCTTCATCTGTAAAATGATAGAGAGATTCCCATCTGTCCACAGGATGGCTATGTAAGAAACACCTTTGAAGCCTTGTTTAAATTTTTGTGCTTTACTCCTGAGTCTGTTTCTTTGTCTAGGACAGGGGTCCTCAAACTACGGCCCGCGGGCCACATGCAAATACAAATATTGTATTTGTTCCCGCTTTGTTTTTTTACTTCAAAATAAGATATGTGCAGTGTGCATAGGAATTTGTTCATGGTTTTTTTTTAAACTATAGTCTGGCCCTCCAACGGTCTGAGGGACAGTGAACTGGCCCCCTGTTTAAAAAGTTTGAGGACCCCTGGTCTAGGATAAGGCCTAGGAAGCTCAGGTGATACTAGTGCATGGCCAAGTTTGATAACAATTAAAGATGACCTCTAAGGTTCTGGCAACTCTAAAATGCAGTGGTTATATGAAATAGGTGTATTTCCCTAGAGGTCCTTTATTATATATCATTTTCTGGAACTTCTATATAATTCTGCAAGAAATAATTGAGATTAATATATTATAGTTCCCCCCACATACACACATTGGTATAGCTTTACATAAACTTGGTTTGCCATACATGGTCAGTTTATGGCTCAGATGACAATCTTGATCCCTAATGTGTATTAGAAGATGGTTTCCCTTTTCACCAGAATGCCATCGTATAGCTTTTTTGTTTTCAGTCTTGGATTTAGAAAGAATTAAATGTTTGTGATATCCTGATTTCCATATAACCATAAAGTGAAATAAAAGTAGAAATTCAGTGTGGTTGTTAATTTCTGTTTGTTTTTAATTTACAGAATGCTCTTTTCAGTTGCATTAGCAGAAATGAAAGTAAGTATGTTATTGACGGTTATACCAACAGTCCAAAGAGCAAAGCACAGTTTACAGATTATGATTTAGCTGTTATAAACACTGCCAAGACCCTGCGTTATAACTTAGGCTCTTAGTAAACCATCTGAAGGACTGTGCCCGCAGGATTCTGATAGGCACCTTCCTCTGGAGTGCTTAGGCGTTCGTTCCCATGTCCTGTACTAGTGCTAGATGTATTAGAGGAAGGTCACGTATTTACCCCATTTGAGTAAATAGGATCACTTTCAGAAGTTAAGCACTCCCACATGACACAATGCTGCGCTTGCTGAGGGCTGCCACTCAGTTCAGTTCAGCGGACTTTCACTACGTGCTGTGTGTGGAGCAAATACACATCTATAGGTACAAACCCATGTGATAAATGTAGCCATTAATAATTGTTCTTTGTGATGCAAATGAACAATGCATCAGTGAACACAGTAAATTTGGTAGTAATTACAAGTCGAAAACTTATGTGGCACAATAGGTATGAAACAGTGTCCTTGTCCAGGGAATTGAGGCCTGTCCTGCATTAGTTCAGTCCTAGTTTAATTAATTTATATATGCTCTTATCACTACCATTATTATTTCTGGAAGTTGCCTGCACAGTCACCAGAAATCTGATTCTGGTTCCTCCATAACCATGCCTCTATTAGTCCACAATTAATACACTGTGTGAACAATCTCTAATGATTATCAGAGATTTCCTACCTGCCTTTCTCTTACCCTTTTCCTGCCATACCTCTATCATGTCTTCCTTCAGCTTCCCACAGATTGCTTAGCCTCGCTATGAATATTTCTTGCTCTTTCCATTATAAATTCCACATTTGCACTACCCAGTCACTCATCTAGCTCTTCCCAGATACTTTAAATGGTCCTCTTGATTTTTAAAAATACATAAATCCAGAGTCAAATGTGGGTTTTACTTTTCAAAATTGAAAAGGTTATATCAGTTGTAAAGTGAAGACTATTTTAATTTAGGCATATTCTTGCAGATGTTCAAACATTGTAGAACTTTGGCGCTTTTGTTTCAAAATATACAATTATATAATAGTCAAACTTATGAAATGATCCTGATATCTCTTAGTTTTTTCAAAATATATTTTTTAATGATTTTAGAGAGGAATGGAGAGGGAGAGAGAGATAGAAACATCAATGATGAGAGAGAATCATTGATCGGCTGTCTCTTGCACACCCCCTACTGGGGATGGAGCCCGTAATCAGGCCATGTACTCTGTCAGGGAATTGGACTGTGACCTTCTGGTTTATAGGTCGATGCTCAGCCACTGAGCCACACCAGCTGGGCTATCTCTTAGTTTTTAATGGTCCTATTTTATAAATGTGAGACATTTGGGGCTTTGTTTTATTTTTGTTTTGTTTTGCTTTGCTTTGTTTATAAATCTCCACAAATCTAATATGGAAAGCTTTTCTAGTAGTTCTCACCATGGGCACTATTGGCATTTTGGGAAACATTGGCTGTGTGAGACTACCCTGTATGTTGCAGAACATTTACTAGTCCTGACCCCCATGCACTAAATTGCATTAATGTTCCCCACGTCATGAAAACCAGAAATATTAACATATGCATTCACATTCTCCCAGGGGGATAGTATTACTCCTGCTGAAAGCCATTGGACTATAAATTGACCAATAGTGACTTTCTTATACTGGTGAGCACCTGAAAGTACTAATGGCTATGCCTACATTAGTGCTGATTTTCAGTACTTGTCTTCTGTGGCATGGTTTTATTTCCAAAATTCAAAACGACACATGTTGTTTTGTCATGATGATGATTTATTGTTAGCAAATAGCTGATCCATTTCAATGTCTTCTCTTTTTCCCCTTAGTGGGCTCAGTATGTTGCAGCTATGCAGGCCATCACACAAACTGCCGAGAATACTGTCAAGCCATTTTTCGAACAGACTCTTCTCCTGGACCATCTCAGATCAAAGCAGTGGAAAATTACTGTGCCTCTATTAGTCCACAATTAATACACTGTGTGAACAATTATACCCAATCTTACCCAATGAGGAACCCAACAGATAGTAAGTAAAAGGGACATATTTCTCTCATTTCAATCTTTGGTAAAATAACTATATAAAATAGAAGTAAAATTTTGTAGATATCTGCAGTCTGGGGCATTTGGGAGATACCAGACTTCCTTTGGTGTTTAGATTTTACAGATTGGACATTATTGTCACAGCTAAAATATGCCAGAACAACGGAGCTGGCAAGGGTATGAAGAAACAGGCACTCTATTCTGAGGTGGGAGAATTTGTTAGTACAGATTTGAGGTTACAACCATGAGAATTTCAAATAATTATACCTTTTAATCTAGCAATTCCACTTATCAGACTTTGTCCTTCAACAACACATACATATTGGCAAAATTTTATCTACACATATACAGGATATTTGCTACAATATTGGTGATAATAGAGAAAAATTAGAAAAACCTAAACATCCATCAATAGGTTATTGGTTAAAAGTGATAACTAGATAACTAAATCATATAGCTATATAATAACAACAACTATCTATTTACATAGAAAGAAGTTCAATATATAATAAAGTTGCAGAACTAAATGTATAGTATGATACATTTTTAGTATATAACTATTGGTTCCATATTACATGTATCTGTAATGTTTGGATTTTTACCAATAAACAGTTATGACTTTTTATTATAGAAACATCATTAAATGAGATGAGATCCTGCTATTTTTTAAAATGTCAGGTTGTATATCCTATAATCAATTTTTTTCAGGTTATCAAAGTTTAAAAAGCTGACTAATTAACCAACTGACAAAAAACTGATAGGATTTATAAGCCAGATGCCATTGTTTTGATTTATACTGGAATATTGAAAGACTTGTTTTTCAATAATGGTGAGTTCTGGTAATAGATACCTAGTCTATAGGTATACCTGGTAAATAGCTTTATTTACTATACCGCAAAGTAATGGAGAGAGAATTTGGTGGGCCCTGTATACTGCAGATATTGATATATGACTCAGTAGTAATGGTTTCCAGTATAGCACCATGTTCTTTTTTTCTGAGAGTACATGACATAAAACCAGCTAATTAAGCTACTTGTATCCTGAAAATGTAGGTTTATATTGCTGTGACAGAGCTGAAGACCATGCTTGCCAAAGTGCCTGCAAGAGGATTCTAATGTCTAAGAAAACGGAAATGGAGATTGTCGACGGCCTCATTGAGGGTTGTAAGACCCAGCCCTTGCCTCAGGATCCTCTTTGGCAGTGTTTTCTTGAAAGCTCACAGTCTGTTCACCCTGGAGTCACTCTGCACCCTCCTCCCTCTACAGGCCTTGATGGGGCTAAATTGCATTGTTGTTCTAAAGCAAACACTTCAACATGTAGGTCAGTATCTCGTTTTCCTTTATTAAAACCAATAGAAAATAGCACTTTAACTAATGATTTTTAAGTCTAACAAATATCTGTTATATTCTTGCATTGTGTAGACTTGAGTTTAGAAGATATAAAATTTTTCATTCTTTTATCCAGCAAATATTTATTGAGTATCATATATACAGTAATCCGCCCCCCCCCCCCCCCTTATTTGCAGTTTCGCTTCCCATGGTTTCAAGTTACCCTGGATCAACCATGGTCGGAAAATATTAAGTGGAAAATTCCAGAAATAAATAATTCATGTTTTAATTGCATGCTGTTCTGAGTAGTGTGATGATACCTCACACCATCCACTTCATCCATCCAACTTTGTCCTTCCCAGGATGTGAATCATGCCTTTGTCCAACAGCTCCAGGTTGTATACGTTCCCTGCCTATTAGCCACTTAGTAACCTTCTAGGTGATCAGATCAGCTGTCAAGGTATTGCAGTGTTTGTGTTCAAATAGCCTTTATTTTACTTAATGTTCCCAAAGCTTAAGCAAGAGTGGTGATGCTGGCAATTCAGATATGTCAAAGAAAAGCCAGAAAGTGCTTCCTTTAAGTGAAAAGGTGGAAGTTCTTGACTTAATAAGGAAGGAAAAAAATCTGAGGTTGCTAAGAACTACGATAAAAATGAATCTTTCATCAGTGAAATTATGAAGAAGAAAAAAGAAATTCATGCTAATTTGCTGAGAGAGAAAAAAACCACATTCACATAACTTTTATTATATTATAATTATTTTATTAGTTTTTGTCAATCTCTTACTGTGCCTAATTTATAAATTAAACTTCATCATAGGTATGTATGCACAGGCAAAAACATAGGATATTATAGGGTTTGGTATCCACTGAGGGTCTTGGAATGTATCCCCTGCAGATAAAGGGGGACTACTATATACACAACATTGTTTTTGTACATTGAGTGGTGAAAGCACTGTATTTTGGGGTATAGAGGATTAGTATTGGCAGGGCTAATAAATATTTTTAAGTAATACAATATGGATTCCAAACTTGAGGATATTAAGTAAGCTTATAATTTAGAATATATTTTAATATGTGTCATCTTAAGGGATATTCTCTTTGTTAAATTATGACACTTTGAACTTAACCAACTTTTTATATATATTAGTAAATAGCCTGGGTTGACACTTATACCCAAAGTTAGATAGCAGTGTATAGACATTCATTTGGGTGATACACTTAAGGATAAAAACTGACAGTACAGATACAGGATGGAGGAGACACAAGCTAGAGACAAGAATAAATGGAGATAACTAAGGTCCTGATGGAGCACAGGTGAGAAAGAAGTTTACTTTATTAGAGGTATTTAGGGTGAGAAGGGATCAAATATTACTAGAATATCCTGAAGTGAATCTGACATAACAGGAGTAAAACCATCTTTCCTGTGGTTTCTTTTTTTTTTTTTTTAATATATTTTATTGATTTTTTACAGAGAGGAAGGGAGAGAGATAGAGAGTTAGAAACATCGATGAGAGAGAAACATCGATCAGCTGCCTCCAGCACATCTCCTACTGGGGATGTGCCCGCAACCCAGGTACATGCCCTTGACCGGAATCAAACCTGGGACCTTTCAGTCCGCAGGCCAACGCTCTATCCACTGAGCCAAACCGGTTTTGGCATTCCCTGTGGTTTCTAAATTGGATGGGCTGTTAGCAAAAAAGTGTGCCTAGAATAGCTCATCAAACTTTATCAAAGAGATGGAAAATATCCAAAGAAAATTAATAGAAGGACTTAAAGAGAAGTGAAGTTGGTCCTGTAATTAAGGCAATTGGGTTGCTGGAAGGAACTGATAAATGTATTTGTGGGAGGGATGCTGAGTAATTCTTTGAATGTCCACAAAAGAGTTTATGCCCTAAAGTCGCTGGAGATTGGAATGGCTGTGTTGTCTCAAAATTCAGTAAAAAACACTGTTTGCCCTCTCTTACTTTAATGTAAGGTTTTCTGTCAACTAATGCTTTAACTTCCATCTTATTTTGTCCTCATTAAACTTTGTAAGATGATTGATTGGTATCTCAATTTGTATAATTTCTGTTAAAATATAGAAAACTAACTCTGAGATGTTTTACAGAATGTTAACAAAAGGGCTTAAAGAGTAGTTAAGTTGGTCTGTACTAGAGAAAGGACTGATTTCCAGATCAAGGTACCCAATGTAACATGATCTCACCTTCCTCATCCTCATGATGTATAAGTCCTTGAGAGCAGAGACCTGGTCTCTTTTATTCACCACTGCATACCTAGTGCCTTAAACAGGGCCTCACACAAATTAGGCACTCAATAAACATTGATAGAGTGAATGAACAAACATGAAATTAAAGATACCCTCCTCATAGGAGTAATTATGAAAATCAAATAAAATGTTACAGGAGTGGAGAATTTTTACTTGTGAATTTGCATATTTTTGTAGTATTAAAGTTTTGTACTACATGTATTTACATTTTTATTATAAATTTTAAAAATTAAACAAATGAATATAACGTGTAAAAGCACTTTAGAAATAGTAATGATATTATTTTAACGATATACATGTATTTAAGTTGCACTGTAATCATTGACTACTGAAAATCAGAATGTCATGTATTAACTACAATAGTAGATAGAAGTTTTGGAATTCCTAAGCCTTTACATAGAGAATGTCTTAATATATCTTCAGAAATATAAGTGGTTTGGGGATAGTTTTTCAGGGAGAAACTGGTGAACCCTAAATCTGTAGTGCTTATTAAAAGATGTCTGAGGACCATGTAACAGTTTGCCTTCTGTGATTGGAACATAAATATAGTGAAATATATCTTTGTGGAGGCAAAATTGTATGCTTTAACTTTACATAAAGGTAAAAGAGAAATCAGAAATTTGGAGGGCAAGAATTTTGCCAAGAATGAGGATGTACAAATACTATAAATTAAACGTTAAATTTAGCACTGAGCTTTCTAGCAACTATAGCAAAAAGGAAAGAGATGGGTGATAAAAGAAGGCTAATCCTATCTAATAAAAGAGAAAAATGGTAATTGGCGTACAACGATACCCTTTTCATTGGCTAATCAGGGCTATATGCAAATTAACTGCCAACTATGATTGGCAGTTAACTGCCAACTAAGATTGGCAGTTAACTGCCAACAAGATGGCGGTTAATTTGCATATGTAGGCACAATGCAGGGAGGTGAAAGGGAAAGCAGGAAGAAGCCCCCTGCCACTGACAGTGATCGAAAACCCAGGGGGGAGCTAAGAGCTGGGGGGCAGGGCAAAGGCGGCCCTGGGGCCGCCTTTGCCCTGCCCCCCAGCCATGATCGGAGAATCAGGCGCCTTTGCCGCCCTGGCCAGTGATAGCAGGAAGTAGGGGTGGAGCCAGCGATGGGAGCTGGGCACGGTCGAAGCTGGCAGTCCCGGGAGCTAGGGGTCCCTTGCCTGGGCCTAAAGCTGAGCCCACGATCATGGGGCCGCTGCAGCTGCGGGTCCCCGCTGCCCGGGCCGGACGCCTAGGCCAGAGGCGTTAGGCCTGGGCTGGGGCGGAGCCTGCAACCGCGGGGAGCTGGGGGTCCCCTGCCCAGGCCTGACACCTCTGCCGGAGGCCTCAGGCCTGGGTGGGGGGCAGAGCCAGGGATTGGGGGGATATGATGGTCCCCTTGCCCAGGCCTGAAGCCTGGGTCAGAGGCGTCAGGCTTGGGCGGGGGTGGAGCAAGCGATCAGAGGGAGATGGGGGTCCCCTGCCCAGGCATGATTCCTGGGCCAGAGGCCTCAGGCCTGGGCGGGGGCCAGAGCCAGTGATCGGGGGGAGATGGGGGTCCCCTGTCCAAGCCTGACACCTCTGGCGGAGGCGTCAGGCCTGGGCAAGGGGCCGATCCTGCGATTGGAGGGTGATGGGGGTCAACGCCTGAGGGCTCCCAGTATGTGAGAGGGGGCAGGCTGGGCTGAGGGACACTCCCCTCCCCACACACACACCCAGTGCACGAATTTCGTGCACCGGGCCCCTAGTTCTTTCATAAAAAAGATCACTTTTTCTGGCTCTAAATTCTAGGAGATAGATCTTGGTCTTTTGGTTTTTGTAATTTTTTTCACATATTCTAAAATGCAATTCATAGAGTTTGAATTTTATGCAAATCAAATATTTATTCATTTGGCTTACCTATATGTTTCTGCATTTGTGCTTTCATTTCAGGGAACTGTGCACTAAACTTTATAGTATGAGCTGGGGAAATACACAGAGTTGGCAAGAGTTTGATCGCTTTTGTGAATATAATCCAGTGGAAGTGTCCATGTTGACCTGCTTAGCAGATGTTCGGGAACCTTGCCAGTTGGGCTGTAGAAACCTTACTTACTGTACTAATTTTAACAACAGGTAGGAGCAAATTACTGTACATGGAATGGAAGTATTTTGTCCTTGGTTTTCTTGTTTTTAAATAAGTGAAAAGACCACTATATTTTGATTTTGTTAAGTTAAAAGGCAGTAGTCTTTCTTTATGATTTCACCTTTCAATGCTATACTCCATGTGGTAAATCCTCTCTGGGAAAGGAAGCACTGTAACAGAGTTCCTTCTAATCTAGGAGGATTTCCTGATTAGAATTTTACCCACCACTTCTCTCTATAAAGTAATTGCCTCTTGATTCCATCTGGCCTTTTTTTCTCTTCAGGCCAACAGAGCTTTTCAGGAGTTGTAATGCTCAGTCAGATCAAGGAGCCATGAATGACATGAAGCTATGGGAAAAAGGAAGCATAAAGATGCCATTTATCAACATACCTGTTCTTGACATTAAAAAGTGCCAGCCAGAAATGTGGAAAGCAATAGCTTGTTCACTGCAGATTAAACCTTGTCATAGTAAATCCCGGGGGAGTATTATTTGCAAGTAAGTTTCTTTCATCATAAACACTCTCCAGTCTGGGTTCAGCCCTCCGTGATCTTCACCCGTAGCCTGTTGGAGTTTCTCTCCCACCGCTTCCCTCTGCCCATCACCCCCACAGGTCACAGGCTTTCCCACTGTTCTTCCTCTGCTTGAAAGTTCTTCCTACATCTCCATTTGCCCACAGCCTGTCCTTCCTAACCCCTCAAATACCTGTCTTTCCCATGGATTCTTCCCACTTTTCTCCAGCTGGTAGTTAATCCTTACTACAGATTTCTTACTTTTACAAATCTTAAGGAACTTGATTCAACAAACATTTATTGAGTATCTTCAATGCACAATTCTATTTTTATATTTCAATTGTGCACTTATATTCTGTTCAGCATGGCTCTCCTTGAGTTTATTCTTCTTGCCTGCTTTTTTCTTATATCCTCTTTCTCTTCTTTGGGGATTAGCATAATCCTGACACATGTTTGATAAGTGAAGGAGTTAGTGCATATAGTCATTAGGGCCTGTTCCTAGTAAACACTTATGAGTGGTTTGCTTAGGAGATCTAGGACAAAATAAAGATGAAAGCTGCTATAGTGGGTGAAGCCAAAAGCATTAACTACATTGTATTCAATGTCAACTGCTCTTCAGACACTTTTTTTAAAAGCTTTTCCAAAACCAAATAAATATCCATCCCCTAAATCATTGTGTGGCTGGTGCTGCTGAGCACTTAATGACTGATTGCCAATTATTTCAGTCTTAAACAGGGTCTAGATTTGTCCTCTGACATGATTTGGGGATGACCTGATTAGGGGAGAGATGAGGGTAACTATTGGATGACAAGCAAGCATCAACAGGTGGGAAATTTATAGACTCTTAGCATAGAAAACTTATAGGAGTCAAATCCCTAATGAAGACTGAGAAAATTTTAAAGTAGTATACTTTCTAATTGTTATAGACCAAACACCTTAATGTTTATAACTAAAAGAATATTTTTAAAAAGAAGAAAGGGAGGGAAAAAGTAAGCATGCTCCTGAGAGAAAGGATGTATAATTTCGCAAAGAGCAAATCAACTAGCCTAAGTTAATTTTCTTTCAATGAGTGAAATGCCACATTGATGGTAATAACAGTAAGTATAATTACAAAATTTGAGCAAGGCCTTTGATCTCAGGTTCTTAAGAGAAAGTTAGGGATGCTTCCATAGTGTAATACATTGCTTACTATTCAACCTTAAGTCTGCTATGATTCCTGTTCTTTTTTGCCATACTTACACCTAACCAAGTGTGAAACATTGTTATTAAAACTCACTTTCTAGAAAGCTTCAGAAACAAAATTGATATTGACTAGACCAGTGGTCGCCAACCTTTTGGACCTCACGGACTACCAGTGGTCTCCGGACCACCGGTTGGTGACCGCTGGATTAGACAATATGAGGAGGTTCCTTGAACCCTAAATTTGTATGTGTTTTCCTTTTTAAGATCAGACTGTGTGGAGATTCTCAAGAAATGTGGGGACCAGAACAAATTCCCTGAAGACCATACAGCTGAAAGTATTTGTGAGCTTCTATCACCTACAGATGACCTGGAAAGTTGTATACCTTTGGATACATACCTCAGTAAGATTTTTAAACTTCCAAACACTTCTCCCTTCCATCTCTGCCCTTAATGTTTGCTTTGGATGAACATGTGGTTTAATGTTACTTTCTCAATTGGTGACTCTTATCTTACTTGCTTGGCCTTTTTGGAAATAATTGTCATCTTAAAATATATAAACAGAAGCAATTATCATATCAGACTGAGGAGGTAGTGAGCTGTTGCAATCAGGAATTCTAAGCAGTGAATCAGGGGCCAACATTCTCAGATAACCAGCTCCATATCATTGCTGTCTCCTTGCCATGATTTACTAGGAAGTGGAATTTCCTCAAGCCAGGCATTGGCTTGACTCACCCACCGAATAGGGAGTAATGAATGATGGTTGGAGTTAGCACATGAAAGTGGAAGTTTTTTCTCTGCCCAATACTCGTGCTGAGAGCTGAAAGAATATGTTGGTATCCCATCGAGGGATCCTGGATCTGAGCTTCCTGGCAGGAGGTGACTGTATGGTGGAAACCAGGGGTAACAAGTAGAACGCCTGCACACCAAGGAGGGTGTAGGCTGCCACCAGGGGGCATTAGTGCCATAAACTGGCGGGAAAGAGTGAATTTAGCGCCTGCTTTGTTTTCCTGTGTCAGATAGGATTAAGTTCAACTACAAATAACAGAACAACAGATAGAAGTAAAAGAAAGCCCAGAAAGAAATAGTCCGGGGCTGTTATGATGGGTCCATCATCAGGAATCCAGGTTCCTTTTTCTTTCTCCATCATCTTTAGTGCGTGGCTTCCATCATCAAAATTACTTCCTAGACTTCATCATCACAACATGGCTCCTGGAATTCTCGCCACCATATCCTAGTGTAAGGGAAAACCACCCCTAATTGTAAGGGAAACTGGGAAAGGTTATCTTTAGCTGTGGGCCCATTGCTATCCTAAGTAAAATCGGAGTTCTAGTAAAATACCTGCCATATTTTCTCAAGACCACAAACTATTTCCCTTAGCCTTTGTAACTAGTATGGCAAAAAATGAAAGCATTAGGCTAGAATCATAGGCCTCTGTGACTTCGAGCAGACTACATCTTGAGCCTCAGATTCCCTATTTATAAAATGATTGGGCTGGATGAGATAAACTCCAAGAGCCCTTCTACCTCTATTAGACTTAAAGTCTGAGTCTGGCCTAAAATCAAGTAAGCAAAACGAATGTATTCACAACATTCTCTCCCTCTCTCCCTCTCTCCCTCTCTCTCTCTCTCTCTCTCTCTCTCTCTCTCTCTCGCTCTCTCTCTCCCTCCCTCTCCCTCTCCCTCTCTCCCCTGCTCCTTATTGTCTATTTCCTGACCAGATCAAAATATAAACTCTGTTCAGGTGTGTCTGTTTTATTCACTACTATATCTCCAGTACCTAGAACTTTGCTGGACATCCTATATAATAAAAGGCTAATATGCAAATTGACCAAACAGTGGAACAATTGGTCGCTATGACATTCACTGACCACCAGGAGGCAGACGCTCAATGCAGGAGCTGCCCCCTGGTAGTTAGTGTGCTCCCACAGGGGGAGCACCACTCAGCCAGAATCCAGGCTTACAGCTGGCAAGTGCAGCAGCGGGGATGGGAGCCTCTCCCACCCCCACAGCAGCACTAAGGAGCGGGCCTAAGCTCTCAGTCGGACATCCCCTGAGGGCTCCTAGACTGTGACAAGGCTCAGGCCGGGCTGAGAGACTACCCGCCGCCCCTCCCCCACCCACCGCCCTCGCGCGCCAGTACACTAATTGCACCGGGCCTCTAGTATTATATATACCCAATAAATAAACGAATGAATATATGTTTGTACTAAATTCACAAATGACCAGAAAATCTGGGTGTTTTATTAGCTTACTAGAATCAGGCCTTGCTTTATGCTTATCAGCTGTCCATTTATTTCAGACATAATTAATCCAGAGAATTTACAGACCTCTGCTACTCTTTTGGTTAGGTTACACTGACCTGTGTTTCTGTTTTCAGGGCCAAGTACTTTAGGTAACATTGTAGAAGAGGTGACTCATCCCTGTAACCCCAACCCTTGCCCTGCTAATGAGCTCTGTGAGGTAAACCGGAAAGGGTGTCCATCTGGAGATCCCTGCCTTCCATACTCTTGTGTGCAAGGTGAGAGGTAGATGGGGTGGGATGACTATGGATGTGTTGCTGGCGTTTCTTTATAGGAGTTATCCTATAAGATCACAAGGGACTTTATTTTCTAAATTATGTTTTTCTATAATGTTTGTGGTTTTCCTAGTAAACATGTCATTTGTGTAAGCAAAAAGGACAAAGACAAATGTAATTATTAATAGTCATTTAGATTATAAACTAATATTGATCCAAAACTAGGCTCTCATAATGATTATATGGTTCTTGACAGAAGGAAAAAGAACTTTGGACCAGTTTTTTATACTTTGTACTTTGTGTTGTAATGTTTGAGAATATGTACTGAATGTTGTTTGTGGTTTTTCTTCCTTTTTTTAATATTTAGAGAAAAGGCATTCTCAGTGGGATGTGTAATTACTCCATAAATTTTTATTTTATTTATTTATTTTTTTAATCCTCACCTGAGGATATTTTTCCATTGATTTTTAGAGAGAGTGGAAGAGAGAGGGAAAGACAAAGAGAAATATTGATGTGAGAGAAACACATCAATTGGTTGCCTTCTGCACCAGGTCCTGGGCCAGGGAGGAGCCTGCACCTGAGGTGCGTGCCCTTCACCGGAATCAAACCTGGGACCCTTGGGTCCACGGGCCGATGTTCTATCCACTGAGCCAAACCGGCCAGGGCAACTCCATAAATTTAATGTTGTATAGAAATGTGTATGACTTTAAGGCAGAACATTTTTTTATCTCATAGAATTTTGGTAGTCTTTAGCTCTTTGCCGGTTCCTTTAAAATATAGTTGAGGCAACATTGTGCTTTCATTTATTTATTTCCCAATTGAAAATGTTTCTATATCATGTTAGACTTAACATTTTTAAATGTGTGTAAAATAAAAAGGAACAAAAGATAAAATTAAATAAGCATGATGTCTCAAAGGATCATCTATAATATTTGTATAATACCATAATATACCAGCTATAGAGTCATAACAAATCTTGTTAAAATTTGAAATTAATGGGTTTCCCTTAAGCCCAATCAAATATTCAACTTTCTTTAAAAGTTAAGGTATACTTACATTCCATCACTAAAAGTTTTATGACCAAGATTATTCTAAAAATACTATCAGTTTTTATACTCTATTTTAAAAATATCTGTGGTTTTAAAATATCTTTGATAAGCCTCCCAAAATAAAAAAACTACATATCTTGTAGCAATTTTAAACAGAATATAGCAACTTTGGGATATAGGTCAGTGATGGCGAACCTTTTGAGCTCGGCGTGTCAGCATTTGAAAAACCCTAACTTAACTCTGGTGCCATGTCACATATAGAAATTTTTTGATATTTGCAACCATAGTAAAACAAAGATTTATATTTTTGATATTTATTTTATATATTTAAATGCCATTTAACAAAGAAAAATCAACCAAAAAAATGAGTTCGCGTGTCATAGGTTCGCCATCACTGGTATAGGTCCTTAATCACCACCATCTCACAGAACATGGAATTTTTGTTTGCGAGAATATGTTTTTGGCCAGTGAATCAAAACAATTACTTACTTTGGTGAAAAAGTCTCTTAATCTTTAATAGACACACAGAACCTATAAGACTTATGTGAAATGTATCTAATGCATAAAATAGTATCATAAAACAATACCATCTCTCTCAGCTAATTTTTGTTTATACAGGTTGCAAATTGGGAGAAGCCTCTGATTTCATCGTTCGTCAAGGGACACTAATCCAGGTGCCATCGTCCGCAGGTTCGGAAGTTGGTTGTTATAAAATTTGTTCATGTGGACATAGTGGACTCTTAGAAAACTGCATGGAGATGCACTGTATAGACCTTCAGAAGTCTTGTATTGTTGGAGGAAAAAGAAAAAGTGAGTCTTGAACTGTATTTATTTGCTTTTTGTTTTTAATATGAGATTAGTTATCTTAACTTTGTAGGAAGAACATTGAATGGATTCTCACCAAAGTCTAAAAATCAGATACTCCAGGGCAGTATTTTTCAAACTATACAAGGACACCAGGACTTCTGAGAAATTCTCTTAGAAGCCTCCTCAAGAAAGGACTAAAAGCTAATAATAATTAACACTTACTGAACTCTTAACTGTATGCCCTGCACTATGCTAAGTTTTATGTATGAGATCTTATTTGAAAAAAAGAGTGCTCTTGGCTTGCAAATTTCTGCCCTAGAGCATTTAGTTCATATTCTGCTTAGCTAAAAAAAATGTCAAGTAGGTACTTTGTATCACAGAAAATATCTAAGGATAAACAAATTCCTTCCTTCCATAAACTTTCACTGATTAATATCTATTCTATACAAAAGGGCATACTCGTGCCCCGTGGAGCTGAGCCTGAGATGAGGGATTGAGGTCATGCTTTCCTTGATAAGAGGGGAGAGAATTTGAGCCACAAAAAGTAGCAAACCAAGCACTCTTCAAGAAGCCAGTTATTTCTGCAAGGGCATTGGGAGAATCTGTGGTCCAAAGGTGGCATTAGGGCTGGTCCTGGAGAGATGAGTGAAGTTCCAGAAGGAGGAGAGCATTTGAGGCAGAAGAGCAGCCAGAAGCATTCTCAGAGAATAGGGAGCAGTCTGGTGAGACCAGCCCGTTAGGGGTTTGGGGAGAGGGTGAGGTAGAAATACACAAATATAAATATAAATATACAGATTTAACTCCAAATTTGTATATTCAGAAGTCAATTTTCAAGAACTTCTATTTTAAAACTTTTAAAACTATTAAGCTTTAAATTTATGATTATTTATAAATGCATGATATGGAACAACATTTTATTTCTCTCAGGTCATGGAACATCCTTTAATATCGACTGCAATGTTTGTTCTTGTTTTGCTGGCAATTTGGTGTGCTCGACCCGCCTGTGCCTCAGTGAACACAGTTCAGAAGATGACCGGCGCACCTTCACAGGTAACCGTGGTCACGGAGAGAGATCCTTGGCAGGCCAGCCTCCCTTTGTACCCATTTTTCCTTCCGGGCAGCTTCTCTGGTCTTGTCTCAATTGCAAAAATACACAGTAAAATGAGTGCATAATCTGTATTTATGAGAGTAAGATACTTTCCCTCTCTGGATCTGTTTCCTCCTCTATGGATTGAAGGCATTAAACAAAATGGTTTCTTAGGGCCCTTCCAGCACTAATATTCTGGAATTTCATGCAAAAAGAACAGGGTCAGTCAGTGATTGGGATGGTTTTAGTTAAATGGAATTTTTCTACCTGCTAAAATACCCCATTTACCCCTGCAAGTATGGTCATGATCTAAAATGTCTGTGTGTTTTCTATGTTTGTTTCTGTTCTGATGCTTTTCTCACCACTTTCTTTTTTAAAAATATATTTTTATTGATTTCAGAGAGGAAGGGAGAGGGAGCGATAGAAACATCAATTAGGAGAGAAAATCATTGACCAGCTGCCCCCCACTAGGGATCGAGCCCGAAACCCGGGCATGTACCCTGACCAGGAATCAAACCATGACCTCCTGGTTCATAGGTCGTTGCTCAACCACTGAGCAACACCAGCCAAGCTCACCACTTTATTCCTTGACTTTCCTTAGTTTAGCCCACTGGTTCATATATGGTAGAGACTCCTATAAACTAAGCTATAGGTAGGAAAAGTAAAGACTGTTTCTCCCAGTCTGGTGTATAAAATCTAGGATTTAGATGTTTGAAATCTGGCTTGGGGGATTTCTGGGAAGTTAAAGGGTAATACCAAAAACAAGACAGAAGGCTGTAAACTCCTCACATGGGTTCTTTCCACTGGTTTCCTTAGGGGTTTCTCCAAAAAATTAACCTGGAAAATTGTTTTAATTTTGAGACAAGAATTTTTCTGAACAAATACAATTAAGAATACTACTTTCTTGACTTTCCTATGCTTTCTGCTACTGGAATGCTCACACCAGCTACAGTAGGTGAAAATGTTGGTGAGATGAGATGCTCTTTTCTTGAGATGAAGCTGCAGTTGTCAACAGCAGCTGCACAGTCTACTGGTATTTATTGGCCTCTGCTTTTTCCCAGATCTGAAATACCGCTGGTTCTGGGTAAAGAGGAACCAGGTGATTGCCCTTGTCTTGTTTCATACTGCTACAGCTATTTGATTTTTCTTTCCCTGGAGTGGGGTTGGGGAGAACAGGATAGGGTTTACCTACATTGTATCTCCAGCACATTGGAAATAAGAAGTGAACAGCAGACTGATGGGGAAGTATAGGCAAGATGAACTCCACCCCATCCTCTATGAACCCTAATAAGCACCAGCCCTCATTGCTAATTGTTGTTCTTTATTTATTATTATCCTTTATCTACTCTGCTCTGCTCTGCTAAGGACAATAATTCTGCTTAGAAAAACCATGAAACTCCCATAGGAATGAAGAGTGAACTAAGGATGTAGCCGGGAGACATTTATTTATTTATGTATTTGCTTACATTTAAATGATTTTGAAAGATGGACTTTACAATTATCAGGACCCCTTTCCCTGCAGCCCCTCATGTCCTGAAATAAATTAAGTTCATGACTATTTAGCTAACAGACTCTCAGGAGATTTTACTGGCCCCAAAATGCACATTTCTTGGTACCCAGATAGTGTTCCAGTCCAAACATGACTCAGAGAGAGAGAGAGAGACATTCATAAAAATTCTTAAGCCTCAAAACTACAATAATTTCCCGACTTACCTGGTTCTCCCCCTTCCAGAAGGAGACGGGAAGAACCTATGTGAGGAGTTATAATCTTCTCTACTTTGTCTTGTTTTTTGTACTTGTTGGTCCATATTCTGCTTACCCAAAATCTAAGGTGGGTACAGTCTAGAAATCCCCCAAGCCAAACTTTAAACTTCTAAATTCTAGATTTTATACTCCAGATTAGGAAGAACATTCTTTACTTTTTCTACCTATACCTTTGTTTATAGGGGTCCCTAACCCTGGCATCAAAGTCTGGGGGCCCTCAATTATCTGGCAATAAATGATACAAAGGAAAGCCATTATTCAGCAAGTGGCATTTCAGAGCCTGCTGCCTCTCAGAGATTGTAGGGCAAGTTTTTTTAAACTTAATTTTCAATCTATCTTAACATGAGACCTCTACATGATTGTTAGTGGTTTGCCTTCCTAAGGAAATATCAGGGAAAGGGGCATATCCAAGTCCACATCTTGAGACTGTTTCCTCTCTTCAGGACTGCCCTGTAACTGTGCAGACCAGTTTGTCCCCGTGTGTGGGCAGAATGGACGCACCTACCCCAGTGCGTGCATTGCTCGCTGTGTGGGCCTCCAGGACCAGCAGTTTGAGTTCGGATCGTGCATCTCAAAAGACCCATGTAATCCTAACCCCTGCCCCAAAAACCAGAGGTAAGTCAAATGGCGCCTCATCCTTTTAACGGAAGATGAGCATCTAGTATGTACAGACAATGAAAATACAAAGATGAATTCAGAAGGTCTCTGCCCTGGTGGGAGTCTAGAGAGCAAGAGCCAGGGAAAGCTGGTTGGTGACTTGCTGTGTGATTGGGGGCCTGGGAGTGGAGCAGCTGGTGCAGCCTGGGGGAGGCCGAGAAAGCCTATACGATGTGACATTCGTCTGGAAAGATGAGTGGGACATGGCAGGCAAGGTTTACACTGGAGGAAAGATGATGTTGCAGTGAAGGCAGAGAGAGCAAAGATCCTGACTGCTGGCCATCAGATAGCACGGTATATGCTGGGAGCTGTAGCAACAGTTTTGTAAAAACTGGAACAGAAAGTGTGAGGCAAGGAGGGGTAATATGAGATGAGAGAAATGAATGTATTCTAATTATTAACTATTTATGCCCGATAATAATGGGAAATTTTCTTTTACTTACTTACCTCCATTTTAGGAACTGAATGTGAGAAATCTCTGGAAAATGCAGCTTCAGTATTATTTGACATTTTTTGTTAGGGGCCCTTTCTCTGCAGTTTTCTCACGAGCTCAGGGTAGAGTTGACCTGCCCTTCGTGGATTTCTGTGTGTGGTGGCCACAGGGCGAGTGTCCTGCTGGCTCTGAGGCTGCAGCCTCTGGAGCTGGGCTTCACTGGCCGCCGCATGGACCTGACAGGGCACATCCCAGTGCCACAGCCCTTTGCTTAGGAAGGACTTTGTGGGAAATAAGCAGTTGCCTCTCTCCATCCTTAAAACTCTGTGCAGTGGGGAGGGAGAGGAAGAGTTTCTGATGTGTTAAAGAAAGAGCAAAGGGAATTGGTTGCCCATCTGGAAAAGTTTATACCATGAAATCTAAGGCCATAAAGTTCCTATGGAACGAAGACAGAGTGCTATGCATTAAAAAACGTATATAAAGAAGTAAGCCAAAAGGATAATATAGTTGTGTTGGGAGGTAGAATTGAGGGTTGTTTAGTATCTGCTTGTTTGTTTTCCTCTATTTGCTAATCTTTCTAATAGATTATCTTGGTTTTATAATTTAAAAATGTATAAAATCTCAAAAGTGGGATGTCCTTTCTGAGTATAATACAGTGATGGCGAACCTATGACACGCGTGTCAGAGGTGACACGCGAACTCATTTTTTTGCTTGATTTTTCTTTGTTAAATGGCATTTAAATATATAAAATAAATATCAAAAATATAAATCTTTGTTTTACTATGGTTGCAAATATCAAAAAATTTCTATATGTGACACGGCACCAGAGTTAAGTTAGGGTTTTTCAAAAAATGCTGACATGCCGAGCTCAAAAGGTTCGCCATCACTGGTATAATACAAAATCAACATAAAAAATTGAAAACTGCAGCTATATGAAAATGAAAATGTTCTTCATGGTTACAGACAAATAACAAACTGGGAAGAATATCACAGAGAATGGTCCGATGTCCTTATAATATAAGAGTCCTTACAGATCAATGTGAAAAAGATCAACAGGCTAATATAAAAATGGGCAAAGAGTGATAACATAATAGAAAAATGGACCAAGGACATAAACATAGAAAAAGAAGTAACAAATAGTTCTTGAACACTTGAAAAGGTGCTTTTACCCCTGGCCAGGTAGCTCAGTTGCTTAGTGTTGTCCAAGGTTTGAAATACACATGCTCTTTGAATCAGCATTTTCTCGATACACCAAGGTTGCGGGTTTGATCCCCAATCAGGGCACATACAAGAATCAACCAATGAATGTGTAAATAAGTGGAACAAGAAATCTCTCTCTCTTTCTCTCATCAATAAATAAAAATAAAAGATGCTTTTAATAGTTAGGGTGAGTAACTCTAGCTACTGTATATAAACCCCAAAGTATCATTACTTTAACATAACAGAAGTTCAAATACAGTCCATTTGGATGTTCAGCAGGTGGCTTTCCACGTGGTGACTCAGGGACTTAGGATCCTTCCGTCTAGTGACTCTGCCAGCTCTGACCTCGGCCTCCTAGTCCTCCTCTGTATCCTCTGCATCAGGCCAGCCGATGAGAGAAGGGAGGTGATGGAGATTGCTCCTGAGAAGCTTTTGTGGGCCAGGTTTAAAAGTGGCATTCATCTCCACTTCCAGCACATTCCATTGTCTAGAACTTAGTCACTTGGCCACAACTGCCTGCAAGGGAAACTAGGAAACGTAATCTGGATGTGTTCCCAGGAGGAAAATTAAATGAATTTGATGAATGTCTACTAATCTACCAAAATGCTTAACCTTCCTCATATTAAGCAAAATGTAAATTAAATTAAAACTCCAAGGTGTACCATTTTCCATCTACCAGATTGACAAAGATAAAAAGTTTGATAACAAGGAAACATATGTAATACTATATGTAATACTTTAAACCATTAAAAAAATGAAAAGAAAAAAAAAGATTTCCACTCTGAAAAAAAAAAAAACGTTTGATAACACAATATAGAGAAATAGGCACTCCCATACAAGAGCGGGTTAGAAGGAGGATTGGTATGTCCTCTATGGAAATTTAGTAATAGTGTTTGCTGCTGGTGAAGGGAACTCAGTGACTGGGACACAAAAATAGGAGAGAGACTTATTTTTCTCTATATACCATTTCACACTTTTTCAGTTTCACCATGGGCTTGTATTATCTGTTCAAAAATAATTGTTTAAAAAAAAAGTATTCCTTCATAAAGTATGTACCAGGCATATTCCTAAATGGTAGGTCACAACAGTAAGCAAGACAGTAACCCATGTTTAATTTACCCCCCAGTTCCCAACTTTTCCTATTGGTCCTCTTATTTCTATACTAGAGGCCCAATGCACAAAATTCATGCAAGGGGCTCAGCCCTTGCAGCCCCGGCTTTGTCCAGAAGGTCGTCCAGAAGGTCGTTCGGCTGTCCGGTCTAATTAGCATGTTACGCTTTTATTATTATAGATATTCAAATTGAAAAGTTTTTCTTCGTAAAATTACCAAGTTTCTCCTGATGGTCTTGGTTCTCATTCCTTCCATGTTAGTAAGTGATTAAGTTCTAAATATTCTTTTCCATTATTTCCCTTCAAATATCTTAAATTTCCATAACTGCACATAATCTAATTTTCAATCCCACAAGAAAAGACAACCATACATAGCAGTAGTGATGGTGGTGGTGGTGGTTTCAGTGCAGGAGGCTTATCCCTAAGAGGATGGAAGTAATTTCCTTTGAAATTAAATAATGCTGGCTACTATCTTCTTTTGTTTTACAGACTAATATTTGTATATCTGTTACTTCAAAGACCCAGTGAAAGCTAAACATATTATCTTCCTGTAGAAAGTTATAAATACTCTTTATAGAAATGAGGGAAGCAGAAAAGTCTAAAGAAGAAAAGAATCATCATCCCTAATCCCTCTTAGTTCAGGAGTTGAGAATGAAGCAAGGTCCAGATGTTTCTAGGAAAACCTGGCTTCATGGAGTGATGTTCTCTCAGGGACTCGCAACCAGCCAGCATCAGGTCCCCAGCCTCGTCAGCACAGAAACCTGAATTTTTCAGCACATGTTGTGAAGCCTCCTCTTAAGACAGACTGATATTAGCCAAGCTAAAAACTAAGTCCCTGAAAATGTTTCATTTATTATTGACTACAGGGCTTCCAGCATCAGCCCCACTTGATGGCCTCATGTCATGCCATTCCTGCCTGTGCATTCTTTGCTCCTGCCCTCAGGATCACCTGCCCTTCCCAGCACCACAGAGTCTTGAGCATCACACCTTTGCATATGCTGCTTCCTCAGCCTTCAGGCCAGTGCAGCCTCCTTAACCTCCAGGTTCCAGCCAGGGACCACGCCACCCGTGCTTTCTCCAGGCTCCTCGTCAGGATGACTGCTTCCCATTAGCATTCTGTGTGTGCTCTTCTACCTGATAGCCTACTCTGTGTGTGCTCGACTGTCCTGCTCTCCGTAAGCTCTTGGGGATAGGAAGTGTTTTCAGTTTCCCTCCTGCTCTCGACCGCCTGTCCTTGTCAGTGCTTTGCCGCCCCCTCCCCATAGTCCTTCCTGGCTCCTGGTGCACCTTTGTGTTTTTCAGGTGCATAGCCAAACCACAAGTCTGCCTGACGACTTTTGACAAATTTGGGTGTAGCCAGTTTGAGTGTTTGCCACGACAGCTCACCTGCGACCAGGTCCGAGATCCTGTTTGTGACACGAACCACATGGAGCACAGCAATCTCTGCACTTTGTACCAGCGAGGGAAGAGCCTCTTGTACAAAGGCCCATGCCAGGTACAGTTGTATAGCTGACAAGCCCAAGGCACAGAGATAAAATTGCTTTTACAGATGAAGACCACTCGAAGGTCTTCTCTGAACCCTGTTCCATCCAGAGAACTCGGCCCTCTACTAAAAGGAACCACCCCAGACGGCCTTTTCCTCCCAACTCCGGAGGACTTCCTTGCTAGTGTGTGTGCCTTTGCCCATCTAGTGTACCAGCAAGAAAAGAGAGTGGCTTCTTATAGGAAAAGAATTTAAAGTTTCCCCCCTCACCATGAGTCGGCACCATTTCCACTTTCCGTAGTTCTGTGGGCCCTCACTGGAAAACAAATCAGGAAGAATGGGCATTAAAACAACCAAGAAAAGAGTTCTTTTCCAAACACTCTTCCAATGAAGTCTCTATCACATCACTGAAATTAATCAGAAGTTTCTCTAAGACAGTGTCTTTTTATATCAGTTTATCTTTGTGTCTTATAAGGTTGTGGAATCTGTATTCATGTTTTCATGTTTTAAGAATAACCTCAAGGACAACCCCGCTGAGGCTTCCCATACACCTCTGATCTGTGTGCTGGCCCCTCTCCCCGGGAATCCTCTGCCCACAGCCAGCCAACACCTGGCATGATTGCTTCTCATTTCCTGGTCTTCATTGTCAGGAAAATCCCTTCCTCAGTTTCTCTCCCCAGGGAGCTTGTGTTCTGATACCTGCTACATTGAATTCCCAGTCTTCTCTTCTCTTGTGCCCTCTTCCTGGCTATTTTTCTCTCACAGAGTCCTTACCTGCTAATGGATCTAGAGCAGTGGTTCTCAACCTTCCTAATGCCGCGACCCTTTAATACAGCTCCTCATGTTGTGGTGACCCCCAACCATAAAATTATTTTCGTTGCTACTTCATAACTGCAATTTTGCTACTGTTATGAATCGTAATGTAAATATCTGATATGCAGGATGTATTTTCATTGTTACAAATTGAACATAATTAAAGCATAGTGATTAATCACAAAAACAATATGTAATTATATATGTTTTCCGATGGTCTTAGGCAACCCCTGTGAAAGGATTGTTTGACCCACAAAGGGGTCGAGACCCACAGGTTGAGAACCGCTGATCTAGATAGAGTCTCTCTGCCCCACGGATCTCTCCACTCTTCCTTCTCCTTATCCCGTACCCAAGTGTGAAATGATAAAGCCTCCATATTTGCATGAAGATTGATTTTGTTTTCTTCAAACGGGCACTTCTGGAATGATAGAAGTCTGAGGGAGTGGGAGTTTTATCTCCTATCGGTTCACACGAGTGAGCACCAAGTCCCAGAACGGCTGAGAACAGTCATCTCTTCAGTTCATTTTGGGACAGCCCGCTTGTCCCCCTCCACCATGTGGAGGCCACCTCAGGAGCTTAATTAAGAGGGTCCCCAGAAATTATATCTGCATCTTTTCTCCTTCCTGAAAGTAGGGAGATCTACTGAGGAGCCTCGGTTAGGAAACATGCGCCATACAGGTTTCCAGGCTAAGTGTGATTATTTGCCCTCAGCCCTTCTGCAGAGCCACAGAGCCCGTCTGTGGGCACAACGGGGAGACCTACAGTAGCGTGTGCGCAGCCTACTCGGACCGCGTGGCAGTCGATTACTTTGGGCCCTGCCAGGCCGTCGGGGTCCTCTCAGAGCACAGTTCTGTCACGGAGTGTGCTGCTGTGAAGTGTCCTTCACTCTCGGCAGCTGAGTGCAAACCCATCGTCCCACCCGGTATGTGGGGTGGGCAGGGGCGGGATTGGGAAGCCTTGATTATCTGCCTCCAGACAGTGAATCCCTGAGGAGAGCGTTAGGAGCTTATTTAAAAATTTCAAAAAAAAATCTTAACTCTACCTGATACTGATTAGGTGCATAACTCTGGGTTGACCTTAAAAAGCTGTGGATTACCTTAGACATCATCTGGTCCAGTGGTTTTAAAACAATATGGCCAACTTTTTTCCAGCAAAATCTCATACCGAACACCTATACATAAACAGATAACGCAGTATTTAATTACTAAAATTATGATTATTTGTTCAAATGCATAATGTTTACTTTTAAAATATATATTACCATAAAGCTAATGAACAAAGAATTAGTAATTAACGAATGAATAATTGAAGTAGTTTTGATGAACACAAACATTTGAAATTGAGAGAAGGCCTAACCCACATGGTCCAGGAGAAAAACAGAAGACAGTTGTTGTCTGCCGTAACCAGTTTGGCTCAGTGGATAGAGCATCGGCCTACGGACTCAAGGGTCCCAGGTTCAATTCCACTCAAGGGCATGTACCTTGGCTGCGGGCATGTCCCCAGTGGGGAGTGTGCAGGAGGCAGCTGATCGATGTTTCTCGCTCATTGATGTTTATAACTCTCTATCCCTCTCCCTTCCTCTCTTTAAAAAAATCAATAAAATATATTTTTAAAAAAAAAAAAGATAGTTGTTGTCTTAGATTGGCCTTAGGATCCAATTTAGTTGTTTTAGTTGCATATAATGGAGGAAGTCTTGTAAAAAGACTATTATAAGCGATCACAGTTTTCTTAAACAACTTCCCTTACAGTCTCTTACTCTTCAGTTAAACAGAGCAGGCAGAAGAGACTTTATCCCAAGTCAGAACAGATTAGTGCAAAGTCCAGCAAGTCCATTGCTCCACCCATGAATTCATCAATTGTTTTCTGAGCTTCCACTATGTGCCACATACTCTTCTAGGCATTGGGGGCTCAGCAGTGAGTAAACCAAAGTCTCCTTCCTCCTGGAGACCTTGTTCTGATATTCTGTTGGGTTTTTTTAACACTTTAAAATAATTTTTAAAGTTATATTAGAGTTAAACACCCATGGAATCCCTGAAGTACCTGCTCCTTTGTTTTCAGGTAGAAATCAAAAGCCCAGGAGAGCACTTGCCCAGGGTCACAGTGAGGTTGAGGCGAGGCAGGGCTAGGCTTTGTGTCTCTCTGTGCTGCCTCGCACCACAGCACCTCACCCTGAGAAGTAGTAAAGGGTGAAGCGAGGATGGAGGAAGGATTTGGGTAAATGTATAGATTAGCCGTGGCCTGTTTGAAATGAATAAAATTAAAAAAAAAAAAAAAGACCGTACCCTTTTATGTAATGTTTACTTTGAATTCATATTAGTTCACACAAACACTCCGTCCATGCTTTTGTTCCGGCCCTCCGGTCCAGTTTAAGAACCCATTGTGGCCCTCAAGTCAAAAAGTTTGCCCACCCCTGGTATAGATTGTAAGACCCCGGGTTGGTCAGGGGACCTAAAGTGCAGTCATCAGGGAGGCCAGCTGCAACTCTCCTCGCACAAAGCGAAGGGTTGGTCCTGTCACCAACTGTTTTGTGTCCTTGGTTCTAATTCTGACCACAGATGATATGGTTTCTGTTGCACAGGTGCTTGTTGCCCATTATGTGCTGGGATGTTAAGAGTTTTATTTGACAAAGAAAAACTGGATACAATTGCCAAGGTAAGTTGCTTTATATGCTGGGTGGAAACCTTATTGGTAAACCGCTGTAACCCTTCAGAGTAGAGTGTATTGTCCCAGTTATAGATGAAGAGACTGATTTGCAGAGAAGCAGCTTGCCCGAGGCCATTCAGCTCGTAAGCGGTGAAATGAGGGTTTGAACTCCAGCTGTCTGGCTCCCGATCCTGGGCTTCCTTCCTACACCCTGGCTGGGTGGTGACCTTGCTCCAGGCAGCACAGCCCGAGCCTTTCTGGGAAAGGTCCCCTCCTGGCACAGGAAGCAGGTTAGGGCTAGAGGCAAAACCAGGCGGCCAGAGACTGGTAGCTGCCAGATGGTCTCGGGGTTGCCTGCCCTCACGGTCCCATTTCCCTGTGGGCTGCTTCCAGAGCCAGCCACCATCCCGTGAGAGTTTTGCCTCTTTTCTTTTTCTGTACCATCGCTTTTACTGCCCACTGTTAACGAATGAATTGCCGGGGTCCAACCCCAGCAGGTCCAGGGGTCCCCAAAGGCGTGGACGGAGTCGGCGAAGAAGGAATGACATGGAGACAGCGTTCAGTTGATCAGCAACCTAGCCAGGATCTCTAGCCCGGATCTCCAGAGAGGTTCTGCTTCGGATCTCCAGCGAGGCTCTGCAGCCATGTTCCCTCGCTAGGTTCCCCAGCCAGGCTCTGTCCAGGCTCTCCAGTCAGATTCAGTGTCCAGGTTCCAGTCAGGTTCTCCTGCCAATCTCTGTAGTCAGGTTCAGTCCAGGATCCCTTGCCATGTTCTCCCCCTAGGCTCTGTCTCTAGGCTCCGAGGCCAGTCCCTCTCCAGGATCCTCCGGCATGCTCTCGCCAGCGAAGTTCTTCTGTCTCTAGAGAACGTTCTGTGTAGGTTCTGTGCCTAAGCTCTGTCTCTCTTGGTCCTGTCTTCCAAGCCCTGTGTCCTTAGTTCTGTGTTCTGAGTTCTCTGTGTTTCTGTCTTGTTACAACTGTATTTATACCAGTTGATTCAATCCTATCAATCTCTATTACAAAGGTTAGGGCGTTTCTTATCTCCATTCCAGGGAGAAAAGATTATGTAGTTTAAGCATGATTGTTCGTAGTTAAAGGGATTAATTACCCGCCTGGCACTTAGTTGAGGGGTTTCATTCCCTCCCTAACTTCAGGGGAAAATCCCTACCTGGGGATTCAACCTTTCTCGGAGAGGTGACTTTGGTTAAAACACAGCGCCAAGAAGGTGAGCAAACATATTAAGAACCGTATGCCATATATGCCAGGTCCCTTGAAACAGCAAGGATAGACCGGCTCCCGGCAAATTCCCCCTTTTTTATTTTTTAAAAGCAAGCATTAAAAAGAAAAACCTGAAACGCTCTCTTGTATCCATTTTAAGAGTAGGATTGGCGCTTTCTGCTATTACCTGAGTCCTGATCTATCATCCCAGGGAGAGCTTGCCAATCCTGCACTTTCCCGGGGTGGAAAGGCTGCAGTGGGGTTAAGGATAAGGCTCCTTGGGCCTACCTTCTCCCATGCTTCTACATTTACCTTTCCGGCACCTTTCCTTCCTCAGAAAAGCATGGACATATTTCTTGTATAAAATGTTCCATCTGACTGGGAGTAACCTTAACTCCTCTGCTAGCAAGCATATGTGTTAAAAGATCAATACGGAGTCTTTTTTTCTTTAGACTCAGTATGGCACATCTTCTTAATCTAAAGACCAATACAGAGTCTTCTTTCTTTGGACTCAGTATGGCACATCTTCTCAATCTAAGGATCAATACAGAGTCTTCTTTCTTTGGACTGAGTATGGCACATCTTCTCAATCTAAATTCTGTACTATCCACCTTCTTACCCTACTTATCGTCTATAGGGGGGTCTGCAGTACCCTGGTGGAGTCCTATCCGTCCCGAGTGTGGGGGTTCTCAATGGGGGAGGGCTTACCTAGGGGAATCCTTTTCCAGGGGTTCCCAAAGGTGTGGACGGAGTCGGCGAAGACTATCCACCCTTTTCCTATGGTGGAGTCCTATCCATCCCGAGTGCGGGGCGCTTACCTAGGGGTCCCTGTTCGGGCGCCATATGCCGGGGTCCAACCCCAGCAGGTCCAGGGGTCCCCAAAGGCGTGGACGGAGTCGGCGAAGAAGGAATGACATGGAGACAGCGTTCAGTTGATCAGCAACCTAGCCAGGATCTCTAGCCCGGATCTCCAGAGAGGTTCTGCTTCGGATCTCCAGCGAGGCTCTGCAGCCATGTTCCCTCGCTAGGTTCCCCAGCCAGGCTCTGTCCAGGCTCTCCAGTCAGATTCAGTGTCCAGGTTCCAGTCAGGTTCTCCTGCCAATCTCTGTAGTCAGGTTCAGTCCAGGATCCCTTGCCATGTTCTCCCCCTAGGCTCTGTCTCTAGGCTCCGAGGCCAGTCCCTCTCCAGGATCCTCCGGCATGCTCTCGCCAGCGAAGTTCTTCTGTCTCTAGAGAACGTTCTGTGTAGGTTCTGTGCCTAAGCTCTGTCTCTCTTGGTCCTGTCTTCCAAGCCCTGTCTCCTAAGTCCTGTGTTCTAAATTCTGTCTGGCAATGAATCATTGAAGTACAGGTACACAAAGCAGGTGGAAACAGGGCTCCCAGACATGTAGCAGCCAGTACCTGTCACTGCCTCGAAAGTTACCCCCATCTCCCCATTGTCCTCAGAACAGTCACTTTGACACAGAGCTTCTGGTGCGAGTGCTTATTTTAGCTACAGAGCTCCAAGTCAGGCAAAACCTCATCGGCATCAACTTCACATCCAGCTGCAGGGCCCTGCACTGACGGGTTCCTTGGCCAAACAGCCCCTTGGCTTAGGCAGTAATGAGGAGTTCTTTTTTTCTGATAATAGAAGTTTATTTTCTCTTTCTAGGTAACGAACAAAAAGCCAATAACGGTTCTGGACATACTTCAGAAAATCCGCATGCACGTGTCCGTCCCACAGTGTGACGTATTTGGATACTTCAGCATTGAATCCGAAATAGTGATCCTGATCATTCCTGTCGATCATTATCCCAAAGCTCTGCAGGTGGGGTTCAGCATGCAGTTGTGCGGCATGTTGTCAACTTCAAGTTCGGTGGACTTGGCAGGGGGTGGGCACAGACCAGCATGGGGAGGATCAGGTGGTGAGGAGAGGAAAGGAGGCATTTCGGCAGGGCAGGAGGGAGAAGCCGGGCGGTGTCTGAGGGACAGAGCTGCACCCTCCAGCACTTTGCCAGGTGACGGGCCAGGTACACATTTGACAGCAGAATGCTGAGTCGGGGAGGGGAGAGCTTGAGATGCTGTCGCTCTAGGTGTGGGCAGATGGAATGATCTTGGGAGGCAAGGGAGTGGCAGGTCGCACAGTGACAAAGCAGAACAGACTCCTGTCTCCTGAGTCTGTGCTCCCACCGGGGGGGAGGAGCTGGTCTTGTGGGCCCCAGTTTTTCTTCCCCACAATATCGAGGTGAACCTCACTCACATAGACCCCCAAGTTTCAGCATCAAAATAGTGAGGGCCCAAGCGAAGAGGGGAATACAAGCGGCCTCTACACTGCCATCATTAGGAAGTTCGTTCAGCCTAATTACTTGCCTCTAATTGCTCCTTCAGCAATTGGATGTGTGAACAGGCATGAAAGTCCGTTCCCTGTGACTGTGTTTAACCATGAAAGCTAATGTCTGAATGCGGATAAGCAGTGACAGGATTGTGGAAAAAGAAGGGACAGTGGCATTGTGGATCCTTTCATTTCTGATTTGATTTCCATCGATGCTGTTATTATTTATGTAGTGAATTAAGACCATAATTAAATGTTACTTTGGCTAAGAAAAAGGCAAAGTGAAAGCACATTCCCTGTGTTGGAGTAGATGTGGAATTTGACTTGACCTTTTCATGGGTTCTGTGGTTTTATATTAAGAGAATATGATTTTCCTCTCCCAGATTGAGGCCTGCAATAGAGAAGCCGAGAAGATCGAATCCCTTATCAACGCTGACAGCCCTACCCTGGCATCCCACGTCCCGCTCTCTGCCCTCATCATTTCTCAGGTGCAGGTCTCCAGCACCGTGCCGTCAGCCGGGGTCCGGGCCAGAGCGCCCTTCCCCTCTGGCCTCTTCCTCCTCACGCTGGGCTTCGCCTTGCACATGGTCTAGGACATCACTGACTGCCCATGAGACATGCAGAATGTGCCTCAGTCTCCTTTCCTGCCTGCAGGTTCCAAGTTGGAGAGTGGCCAGGTCAAAGCATTCATCACCTCTGTTCACCACACAGTATTCTTTTTTAATCTGCCAATATTAGTAGGGGTTTGGTTTTGTTTTTATAAATGTTCAAAAATTTTCCTCCAAATACTAATGAAAAGAGGATGTTTCTTCTGGTGGATCACTGCCTTCCAATTTACAGGTTGCTCATTAGGTGGGTCCCTCACTAAAATATGTTCAGTGTCACTGGTGAATGACATTGTCACTTTTTAGAAAGATAACTCACTCGACGTGGGCTTTGTATCACAGGAACTTCATTTTAGAGTTCCTGTAAGTGTTAAGGGCCCCTAGTGTTTGTGTGTTTGTTTACAGACAATAGCCTACTCTGTGTAGAAGCTGGGGGCACAGTGAAGAGCCCCTGCATTAAAGGATAGAATGGAGCTAAAGCATCTTTGGAACTATCATTAGATCATCAGGCAGCCTGAACTTACAGCATTTAATTTAGGAACCCATCCATTGTGACAAGCAAAAGCAAGCTAACCAAATGGAATCACAGTCTCAGTGGTTACAAGCATGTGTCTGTGACTTTGGTGAAAGGGAGGAGATCTATCGCATCAAAGCATCTTGCACTGTGCATCTTTATGTTAACCAGGTGTATATTCCATTCTCAGTATTCATCGAGGTAAAGAGTTTTTAAACATCAGTCTTTAAACCAATTGCTGCTACTTAAATAATTGCCAAAAAATGAAATAATTAGTAGCTCATGTAAATAATACATGATTTTCCTATTTTATTATGAAGAAGGTGAATAGCCATATTTGTAAAGTGACAATCATGTGTACTAACCCAGTACTTTCCGTTTTGAAGACACATTTGCGTTTGTGGCATGCACAATGTAGATATGTGTTCTGTCTGACTTTCTTTTCTGATATAAAATTATAGAATTATGGTTTATATATTTAAAATGTCAATCTAAATGTTAAAATGTTTGCATGTTGTCTAAGAAATTGAATACTTTGAATGTTTCACAGTTTGAAATAAGCTATTCAGTGTAATACTTTTTTGTATGCACATAAACTTAGATTTTACATGAAGTATTTTTTCAGTATTATATGTACCCTCTGAAATATATAAGGATATGCTTATTATACCAAAATGTTGTTTAAACATGGGCACTTAAGCTTTCAGAATATCTCAATGCCAATGTAGCATGTTCGTTGCAATTGCTTTTTTATATAAATGTCTTCAATGCAATATATTGGAAAACTTTTATATTTTAATAAAAAGGATCTTTATATGGTTATGTGTGCACTTCCGGGCAACGTGGACATTTAAAATGAAGCCATTTCTCGCTCTGGGGTGAGCTGTGTCGCTTGCTCTGGACTCTACTGAGGACATGTTAACGGGGCCAGGCTGGGTGCTGGCCTCCCCGGGGCCTGGGCCCCTCCCTCAGGGGAGGCTGGGGTCTGTTTCAGCTCCACTGTGGGAAGAAAGTCACACCTGCCAGCAACACTAATGACCTTGACACAAAACCCATAGAAAACATATGTTCCTTCGTTTGATTTAATTAATGATTTTCCCTCAGCCACAGGCTCCTGGAGGTCACCCTCCCACACTCCAACAGGGGGCGCTCTACACTGAGTGGCCAGATTATTATGACCGCCCCATCAGGACTTCATTGACACTTCCAAAAATACTGAATATTGAAAACTTCCTAAGCAAATACTCTCAAGGTTTTATTATTATTATTATTTGCATAATTAATTCACTTCATCGGACTGATGGGGTGGTCATAACAATCTGGCCACTCAGTGTGTTTCTCAAAGGGACCTGAGGCTGTGCCCGAGCCTTCCCCCTCTCTCAGCTGCTGAAGGGGCTTGAGGGAAGGGGAAGGGAAGCAGAGGGAAATTCCTTTCCCAACCCAACAATCCCGAAGCTGAAGGGCTAGGTTCCACTTTGTCCCGCGAGGGGAACAGGCCCAGACAGCAGAAGCACTGGTCCAGTTCCCGCAGCGAGTAGGGCAGAGCCAGCACTGCAGCCAGGTCTGGGCTTTCCCTGGCGCCGGCCGCTGGGCAGGGCGAGTGCTTCTCGGGACGGAGCCGCCCTGCGGAGCGCCCCACGCACCGGGGACGCGGGTCAGCTGAGGGGAGTAGGCTCGGCAGACCGACAGGCAGGCTTGCGGGGTGGGTCTGACTATCGGGCAGGACCAAAGAGCAGCAGGAATCATAAAAGTCACTGATCCGCTCTCCAGCACTTCCGTTTCCACGGTGCTTCTCACCTCGTCCTCTCGCCGGCCCAGAGCAAAATGGAGCACAGAGAACAAATGCCACGTCTGAGGTGGAGCCGAGTTCTCAGGAGGCAGGTGGTGAGGGTCAGGGTAAGGCAGGGGCCCTTCACACCACGCGGGAAGTTTGGTAACACCCTTGCCACGCCCCCACCTTCTCTCGTTTTTTCCAAAACTACTAGTATTGTTTTCTCATTATAAAAATAACATGTGCATTCCCCAAAGTACCTAGAAATATAAGCAAAGAATAAAGTCACCCGCAGTGCACCTGACTCTACCAGTGGGCGCAGAATCCTACGAGAGCCGTCCCTGGGCATTAATCGCTGCATTGATGGGGACAGGGCCCCTCCGCTGTCCGCGTGGGGGCGGGACTTACCTCGTGCCCTGTGAGGGACGTGAGGGAACATGGCTTCATGTTTGGGACGGCGTCTGCTGGTGGGCACGTGCCTGCCTAATGATGCACAGGTGGAAGCCCCATCTTGGCCAGACTCTCACCAGGTAATCGGGCGAAGCTCAGCCTCACCTGTTATCCCCAGGCCACTCTCCCTCCGAACTCTGCTGGACAGTCGCTTTCCCGAGCAGTCAGGCAAGTGTTCATTTTGGTCAGGGTCTGGCAGGAAAATAGGGGGCCACCCAAACTGGATCATTCGAGGGAGGCTTACTAGTGAGACCTATGACACGGGTGTGAGCAGGTGTAAGAAAGCACCGGGAGTGTGCCGCGGGGATGAGCTCCCCTAGCCCAAAGGTGAGGGGAGGCGCTGCGTGGAGCTGGCACGTCCTCCCTCCCTCCCTCGGCCTCGGCCCCTGCGGACCCAGTCGGAAACCAGAGGAAAGGGGAACCTGGTGCAGTAACCTTGCAGGTCAGCCTTCTGGGCAGAGAGCAGGGTGGAGAGTCAATTTAGGGAAGGAAGTGGAGCAAAGAGCAGCCAGCACAGCAGGCCAGGGCAGTGCCAAGAGGACCAGGAGAGGTGGCGGTATGTGCCAGTCATCCCCGCGCACGGCCCAAGGTGGGGAAGGCCTCTTGCTTTAAACTTTTGGAGGCGCTCCACTGCGCGCGCCTTCCTTGCGGACCCCACTCAGCCTCCTGAGTGCCTCTCCATCTTCTCTCCCAGGCCGCCTTCAGGCCCACATTTCCAGAGTCTCTCCCCAGCTCCCCGAGAATCCTCACCCTCCAAACCCAGACGTGGCCAGTGCGTCAGCCCAGAGCAGAGCTCCAGGCTGCCCGCTGAGGCTGTGGCAGGAACCTCTTCTGTTCAGGCTTTGCTGGCTCTGAAATGGCGGACCAGCCTCTGGCCCACGTGAGTCCAGACCACCCTTCCCCATCAGCCAGGACAGCGCCCCTCATCACGGTGAGTCCTTTTCTTCCTAAAGCAGCTCAGGGTGTCACGCGTGAGGACGGGATATCATGCTTAGAATAGAATCCATTTGGCTATGTGTCTAGAGCAGCGGTTCTCAACCTGTGGGTCGCGACCCCTTTGGGGGTCGAACGACCCTTTCACAGGGGTCGCCTAAGACCATCGGAAAACACATATATAATTACATATTGTTTTTGTGATTAATCACTGTGCTTTAATTATGTTCAATTTGTAACAATGAAAATACATCCTGCATGCCGGAACCGGTTTGGCTCAGTGGATAGAGCGTCGGCCTGTGGACTGAGGGGTCCCAGGTTCGATTCCGGTCAAGGGCATGTACCTGGGTTGCGGGCACATCCCCAGTAGGAGGTGTGCAGGAGGCAACTGATCGATGTTTCTCTCTCATCGATGTTTCTAACTCTCTATCTCTCTCCCTTCCTCTCTGTAAAAAATCAATAAAATATATTTTAAAAAAAATACATCCTGCATATCAGATATTTACATTACAATTCATAACAGTAGCAACATTACAGTTATGAAGTAGCAACGAAAATAATTTTATGGTTGGGGGTCACCACAACATGAGGAGCTATATTAAAGGGTCGCGGCATTAGGAAGGTTGAGAACCACTGGGCTAGAGAAATGAATCTGTACTTGGTTGCTTTTAAAATGGGTTGCTGTTGCTGCTATTGTCAGTATTTCCCCAATGATACATTCTAACTGGTTATTGATGCTGTCTGGGAAAAGCTATTGATTTTTTAAAAATATTCTTGGGTCTGGCTATCATTAAAAATTTTTAATATTAATTTAGTAGATTTTCTTAGGTTTTTCCAGGGAGGAGTCACAATGAAAACTATGCTCTTCCTTTCCCAATATTTACTCTTCTTCTCTCTTTTTTGTTGTCCTGGTATTGGCTAAAACAATGTTGAATAATAGTGGCGACAGCAAAAAACTTTGTTATGCTCTTGATTTGAATGGGCATGTCCCATTGTTTTACTGTTAAGCAGTCTGATGTGTTTTACTGTTTGTTTCAGGATGCTTCTTTTTATTCTGCTAAGGGAAAGTAAAAAAGTTGTTCAACTCAGTTATGGATATTGAATTGTATCAAAGATATTTTCAGCATGCATTTACCTTATATTTTTTCTTTGTCTTATTATAAGTTCTGGATATATTTCTTAATATTAAGCCATCCCTACACCCTTAAAATAAACTTTATTTGGTCATGATGTACGCTGTTAGATTCAACTTGTTGGTATTTTATCTAGGATTTGGTATTTACATTCACTATGGTTTTTTGTACCTGCTATATTTTTCAGGTTCTGGAATCAGGATAATTCTAGCTTCATGAATTGAACAGGGGAGGTTATCTATGTTTTAGAACAGTGATAGTCAACCTTTTCCATCTCCTGGCACACATAAACTACTAAAATTCTGCACCACGCCAAAAATGTGTTTTTTGCCAATCCAACAACAACAAAAAAAGGTATAATTTTGATTCATTCAAACCAGACAGTTATTGTTCTGTTAGCTGTTGTCATTTTTTAATTTGACAATCTGAGGAAAAAGAGGTCAGTGCCCCCGATTAGTCAGGTATTGCATGTTTTAAAAATATTTATGGCAGCCCTAACCGGTTTGGCTCAGTGGGTAGAGCGTCAACCTGCAGACTCAAGGGTCCCAGGTTCGATTCCAGTCAAGGGCATGTACCTTGGTTGCAGGCGCATCCCCAGTGGGGAGTGTGCAGGAGGCAGCTGATCGATGTTTCTCTCTCATCGATGTTTCTATCTCTCTCCCTTCCTCTATGTAGAAAATCAGTAAAATATATTTTAAAAAATATTCATGGCAAAAAGTGAAAAGGAAAAAATATTCATGGCACACTGGTGGAAAATTACTGCTTTAGAACATGTAAATGGTATCAGAATCATCTGTCTCTCAAAAGTTTGATAGAACTTGCTTGCAAACCTAGCTGGGTCCAGCTATCCTAATATATAAAAACCGTGGGTCCGTAACTCCGTAACGACTGGAGGCTCAACCAACCAGAAGTCAGTCCTGCAGTCAGTGCTGGGTTGCCGTGGCGACCTTCACAGCCGCTGCCACATGCTGTGGTATAAAACATAGTGTGCAAGTGATGAGAAGCGCAGGCACCACCTCCATGCCACCCCCCCCCCTCCCATCAGTCCCACCGGTCCTGAGGCGCCCTCCCTGAGCTGTTTCTGGGAAGGGCGAGGCCTGAGGGAGGACCCCGCCCTCAGAGCGCCTGGAGCGCCCAGAGGCAGATTACTAAGAGAAATTATGAATTTGAATGTTGCATTTGGTGGGAAAGTTCTCCTTCTTGGAGGGGATTTTCGACAATGTCTCAGTATTGTGCCACATGCTATACAATCGGCCATAGTACAAACAAGTTTAAAGTACTGCAATGGTTGGGGATGTTTCAGAAAGTTGTCTCTTAAAACAAATATGAGATCAGAGGATTCTGCTTATAGTGAACGGTTAGTAAAACTTGGAGATGGCGCCGAAACCGGTTTGGCTCAGTGGATAGAGCGTCAGCCTGCGGACTGAAAGGTCCCAGGTTCGATTCCGGTCAAGGGCATGTACCTGGGTTGTGGGCACATCCCCAGTAGGAGATATGCAGGAGGCAGCTGATCGATGTTTCTCTCTCATTGATGTTTCTAACTCTCTATCTCTCTCCCTTCCTCTCTGTAAAAAATCAATAAAGTATATATTTAAAAAAAAAAAAAAACTTGGAGATGGCAAACTGGATAGCAATTTTCATTTAGGAATGGACATTATTGAAATCCCCCATGAAATGATTTGTAACAGATCTATTACTGAAGCTACCTTAGGAAATAGTATATCTATAGATAATATTAAAAATATATCTAAATGTGCAACTCTTTGTCCAAAAAAATGAGCATGTTCAAAAATTAAGTGAAGAAATTTTGGATATACTCGGAGATTTTCACACGTATTTGAGTGGTGATTCCGTTGATTCTTAATAGTATTACTCCTTTGGGAATGCCATGTCATAAATTAAAATTGAAAGTGGGTGTAATCATCATGCTACTGGGAAATCTTAATAGTAAATGGGGTCTTTGTAATGGTACTGGATTTATTATCAAAAGATTGTGACCTAACGTTATCGAAGCTGAAGTATTAGCAGGATCTGCAGAAGGAGAGGTTATTCTGATTCTAAGAACTGATTTGTCCCCATCTGACCCTGGGCTCCCATTTAAATAATTTGAAGGCAGTTTCCCATGATGCCAGCATTTGCGATGACTATTAATAAATAAATCACAAGGACAAACTCTAGACAGAGTAGGAATATTCCTACCTGAACCTGTTTTTGCACATGGTCAGTTATGAGTTGCTTTCTCTCGAGTTCGAAGAGCATGTGACGTTAAAGTTAAAGTTGTCAATACTTCGTACAAGGGAAATTACTCAAGCACTCTGAAAGAGTTTTTACTCTTCATGTGGTGTACAGGGAGATATTAGAATAAGTTTAATCAATTTATCACTCATTGTTTGTGTCAGTGTTGTTTTTACAACTTGTTTTTATATCATGTCTTTGTTGTTATATCATGTTGTAATTATTTATTAAAAAATTTATATATTATATTCATATACATTTTACTAATTTTCTTTCATCTCTGACACTTCTATTATAAAGAAAGGACAAATAGCAATATTAAAATATTTCCTCTAATTAATTCCCTTTTTAAAAAAAATATATTTTATTGATTTTTTACAGAGAGGAAGGGAGAGGGATAGAGAGTTAGAAACATTGATGAGAGAGAAGCATTGATCAGCTGCCTCCTGCACACCCCCCACTGGGGATGTGCCTGCAACTAAGGTACATGCCCTTGACTGGAATCGAACCCGGGACCCTTCAGTCCCCAGGGCAACGCTCTATCCAGTGAGCCAAACCAGCTAGGGCTAATTAATTCCCTTTTAATGTGCACAAATTTCATACACTGGGCCACTAGTATTTAGATAAGCAGTGATATTTTCCTTTTTTTTTTTTAAGCATTCTGTATCTCTGTATTAAAAAATTTCTGTCCATGAGAAGGGAGCCAGATGTCAGTTTCCTACGGGGGGGGGGGGGGACGTTCTCGTGCAGGTACTGTAAGGCCAAGTCGGTCCACTCCATCTCTTGTTCTTTAACAGAGTCTGTGGTGCCACCGTTGTCCTGCTCAGGCTCAGGAAGCTCACTCAGTGGTATTGCCACATCCTCGTAGGGCAGCTTATCTTCTCGCCAAGCATCATCAATCAAATCCAAGATCCTTCCATCTCTCTGTACTTCACTGTCCATTCTCCTGCAGCTCTGATCTTGTCAAATTCGTGTGGTTGTCCTGATCCCGAAATGCTCGTTCCTTTCTTTCCCCCGCAGCTGATCTCCTTTTTTTTTTTTTTTAAGGCTATATCAGTTCATTTAGATATTTTTCTCACCTTAAATAAACCTTGGTAATTTGTATTTTCCTAGAAAAGTGTCCAGTTCAGAAAATCTCCCAGTGGAGAATTGTCCATATTCTCCTGAACACTTCTAAGAAGAGATTGCATCCCCTTTTTTATTACTAATGTGATACATTTGATTTTTCTTTCCTTTTAGATAGACATTTTTATCTATTTGATTTTGTAAAGACCTGTCTATTTAATATGTCTTCCAGCCCTTGGCTATATTTTTCAATTCCGTTCTTTTCTGTTTTCTAATGTATTCTTTTCTGCTTTTATCTATATTAACTTATTCAATTAATTTTAAAGACTTTGTTATGAAAATTTCAAACCTACAGACTATTTTATCTTTATTTGTTGTTGTTGTTGCTAATCCTCACCTGAGAATATTTTTTTCCCATTGATTTTTAGAGAGAGTGGAAGGATGGGGGAGAGACAGAGAGAGAAACATTAATGTGAGAGAGAAACATCAATTGGTTGCCTCCACCACAGTCCCGACCGGGGCGGGGGGCGGAGGGAGGGGGGGGCGGATCAAGCCTGCAACTGAGGTATGTGCTCTTGACTAGAATCGAACCCTCAACCCTTCAGTCCGCAGGCCAACACTCAAACCAATGATCCAATGGGTTAGGACATCTACAATTTTAAAGTGAAAATCCATACACTCACCCTCTAGATTCTTAATGAACATTTTGCTGTGTTTGCTTTTTTCACTTTTATCCATCTCTCCTATCCATGTACCTTATTTTATTTGTGTTTCAAAGTAACTTGAATCCATTTTTTATGCATTTCAAAGTAAGTCGCAAACATCATACATTTCACCTCTAAACATTTTAGAATTTATTCATTAACTAGAATGCAGTATTTGTTTATGATTCTTTAATTATGTTTTGTAATTTGTCTAGTTCCTTTAGTTCAATACTTAGTTTATTTTTCTCCTTTTAAATAAGTAGTATAATAACATTTAAGATATACTGACGATATCAATCATGTTTCAGGCCATTTTAGGAGACCCCTCCCAAATTTATTTATTTATTTAAAATATATTTTTATTGATCTCAGAGATGAAGGCAGAGGGAAAGAGAGATATAAACATCAATGATGAGAAATAATAATTGATCGGCTGCCTCCTGCACACCCGCTACTGGGGGTCGAGCCTGCAACCTGGGCATGTGCCCTTGACCAGAATCGAACCCGGGACCCTTTAGTCCACAGGCCAAACCGGCTAGGGCTCATTTTATTTTTTTAAATCAAAGATCAGGAGAGAGTCTTCTCCCTCCAGGCTCCAAATTAGGTAATAGATTATTTTCATTATAAGTCAGTATATGTAAGGTTCAGAATTCTAAGATAATGTCTTAGCTCCGGTTGCTATAACAAAATATCATAGTCTGGGTGGCTTATAAACAACAGAAACTTGTTTCTCATAGTTCTAGAGTCCGGATCAGGATGCCAGCATGGTCGGGTTTTGTGAGAGCCCTCTTCTGGCTTACAGACTGCTCATTTCTAGTGGTATCCCCACATGGTAGAAAAGGAGAAGGAGTTCTCTGGGGTTTCTTTCTTTTAACAAAAGAGGGTTTTTTAAATTATTATTATTGATTTCAGAGAGAGGAAGGGAGAGGAAGAGAGAGATAGAAGCATCAATGATGAGAGAGAATCATTGATTGGCTGCCTTCTGCACGTCCCCCATTGGGGATTGAGCCCTCGACCCAGGCATGTGCCCTGACCAGGGATTGAACTGTGACCTCCTGATTCATGCATTGATGCCCAATCACTGAGCCATAATGGCCAGACTAGGGTTTCTTTTTTTTTGGGGGGGGGGGCGGGGGTTCTTTTATAAGAACACTAATCCCATTCAGGAGGGCTCTAACCTCATGACCTAACCACCTCCCAAAGGCCCCTCATCCAAACACCATCACACTGGGGATCGTTTCAACCTAAGAATTTTAGGGGAACACAAACATTCCATCCATAGCAATACAGATACCGCCTAGAAGGAATTTTCATTAAAGTGTTTTACTTTCACATCAAGGAAGTATTAAGCAATAAGAAGTCACTACCTACACATTTTTCTCAGCCCTTTGATAGTGAAGCTTCTCTCCTCCTGGGTCCTAAGCTCGGGGCAGAGAGTCAGAGAGGCCCCTCTCTTACGAAGGAGGGACAATAACAGACTCATCAACAGTTTAGTTCCATGGACATGCCCTGGTGACAAGTCCTCTCCCTTCCAGCTTCCTACTTCCCTCTTACTGATCCAAGATTGACAGTGATGTCATCTAATTACAGCGTTTCTTTCTCATTTGGACTCTGACAGATGGACTTGGTCTATATGCTCATAGGAAAACTCGACGCCATATCAGCAAAATGTGAAATCTACTAAATGCGCCATGTTCAGCTATATCTTACATCGATGATCTCATGGGACCACAACAGCCTGAGCCTTGTGTATCACGCTCTTCTACAGACAGTCCCCACTGGGAGAACTGTCATGTGACAAATGGCCAAGAAGGCTCCTGGACCACTTACTGAAAACTGTCCAAGAATTACTTTCATAGAAGCACACTATCAAGTGCTTTAAATGAATTACCTCATGCAATTCTCACAACTTCTCTATAGAGACAAATAGTACTATTAACACTGTTCACAGTTGATGCAACTAAGGCTTGGGAGATTAAATAATTTCTCTGAGGTCACACGGCTGGTAAGTAGCAGAGCAGGGATAGTTTGAACCCAGGTGTAACTCAAAGCTTATGTTTATATTTATTATGCAGTGTATTTGCCTCTCAGTACAGCTTTGGCTTCATCCCATTCCATATATTTTCCAACAGCAATAAGAAAGAGAGCATAGCCCTAGCTGGTTTGGCTCAGTTGGATAGAGAGCGTCAGCCTGTGGACTGAAGGGTCCCGGGTTTGATTTTGGTCAAGGGCACATGCCCAGGTTACAGACTCAATCCCCAGTCGGGGGCGTGCAGGAGGCAGCCAATCAATGATTCTCTCTTATCATTGATGTTTCTATTTCCCTCTCCCTTCCTCTCTGAAATCAACAAAAATACATATAAATAGAAATGTATTTTTTTTAAAAAAGAAAGAGAGCATAACTTAGTAAAATAAGGATATTTTCTGCCCAGGTTTTTCTTTCCTCTGCTTTTCTAGTTTCCATGGCCTTCCACTCATCCAGCTATTACAATTAATTTTTATTCCAAAAACCTCTGTAGATCCAGAGCCACAATGGCCAGACTGGGGTTTCTCTGTATAGATCAGCAGTTCTCAACCTGTGGGTCGCGACCCCTTTGGGGGTTGAATGACCCTTTCACAGGGGTCACCTAAGACCATCGGAAAACACATATTGAATATATAATTACATATTGTTTTTGTGATTAATCACTATGCTTTAATTATGTTCAATTTGTAACAATGAAAATACATCCTGCCTATCAGATATTTACATGATGATTCATAACAGTAGCATAATTACAGTTATGAAGTAGCAACGAAAATAATTTTATGGTTGGGAGTCACCACAACATGAGGAACTGTATTAAAGGGGCGTGGCATTAGGAAGGTTGAGAACCACTGGTCTAGGTCAAGGCAAAATTCTGCTGATGGGAGAAAACTTAAACTTGCTCATTGAAGGGAACTTGGCCACATCTACTTTCAATTCTTGGGCATAAATACTGAAGCATTCTAGAATCTCTCTCAGCTCCCCTCCACACCTCTGGGCCAACCCCTCCAGATCCAGGTTCTTGGACAGAGCTTCTGTTTGGCTGAGCCTGGGTTGCATGCCTTCACGCTAGAAAGAGAACACGGGAATGTCGGCCCCCCTTTGGTGTGCAGTTAGGTACAAGGTCTTCTGTACTCGGAGAGTTCTCCGCATGCCTCACAGCCTCACAGCAAGTTTCCCACCCCTCCCTGTTCGGGGGGGTGGGGGGTTGTTTCCGTCCTCCATGGTTCCCCAGAATGTTCTACACTCCATGACTCAGCCCTTCTCAGAGTCCACGCTCTGACATCATTATGAATTCTTCCCCAAAGGATGGCTTAAGGCAGCAGTCGCCCGCTGGTGGTCCGTGGACCACTGGCGGTCTGTGAGGCTGAAAGGTTGGCGATACCTGGCTTAAAGTACAAACTATGCCTATAAAAATTGTGACCGTGAAATACGGCACAGACAAACATATGCGGCATTTAAAGGGTGCTTTTAACACACTGCGGACCAGCAGTTTTATTGCTAGTTTTACCCAGTGGCCAGATAAGTTTCCATTGAACAAGTACAAAAAACCATTTTACATAAATGCTAAAGGCACGCTTGAAAATTAAATACCCATTGCATTTTGAAGTTATTTATTGCATGTTCTTACAAACTAATATCTTTTTTTTTTTTTTAAATATATTTTATTGATTTTCCACAGAGAGGAAGGGAGAGAGATAGAGAGTTAGAAACATCGATGAGAGAGAAACATCGATCAGCTGCCTCCTGCACATCCCCTACTGGGGACGTGCCTGCAACCCAAGTACATGCCCTTGACCGGAATCGAACCCGGGACCCTTCAGTCCACAGGCTGACGCTCTATCCACTGAGCCAAACCGGTTTCGGCGAAACTAATATCTTTTTAAAGTATGATTGGCCACAAGCCTTAGAACAGAAAACAGAATTCTCGTGATCCGTCCGCAATGTGTTATGTGTCATCTGAATCTAAAAAAAAAAAAAAAAAATCCTCTAAGATAGGTATTGCTGTCTTCATTTCAAGCTCCTGGATCAGAATCAGCTGTTGGACAGCAGAGACGGACTTGGACTTGGGCCACATGACTTCCAGTCCTGCCCCACGCTCATAACTAAGTATTCTAATTGTCATTCATCTCTGCTCATCTGTTTTGATTTTGCCTCATTTATATTGTTGATTCATGAGCACTGGACTCACGGCCAGCGGCACGATGACTCATGCCCGAACGAAGCTTATCTCACACACATTTTCTCCATCAGGCACACCACAGGCTTCCTGCATGTAGGAACACTACACCGCACCTCAACACAGCACTTGTGGGCATTTCAAACAGCAAAGTCACCAACACAAAAATGCAAGAAGCATGGCACTAAATAGCCTGGGAAGAGGCCGCTTGTTGACAGTATGGGAGCCGACACAGGACGAGCGTCAACTTTCCAACATCACCTGGGAACTGTGTGCTGGGCAACTCAAATTCCCCGCGCTCTGCACAGTCCTCAGATGACTGTCACAGCACTGAGAGTACTGATGTCAGGGTTACAAATAAACCCTAGCAGGTAGGCAATCTCATAAATACAGCATCTAACACATGAGGACGGGCTATAGTGATAAACCTCTAGAAGACACAGATTACCAATATCAGACAAGATAAAGGGCACCGCCACACTGCATACAGACAGTGAGAGGATAACACACTATCAGCTCCTTTATGCCTATAAATCCCATGATGAATGAAATGGACTAATTCCTTTTAAGGTACAAGTTACCAAAGCTCACTCGAAGAGATAGATCACTTAAATGGTTCTGTATCTATTCATAAAGCTAAATTTATTATTTAAAACCTCCCATCCCCCAAAAAACAAAATGAAAAAGAAAAACACCTCCATACCTAGATGGCTTCATTGATGATTTAGCAAATGTTCATAGAAGAAATAATACTAATTCTTTACAAACTCTTCCAGAAAACAGAAGAGAGAACCCTCTTCAACTTCTTTTCTAAGGTTAGCATTGCCCTGGTTTCTAAATCTAAAGAAGACATTGCAAGAATAGAGAACTACATAGAGAGCAACATCCCCAAAAGCATAATTGAGGGAGATCAAAGAAGATATGAATAAACAGATACACCGCACAGATGGGTCAGCAAGTGCAATATTATGAAGAGGTCAGTTTTTCCCAAGTGTATGTATCTATTCAAGGCATTACCAATTAAAACCCCAGCAGGCCTTTTGTTTGTTTGTTTGTTTTGCAGTAATTTACAAGCCGATTCTAAAATTTGTATGAAAATGCAAAGGACCTAAAATGGATAAAACAACTTTGAAAAGAAAAAAATGAGAACTTACACTACCTGATTTCAAGACGTACATAAAGCTGCAGTAACTTCGTGTGCATTAGTGTAAAAACACATAGATCAATGGAATGGAATAGAGAGCCACATATAGCTGGCCAACTGCGAGAGAATTATCTTTTCAAGAAATGGTACTGGAGCAACTGGATATTCATATGCCAAACAAGAGAGAGAGAATTACAACCCTGACTGCATACCACATGCCATAATAATCAAAATGAATGTAGGAGCTAAAACTAAATGTAAAAGCTAAAACCGTGAAACTTCTAGAAGAAAACAGAGACTTTTAATGATCTTAGAATGCATAAGGAGTTTTTAACTAGGACATTAAACCAAAAAGAAATGATAACGTGGGCCAAGCACTCTCTTTGCTGCCGTTTCTCTTGCCTGTGCTGCCTGGGTACCAGCTAGGACCCGCTGGGCAGTGACCCCCCCCCCCCCCCCCCACCTGCTCAGAGCTCTTGGTAGGGGGCAGCTCTGGCACTGCCCTAACTGTTCCGCACACTGTCCCTTCCACGTGCCTGCTGCTAAGGCCGGCTCTAAGGCCTATAGACTCGAAGATGCCACTGAGTTCAGATTTTGCCCCCCACCCACTCTCAGGCTCTCTCTAGCCTCAGCCTTCACCTCTGTCCAAGGAGATGTGAGTGGGACTTGTTGGTCCCCTGATGGGCTTCCCTCTGTGTGCAGTGAGTGGCTCCCTGTGCTCAGCTGTCTCCTCCCGAACGTAGCCTTGAACTTTTGGTTAAGATGGAAGCAGCCTTCTGGAGATGCTGGGGGCGACATGGATTTCTTCCGACTGGTTCATTTGGCCACGTCAGTGGGGATTTGTTGGCAAACGGGAAAGAGAATTGAATATAAAGGATCAGATGCCCGCCTAGCACCAGAGTCCCTTTTGACTCGGAATGAGCCAGCTTTCTAACACTCTAACACGGGAAGTACTCAAATCAATAAGTATTTGCCTGGTCACAGTGTGAGGGAGTAAACAGGGTGGTGCCCAGCCTTACTGTTTCCCTATAATCAACAAGCGAAAACTAAATGTGCCGCTTATTGAAAGATCTTTAAACCAGCGTACTTTAATTAGAATTTACTGAGCTCTTTCCCCAGGAAGAAGTTACTCTGGGAGTCACACTCAGGCTATGCCCTTGTGCTAGTGCCCTTCTCACACAGGGGCGGGGCCTCACTGGGACCCAGGCTTCCCAGGGCCAGGTGTGTACTGACCACTGCCCGCAAGGCCAAGAAGGGGACGGGACAGAAGGCCCTGAGGGATGGGTAGGACTTGAATCGGCAGAGACGAGCCAGCACTCGAACTCCAACCCGGATTCGCACCAGAGGGTCTGTCCCGGGGAGAGGACGGACGCGCCCGGTTGCCACTGGACACGGCGAGGCGGCACACGCGGGGCGGAGGCGGGGAGAGCTCCAATTCCGCGCCAGATTCTCCTCCAGCGCCACGACGGTGAGCACCAGGGTCCGCTGAACAGCTACTGAGAACCTGCTGGGAGGCGCGTGATTCCGAGTCCCGAGAGGGTGCAGCTCGGGGCTGAGACCCCAAAAGCCCCGGGCCCCCGGTGCGCACCTGGAGAGCCTGGGGCTGGCCCTGGAGTCCCTGCGCGGGCCGGCTCCCCGGAGCCGGTTGGGGAGGCTCGCGGTGCGCAGGGCGCGCAGCGCCTCCTCGAGGCAGCCGGCGGGTGGCCCCGGGCGCCTTCGCCTGCAGCGGCTGCTGCCTTATAAGGCGGGGGCCGGGCGGCGCCGGGGAGGGGCTGCGGAGGCCCGGCCCCTCCGAGGCTACCCTAGCGGCTCGCGGGCCCCGGAGCGCAGAGGCAGCGGGAGCCCCGGAGCGCGCCGAGCCGGCCATGGGCAAGTCAGGTGAGGCCGCCGGGCCGGCCGGGCGGGGTGGGGGGGCTCGGAGCCGCGGGCTCTGGGATGCTCGCCGTCACCTCCCCCGGCGGCGGGCTGCATCTCCCGGGCTGGGCGGCCGCCGCGGCGCGGGGATGCGGCTCCGGCTGCCAGGCGGGGACCCAGGCGCGGATGGAGCGGCGCAGGGGGCGAAGCGCCCGGAGGCGCGTGGAAGGCAGTTTCCGGGGCAGCCAGGAAGCTGGGTGGCCGCGGGGCCACCGGAGAGAGGGAGGGAAGGCGAGGCTGAGGGAGGGACCCCCTGCCTGGGAGCCGGAGCCTGCGCCTGGGAGGGCTTCCCGGCGCTCAGGGTCCGGCCAAGGCGTGGCTGTTGCTTTGTTTCTGGCGGACAGCGTTAGAAGTTGGAAAAAGCCAAACGGTGACAGCATCTTTCCCTGAGAAGCGGCGTGCTCCAAGCAGTCCTCCTAAGGACAGCTCGAGCATCCTTCTGTCGTTGTCCCGCCTCCCTGAGGCCCCCTCTGTGCCAGGCTGTGTGCCAGGGTGTGTGCCAGGCTGCTAGTATGTGCCCGGGTGTCAGGCTCCACCAGGGCACAGACTCCCGCTTCCCCTTTTTCTCCGACCTGTTGGTGGCCGGTGCTCAGCACTGTGGCTGCCCCCGGTGAACTTTCTAAAATGCAGATCTTACCTGCCACTCCCAACACCGTCCACCCCATGGCCTGCAGGTGAGAGAGGGTGCATGCTTCAGCCCCAACTTGGAGTCCTCTGGGAGTTGGTGTCATCACCTCCTACCTCCACTCAGCCATCCGGAGGCTGGCACTCCGGTCCCAGCACCCACCCCCATCACTCTGCCTCTTCCACTTCTCTGAGGTTTAAAATCTTCCCCATCCTGGTAGACTCAACTTCGGGGCTGAGAGGCCATCCCTGGCTTCCCTCCGCCTAGAAGGAGGGCAGGTCTCTTCTTGGCTGCAGCCAGGGAGATGCAGCCCACCGCGGGGAGGTGACCGCGAGCCTCCCCCTACACAGCTTGGGACACTGCCCAGCTATAGACGGCTTCCCACAGACACCTCACTCCTGGCCGCCAGACAGGAGCCCTGACTCTCTGGGCATAGCTACTGCCTCACGGGAGGCCCTTAATGAACAGCTTGAACAGAAGTCCTGCTTCATGGAGGCTGAGGTGTCAGCCTGAGAAGGGTAAAGCTGGGTCCCTTCTGGAATCTGTCCTCGAGATCCAGCCTCATGGGCACGCGCTGGGAGTATGCCTTCCCCTGGCATTGGCCTTACACTGCCTTGCCCGTAGTGACAGGTCTGGCCTCCAGCCCTGGCTGTGCTCACCACTTGCTGTGTGATCCTGAGCAAGGCTCTTCCCCCATCTGTACAGTGAGGTGGCCCAAACGATCCCCTGGGGCCTTCACAGTGTGGAAAGGTGACATGAGGTGTCGTCATGAAGCTAAAATTCATGACGGTAGGTGGTGATGGGGCACGAGCATGGCAGATGTGAGTGAGCACTTTAAGGAATCAACTCCTTTCCCTGTAGATTAAGAGAAAATCCACAAATTTCCTAAAGCCACATTTTAATCAGTGGTTTCCAGCTCCTCCCCTGAGAAGCAATTCTCCTGCCCTGCTGTCGGCTGAGTGCTTGCTCTTCTATCTGTTCAATCATCTGCCCATCTCTCCCTGCCTTCTTGCTCCCTTCTCTCCCTCCCTTTTTTTCCATCCATTCCACCGTCTGTCGGCTCTGTACGGTGGCCTCGGTGCTGTGGAGGGCATGACCCGGTCCTCAGGAGTGTTCCTTTGGACTGTGAAACGAATCGATGAATCAAGTCACCTGGGGATGAGACAGGCATCGCATGCTTCAATGAGAGGCGGGAAGTGGCTCAGCCACTAGACGGGAGCAGGTGAAGGGCAGTGGGAGCTCAGGGGAAGGAGAGGTCTCCTTTGCAAAAGGGCTATTGGAAGCTCCTGGAGGAGGTGCCAAACCCCAGAGTCTTGGGAATTTGGACTTTATCCCTGAGACCTGCAGTGCCATAGAAAGGTGTTCACTGGCGGTGGCAGGAGAGTGATCAGGTGGGAAGAGGGCAGAGGCGGGGGTCAGGAAGAGGGTGCTTCAGTTGTCAGGCACCGATGACAGGGACTCTAAGGAGCTGCAGAGGAGGAGAGGATGGGTTTGGGAGGTGGTACCCTCAAGCCAGTTTTGGTGACGAACTTGTAAATGAGAGGACAGTGCCACAGGTATGTCTGGGTGCAAGATGGTGGTGACAGCTTCTAGGACTGAAGACACAGAATCAAGCAGGTTTCAGAGAAAGGGGACAGTGGCAGAGGGCAGGTTAGCTGGTTCAGGCAGGTGCCACCCCCCACACACAACCAGGGACCTTCCAGAATGCTGGCTCAGGCCTCTCTCCCTCATAGCCACATGTGTTGTATTTGTCTCTCCCAAAGACTGGGAGCCCCCAGGACCGTCCTGGCTCCCCTAAGGGTCTCCAAGAGAAAGTGAGCTTTCTGGGTAGCCCAGGCCCAATGGGCCTTCAGTGCAGCCCCAACCAGCAGCTCCAGGCCACCAGCCTGAGGTCTGCGCTGCAGGGCCCGCAGCTCTCACAAATGTGTAGCCATAAGGGGCTTGATGTGGTTTCATAAAGGCCATTGTAAGGAGCTGGTCCCTGCCTCTTCTGTGCCCTCGTTTCCTCATAGGAGCTCATCTCTCTTTAATCTTAAACCTCAGAGATACCACAGAGCTACTTGGGGTTGGTAGGCATTGCTGGAAAACTGTTACTGCGCTAACACAGGTTTAATTCCAGGAGACGCTCAGCCCAGTATGCAGAGACTTCCAGGTCCATCGCCCACCTTGCTTGGCTTCAGTTTGCAGCAACTGTGATGGGGGCAGAGAAAGACAATGGGCCCTCAGCGCAGGCCTTGGGCTCAGTGGAAACCGCTAGTCCCTAATATAGTGACAACCAATTGTTAAGCTCCTGGTGCATGCCAGGCTTGGAGCTTCTTCCTGTCGATTGTGTCGATTTATAGAGGTTGAGTACCATGCCCAACTCAGACCTTGACCAGTAGGTGGACAAACTGGGATTTGAAGCCAGCTCTCTGACTTCCCGGATGTGGGCTTTCTCCCGTACCACACTGATCCCTTGCCACCTGCTCCCTGCCTCCTCCTCAGCCTGGAATCTGGCTCAGGAGGGACTTCTGCACACCCTCTAATTCCCTCTAAAAATCTTAAAGTCCCCTCCACCCACCTCTGCCATCAGGGCAGAAAGCATTTGGGGACCAACTGGCCCAGGAATTTTCTACTGAGCAGGGTCCTGACACCTCTGCGGGGTGTGGCTGCGTGGGCCACATCGGTTCCAGCTGTTCCATTTTCATCTGTGATTTTTCTGGGGCTGGGGTGGGGGAGGGGCGGAAAGTTCAAAGAAAGGGTTTCCCTGCTTTGAAGATATTTTGAAAACCACGGGTGTCATACTTCCTTCTCACACAGATGGGGATGTGGAACCCAGAGAGGCAGGCCTGGAGCATGGGCACGGGCTGCCCTGGCTCCCGCATTCCCTCAGTGACTGTTATCTGCAAAGGGTCAGCCTGGAACCAGCAACCACCATTCTTGCTTAGGGAAAGGGAAGTACATGCAAAGTGGAAAGTAGGAGAGATTTGAAACAGAGGAGGCTGCTCTTAGATCTAGCTCGAATGTGGACTCACCCTATGAAATTGTGAAATTCACATGTCCTCCCAAAGACTCTAGCTTCCTCATCTGTAAAGAGAAGACTATGGTCCAATTCATTTGCTTACTCATTCACTCAGCAAATATCTGATGAGCTCAGAGGTGCTGTAAGAGGTCATTGAAGATTGGTAGAGCCCGGCTGACCTGGTTCCGTGGTTGAGCCTCAACCTATGAACCGGGAGGTCACGGTTCAGTTCCCGGTCAGGGCACATGCCCGGGTTGCAAGCTCGATCCTCCGTGTGGGGCGTGCAGGAGGCAGCCGAGCAAGGATTCTTGCTCATCATTGATGTTTCTATCTTTCTCTCCCTTTCCCTTCCTCTCTGAAATCAATAAAAATACGCTTTTAAAAAAAAAAGATTAATACAAATACCAGCAGTCTGGCTCCCGTGGAAATCAGGGATGGGATCCGATGGGACAGCGTCTCCCAAAGTCAGAGGCTTTGTTAGTAATGATATCATTATAATTGACACCGAGTAACTGTTCACTGTGTTCCAGAACTGTTCTAAAGCGGTGACTTAGATTAATTCTTTTCATTCTCATAACAGCCCTGTGAGGTGGACACTGCTATCTCCATCTTTCTATGCGGGGGGGGGGGGGGGGGGGGGGGAGCGGGATGAGGCATAGAGTGATTAAGCAACTTGACCAAAATCACACAGCTAGTCAGAGGCAGAGCTGGTATTTGCCTCTTGAATTTCCTGGAACGGAAGCTGCTCTTTCTTCCTTTCTTTTTTTCCCCCCTCAACTTTTTATTCTTCCTTCCTGATAAACCAGTTTTACCCCAAAGGTGGGACCAGGGCAGTTTCCAGTGTTAAAGAACAATATTCATCTGAAGATCTAATTGGCTTTAGTCAGCAGTTCATGGGTTCATTGCTTTCTAGCAACTAGAAGGGTGCTCCGATGAGTTAGTTGTACAAATGGGAGGTTTTTATAGGCCTAAAGAGGGTGAGACTAAGAACTTTAAAGGGTGTGTTACGTTAGGCAGCGTCCTCTCCCCTTAGGGGGAAGCAGCAGGTCTTATCAGGCAGTTTGTCCCATTAGTGATCAGGAAATTCGAGACTGATTGGTTTAAAATTCCACTCCAGGGAGGGGCTGTCACTGCAGTTGGGTTAGTTACTAGGTTTTGGTTTGGTGAGGGGACTTGGCAAAAGTTTTTCACACCAGCTTCTTGCCAAGGGGTAGAAGGAGCCTGTCCACAATTCCTGCCCCGGCCTCTGACAGTCCTGGCCTCTGGTGGGAGTGGGGAGAGAAATGAGGCAGCCTCAGAGGAGGACAGATGCTGAGGGAGGAGCCTGTGCTAGCCCACAGCCAGGCGGGAGGAGGGCACAGACCTCCTTGGAGCCTTTGGCATTTAGAAGCCCAGGCCCCAAAGGACCTTACAGAGCCCCCAGGTCAGCCCCCCCTGAGATGCCTGTGTCCTCCACTCCCGCAGGCAGCCTAGCCCTGCCCCTCCCCTCACCCCTCAGCCCCAGGGAGCCAGCCCAGACAGCCCCTTCCACCTCCCAGCAGCTCCGACCTTGAGCCCCAGACCTACCCCTGGAGCTTCTACTCCTGCAGCCCCCGGTTCGCCTCTGGGGCCCCTTAGGCAGGTCTGAAACCTCAGTTCTTTTCTCCCCCCCCCCCCCCCCCCCCCTCAGAGATTTGAAGGCAGCTGCCAACCTCACTGAGCCCGACCCTCCTCCAGGTCTGGTCGGTCCCTCTGTCTCTGTGATGTCCTTTGACTTGTATCCCCTGGAGGTGGGGTGGGGTGAAGGACAGCGCTTCTGTCCTCACGGGCCCACCCCTGAGCCAGTTGTGGGAATGTGAACAGGTTACCTCCCCTCCTGAGCCTCAGTTTCCTCCTTTTAAAGAATGGACAGCTCCCACAAATGGTGGTGAGAAGTCAATGAGGGTGCCCAGCCCAGCACCCAGCAGTGGTTGCCAACGCAGAAGAAAAGACCTCCCTCATTCGGGGCGGCCCCCTGAGCTCCGTGGGTCCTCCTATGAGGACGTAATCCCTCTCCCCACTGAGGGCTGGCCGTGAGGGCTCTCCCGGCCTGGTGCGGGGACGGGTAGGTTTCCTTTGACCTTCTTTCCCGATGTTTATCTTTGTCCTTGGACTTTTCTACATAAGTGGGGTGTGCCTCTTGCTGGGTGTGGTCACCAGGGATCTCCTGTCTCCCTGAGGCTGAGGCCCTGCTGTGTGGAGCCTCCAGGGCTGGGACTGTCTGCTGTGCTGGGAGGGGACCCCTCCGAGGGGGTGGGGGTGCCGCCCAGAGGGTGGGGAGGGAGGGCTCCGTCATGATTACCAGGAAGTTCTCCTGACCCCTTCCTGGGAACCCTGCCCCAGGGAACTGGGCCTGGTGGGGACTATGACTGGCTTTGGTTTCTAGGCAGCAAGCTTAGGTCGAGCACAGGAACTTTCACTTTTATTTCTCTTAACTTCCCATAGTCTGGGAGTGCAGTGATTAGCAGCCTTATAAATATCCCTCTGCCTGGGAGACGGCAGGCCCACAGCCCTGCGGACCAAGTGGAGCCCGGCCCTGGCTCCAGGGGCTGCCTGTCCACGGGCCTCGCGTCCCTGTGCTGCCCACATCGCTGTGCCTGGGCCTCACCGGACTGCCCTGCTGGGCTCCACAGCCCTCGGGGTCGGTGCCACTCATTCTTCAACTCACCGAAAGCCCCTGGGACAGCTCTGCCTCCACAACGGGCAGTTGCCTTCATCTCCCCTGGGTTGGCATCTGGCCAAAAGCCATGGGGTAAAAAGACAGCCGAGGAGAAGGACAGCTGACGAACGTGACCTGGGGTAATGGCAGGAATTACTGATGCTTCCTGATGCTTCTGTCATTCTCCAGTTTACTCCCTGCCTGCCCTCAGCCAGGCCTTGGGGACAGGCTCCTGCCAAATGGGACGAGCTCAGTTTAAGGGTTCTCGGTAGCCCTCACTCCTGACTCACCCAGTTCACCCCATTCCCACGGAGGGACACTCCCAGATCCCTACAGCTGTCACTCAGGGCCTTCACAGTCCACGCTTGGCTTGCTGCTGTCCAGACATCTTTGGGGCCTCCTCTCTGGGGTCACCTCCTTCCTGAGTCCCCAGACCGCCGTAGGTTGCCTGTCAAGTTCCTCTTGCACCTGTGCTCAGCCGCACCGGGGCCCTGTCGCCCCGTTTGCTAGTGTCTGTCTGCAGGCTGTCTCCCTTCGGAGTGTGAGCTCTTTGAGGCAGAACCTGGCTGTTTCGTCCCTGCGTACCTCGCACACCATACGGGACCTGGCACGGAGGAGGTGCTCAGAGAGCACGGGAACCGATGGGTGGGCTGGGACTGGGTGGATGCTGCTGCAGCAGAGAGGACAGATCAATGGACGGAGGAATGAAGGGTGGAGAGATGAACGGGGGTGTTGGATGGATGGGGTTCCGTTTCAGATCCAAATTGATGTGACTTCTGCCCACTATTGACCTTGCCTGACCTGGCTTCACCCACCTATTCTTTCCCCAACCCTAGACCCCAGACCTTGCCCTTCCTAAGGTCATGACCCCATTGAGCACAGGCTCCATTTCATCCCTCAATGCACCTCTGCACCCAACGCCAACACATTCTTTTCCACACTCTCCCCTCATTCACTTCCCAATGCTGTCCTTCCTGGTCCTTTTTTCTTCACCTATCCCTCTGTCTTCTTGATTTTACCAGCCCAGTGGGGGGGCTCCTCCACCCTGGCCCCTCTCTCTGAGCGCCCGCCTCCAGTCCTGCCCAGTCCCCACCAGGCACCATAGGTCCAGTCTGAGATATCCAGTCTCATTCAAACATTGTCTTTCAGAAGTCCCATTGCTCACTGCCCAGCACCCCCAACCCCACCCCAACATCTGCTCTGCACCCCTGGCCCATCCTCCACTCAGTAGCCAGCAGGAACTTTCAGAAACACTGATCTCCCCAGCTCACTCCTCTGCCCCCAGTCAGTTGCTCCCCACTGCTTTGGATAAAGACCTAGATCCCTCACATGGCCCATAGGGCCCTGCATAATCCATGGGTGCAGATGTGCAGAGGTGTGAGGGAGGGAGACAGGGTGGCAAAGGGGTGAGGGAGGGAGAGAGGGTGGCAGAGGTATGAGGGAGGGAGATAGGGTGGCAGAGGGGTGGAGGGAGGGAGATAGGGTGGCAGAGGGGTGGAGCACTCCTCACATTGTCCCTTTGGCTGGGGCACTGAGGGGCCTGCTATTGGCTGAGAAGGTGCCCTCTCACCCCGGTGGGTCTTCTCCCTGCACTGAGACAACCTCCATTTTGGAATCATTGCAGCTTCCAAGCAGTTTAACAACGAGGTCCTGCGGGCCCACAACGAGTACCGGCAGCGGCATGGCGTCCCTCCGCTGAAGCTGTGCAAGAAGCTCAACCAGGAGGCTCAGCAGTGAGTCCCCTGCGCCCCGGGGTGACGGCCCTGGGCCCTGGGGGGCAGGATCAGTCAGGCTTGAATAACGACTCTGCAGGCCCCTTTGTTCCTCTGAACCTCAGTTTGCTCCTCTGTAAAATGGGCTGTTTGGGGCTCAAAAGAGCTGCTCAGAAGGGACGCTCCCAGTTTGCGCTGCGAGCCCGGAGCCCCGAGCCCGGAGCCCCGGAAGGACGGGCGGCCACGCCGGTTCAGGGCTCATCTCGGGCCCCCCTGGGCGGCTCCTCTGAGAAACACCATCCTCCCGGCAGGTATTCGGAGGCGCTGGCCAGCACGCGGATCCTCAAGCACAGCCCGGAGTCCAGCCGCGGCCAGTGCGGGGAGAACCTGGCCTGGGCATCCTACGATCAGCCAGGTGGGTCGCCTTCTGGGCTCCCCTGCCCTCTGCCCGGCCTCGGCAGCCCCTTCCAGCCCTTGGGGCCCTCCCTCCGCGGGTAGCCATGGGCACCACGGGCGCAGAGCAGAGCCGGGCAGGAACCGAGCTCTGCACTCCGGGGCTGAGGGCCGCCACCGCGGTGTCCCTGGTGGGGCCAGGCCTGTGCTGCTGCCGGGGATGCAGAGAGGAGTCGGACTGCCCGCACCCTCTTTCGGAGGAGCTCCCAGCCGAGGAGCAGGGTGCGCCGCAGGCCTCTCTGGCAGGCCCCCCCCCCCCACCCTGCTCCCCAGCATCCCCAGCTGCAGAAGAATGTTACTTGCCTCCCATTCTTCTAAAACAGATTGTTTCACAGAGCTGGGGTAGTAACTTTCTCACCAGAAAAGCACAGCAGAGCTTTTAACACGTCGGAAAGAAAATCACCATCATGGGCAGGACAGCCCTTCATCTGACGTCTCAGCCTGGAGTGGCGACCCCGCCACACGGGCCAGACATCCTTGAGCTTCCTGGTCTGACAGCCCTGTCCTGGCTTTTTAGGAAAAATGTTGGCGGCACGGCCTCCCTCCCTGAAGCCCTCTCCAAGCCCAGGGGCAGCCGCCTCCTCCCTCCCGGGCCTCACATTCCTGGGAGTTCCCCGGGGAGGCCCCAGTGTCCTCTTGGTTCCCCAGCTCGGGGCCCCTGGGGGGAGAGGGGCGCGCATGCTCCCAGGGAAGGCAGGAGTCCACAGCCCGCAGCCGCCTCCCCGGCCTGGTCTTGGGCCTGGCGGGCCCAGGGGAGGAGGGAGAGGGATGGGAAAGAGCCAGTAGGAGAGGAGGTTCCCTCCCAGCCTTGAACTGGCTCCCTAGGGAGCCTTGAGCAAGCCCTTCCCTCTCTGGCCTCAGTTTCCCATCTCGACAGAGAGGGGGCTGGGTAAGTGGTTGCTAAGGCAGCGGTTCCCCACACTGGCTGCACATGGGCTCTTGTGGTGCTTTTTAAACACACCAGGGCCCGGGTCTCTCCTCCAGAGATACATGTACCATCTGTTTGCGGCAGGTCCCAGGCATCAGCAGCTTTCACATGTTCCCCCAACGAGGCCAGTGTGTGGCCACGGCTCTCGAAGGCCTTCCTTGCCGCTCAGAGCGTGGTGCATAGCCAGCAGCGGCCTCTGGGCACTTGTTAGGAATGCAGACTCACAGGCTGCCCCGAGACCTACTGCACTTTAGCAAGAGCCCCAGGTGGCGTGAGCACACATTCAAGCTTGCGATTCTGCTCCGAGCTCGAGCTCCGAGGCTCCTTCTAGCTCTGACCCTGAGATCCGCAGCTCCCAGGGAAATGCTGTGCGTTTCTCCCATCAGCACGTCTAGGCCAGGGGCTGCTCCCAGAGAGGACCCGTCTGCCTGCCTCGGACACCGGGGCCCAGCAGCCCAATTGCCTTCCCTCCTGTGGATATTCCGGGAGCCCGGCTTGGGGTGGGAGGAGGGGAGGCTCTGGGACACCATCAGCAGCAGCCCCTGGAGTGCACTGCAGGTAACCCTCTTTACGGAGGCCCAGGGCGGGAAGGCCTTGCCTAGGATGCCACGGCGAGTTCGTGGCCGGGCGAGGAACAGAGGCGGGTGATCCCAGGCCAGGGCTCCCCGAACCCCCGAGGCCACCTCTTGAGCTCGGGTGTGCCCCTGGGCAGGAGTCCTGTTTCAGCTCATGGGCGCTTTCTCGGACCCCTCCCTGTGGGGTGAGTGGCTTGCGGTTGGTGGGAGTAGATGGAAGGAATAGGAGTGGGTTGATTTTGCTGCTGAGTTTTAAGCAGTGTCTTCTCCGTACAGGGCAGGAGGTGGCTGATCGGTGGTACAATGAGATTAAGAACTACAACTTCCAGCAGCCTGGCTTCACCTCAGGGACTGGTGAGTGACTGGGTGGCACCACTGGCCTCGCCCTGGACTGCTGGGTGTCAGAGAGGAGCTAACCCTCTGAAAACCAATCATTTCCCTCCTGTTTTACCTCTCCCATATTTGTCTGATTTGACTTTGCCCAAAGGGTAAAACCCTGTTTCCCCAACACACACACACACACACACACACACACACACACACACCATCTAAGCTCCCAGGCCGATGCTGTCCGCCCCGCCAGCTCCAAGTTTCCGGATGACTGGTGTGTGTCGTAAGGGGCTGTGCATTTTAAAAGCTGCCGGGTGCTGCTTTCCAGAAGTGGTGCCTCAGCACTTGTGACCGGTCATCCTACTCTGGTCTTGCTCCCTACATCCAGCCTGCTCCTGAGCACCCAGGATGTTCCCAAACCCTCTCTGCCCACGTTGCTCTCCTGCGTAAACTGCCAACAGCTTCCTGGGGCTTCAGGAAAAGGGCCACGCTCACGCTTCTCTGGGTTTTAACTCCCTCCTCCCTTCACGCCCCGCTTCCTTCCTGCCACAGCCCCAGGCCTCATGGCCTCCCGGGCATTCTCCTTCCACCTTCAGGCTGCCCTTTGAGGTTCAGGTGAGCTTGGGTTGCAGAACCCCTGGAGCTAGTCTCAGCCCTGGCACTGCTATTTGTGTGAACGTGGGTCCACGCCCCGTCCTTCCCTGTCTTAGAGGGAGAGGGGCAAGGCGCTGGTCTCTACAGGACATTCTGGGAGGTGGCCTTTAGGTGCAGGAGCCGCTGACTGGGGGACCATCCAGCCTTTCTCGTAGGCCTCCGCTGTGAGCGGTAAGCATGTAACCCACTCAAGGCCCACCCCAGCCCTGCCAGCATCTCTGAGCGCCGGGCTCCCTCTGGCCCCTCACCAGGCCTCACCCGGCTCCTTCTTGCCTCAGAACCACCGCAGGTGCACCTGGGGCGGCCCAGGAGGGGTTGGAAGGGGCTGTGAGTTTCTCTGACCAGAAAAACTGAAAAGGGGATTCTTGACCCACCCTCTCCCTCTCCTCCCCACCCCACCCATGGGTGGGGCCTCTTACGGCCTCCGACCCTCTGGAGGTTCTTCAGAAGCGGGAAGTGACATGTTCTCAGAACCAGTCACTGTTTCCTGTGGTTTTCTGCTCACCCCTTCGGGCAGGAGTTCTTGCAACCCTGTGGGCAGGAATCAAAACATCTGCTGAAATGCTTCTCCCCTGGGCACTCAGGCCTGAGGGGGCTGGCGCCAGGGCCCGCAGGGAGAAGTGATGGCTCTGTGGCAACCCAGTTCCATGATGAGGGAGGGGACAGTAACGGCTCCTCCCGTGATTAAAATGTGTTGGCAGAACCTGGAGTCCTTCTCATGAGGATCTGTGTCTAGGAGCCGTGTGATTTTATAGTGTCTGGATCTGCTTCCGCCGTGAGCAAGACTCACGGGCCATTGGACAGGTGTCAGAGCGAGTGGTTAGCTTTGCTACCCGTCCTTGGCTCGGAACCTTGCAGCACCATTTGGGTGTGGGGTGGGGCTTCATGCCACGAGTTTCGCAGAGGAGGACGCTGAGCCCCAGGAAGGGGCAGAGACCTCTCTACACCTCTGTCCTCAGTCTGATGCTCTTTCCACGGCCCCTGCTCCCAGGCAGGAACCGCGCACGGTATATAGTAGATCTTGGTAAGGAAGAATGGGAAAGCTGTTTGCATTGATACGGAGTAAAAAGCTGAGCCAGGAGCGGGACTCAGCTTTCCGTGGTCACTGACCGCCCGCCTCACCGTCGCTCCACACTGCCCACCCCTAAGGAGGAAAACCCCAGAAGAACTGTAGTCCCTCTCATCCCAGGTGAACGTGGGCAATGCCTGGGGACGGACAGAGCCTGAGCCTAAGACAGGAGCACAGATTTGGGGGGAGTTACCATCAGGGCTCGCAAGACCCTTTCAGATCTGCAGGCCCGTCTCCCACCCCAGCCTCCCCCAGAGCGGCACCGTTGCCCTGGGATCCCCTGACCTAAGGTCATGGTGGAGGTGGAAGGGCCTTTGAAATATCTACAATCTCCTTCCAGCCACCCCACCCCTGTCAGCATCTTGTGGTAAAGAACACAGTTCTATGCCAAGTGCTGAGTGGAGGGAAATGGTTTCTTGCAACTCCTTTGTTATATTCTGTTTTAATGAGCAGGTTTGTTTGTTGGTGTATTCTGAATTAGCGGTACTTTTCACGTGGCCTGATACGTGTCAGCTGTGTGAGGGGAGAAGCCTGCCTTCCATCCCTGGCCAGCCACTGATGCCAGTTTCCTATGTATCGTTGTAGAGTTGTTCTGAGCTTATGCCAGTATTTGTGTAAATATATGTTTTTGTTTTCTTTTTTATATTCTGGTGTCAGATACGGGATCTGTTTTGCACTGGCTTTCTTCACACAGCAGATTGGCAGAGATTGTTCCCTGTCGGTACAAAAAGAGCTTCCTCATTCTTTCTTACGGTTGTGCATGATTCCCTTGCAAAGCTATGCTGTAACTTAATGTGTTTTTCAAATGTATATTTTAGAAAGTTTGGGTCCAGAGCAGGAAAGAGGATGTGATCTATTTAGGAGAAAAAGAAAAAGCAAGCTGTTAGTAGTTTAGAGTTAGAAACCAGTGTGTATCTGATGGTTGCTAAGGAAGTCGTGTCCTTTAACTCATCTGTGAATACCATACTCAGTTATCTCGGTGCGGACAGAAACCTCCCGGGCCAGAAGAAAGATAACTTAGCCTCATCTGTTTGGAAAAGGCTTCCACAGGCATTCATGCTGCCGAAGCTCATGTTGTGTCTGTAATCAGATTCTTGGCAACCAGTGGATAAACAGCAGCTCTTTCTTCCTTTTCTGGGTGACAGAGGGAGGGGGCGGGCCTATGGCCAAAGCATGCGGTCTGTTGAGAGAAAAGGCTTGTCTGAGAAAGGACTTGAGCCTTGATGAACAGACAGCCCATAGAAGCGGTGACACCTGGCAAAGCTGCCAAAAGCCTGGAGCTGCGACTCACAACCATAAGGACCAGGGTGAATCGGCAAGAAGTGTTTCTCTGTTCTGAGGTGAAAGTCAGAGTTTTGTTGGGCGATGGTTAATACAAGCGTAAGGAGTAGCAGAAAAGGTGCACAGTTGTACTTAAGGTTTGTTTTCTTTTCATTCTTGCGTTGACCGTATCACATCGACTCTATTGAGTAGTGTTTATGTTTGGTTATTTTCAGAAAGGAAATCTTTTTTGTATGTAGACAAATAAGTAAACTATACCCAAATTTTTTTTTAAAAGTTCAACTGTAGGGGAAAACACACCATTTAATCAATCAACAGTTATTTATTCAGTCCTTACCATTTCTGATACACATGGGAGATATCACTGTTTTCTTGTCCCTGGAAAATTGGAAAAGTGTAGCTACCATTATTTATTTATTTATCTATGTATTCGTTCATTTATTCCTTTCTCTCTTGCTTTAATTTTGTGGTAAAATATACTTAACATCAAACTTACCATCTTAACCATTTTTAAGTGTAGAGTTCAGTGGGACTAAATACATTCATAGTGTTGTGCAACCACCACTCTATGAATGAAAAAGTTCATCTCCAGAACTTTTTCATCATCTCATATTGAAATTCTGAACCCATTAAACAATAACTCCCCTCCCTCCCTATCCCTCTAGTAACTACTATTCTATTTTCTGTCTTTATGAATTTGACTATTCTAGGAACCTTATATAAGTGGGAATCACTCAATATTTGTTCTTTTGGGTGGCTTATTTCACTTAGCATAATGTCCTCAAGTTCATACAGGTTGTAGCACATGTTAGAATTTCATTCCTTTTTAAGGCTGAATAATATCCCATTGTCTGTATATGCAACGTTTTATTTATTCATTTATTGATGGACATTTAGTCCTCCCTCATTGGCTATTCAGTCCTTGTGAATAATGCTGCTGTGTACATTGACGTGCAAATATCTACGTCCCTGCTTTTAATTCTTCTGGGTATATACTTAGAAGTGGACTGCTAGGTCATATGGTAATTCCATGTTTAACTTTTTTTTTTTTTTTTAAATATACTCTATTGACTTTTTACAGAGAGGAAGGGAGAGAGACAGAGAGTCAGAAACATCAATGAGAGAGATCAGCCGCCTCCTGCACATCCCCCACTGGGGACGCGCCCGCAACCCAGGTACATGCCCTTGACCGGAATCGAACCCGGGACCCTTCAGTCCGCAGGCCGACGCTCTATCCACTGAGCCAAACCGGTTTCGGCCATGTTTAACTTTTTGAGGAACTACCATACTGTCTTTCACAGCAGCTGCACCATTTTACATTCCTATCCGCAATGTACAACTTTTGCAATTTCTCCACATCCTCACCAAAATCTGTTTCTTTTATAAAAAACACACACATTCCAATGGCTATAAAGTGGTTACCCTCTTTCTTTCTGAACCACTCTGTGAGAAACTGGGCCACTCTGATCGTGATTTTCCTCCCTCTTCCTTCCCTCTGTCTCTTCTTCATCTGATATTTATTGAGCATCTGCTATGTTCCAAGTCCAGTACTAAACACTGGGGGTATGGTGGTCAGTAAGGCTGCTGTGGTGCCTGCCCTCCAGGAGGAAACACAATTGCCTCAAGGTTATTTTAGCAAACAGATGCCATCCTGTGACATGGCAGTAAATATCCCATTGATCTGTCACCTCAATAGTCAGAGTGGAAGAGATGAGCTCCCGACCTTTACTCTCAGGAGATAAGAAGAATTTATGGCATTGAGCAAAGAGTACCTTTACAGCATCAATTCTTTGACCCCAAAATGGGAGGGGAGTAGGAAGGTAAGCCTTGTTAGCAGCTTGAAAGGATCCATGAGTAAGGGGCAGGTGACCTGAGTGGATGACTGATACTGAGAAGCTTCAGCAAGCCACGGAAGTGTCCGGAGGATCAGGCAGTAACTTGAGAAAGAACTGGTCTGTTTGACGGAGAGCAGAGGGAACTGAAGGAGGCTCTACCTTGTTAAGGTCTCAAAGAGTTCATAGAAGGCCTGCACTTCTAGTGAAAGCAGAACCAGAATCCAAGAGGATTCTTTCATATGCCTTTCATTCCATTCACTCATTCAGTAAAAGCTGCATGTGCAGGCTGTGCCAGGGTCCTGGGTATACTTTGGTGAATAAAACAATTTGGTATCTGCCCATGTGGGGCTCTCTAGCCTCATGAAGAAGCCAAGCAATAGGCCAGTACTCAAATCTAACATTGCAAATGGTAATAATGTTATGAAGAGAAAAAACAGGTGTGATAAGACTATGTTGGGAGGGAGATGTTCTGGAAATCAAAGGGATTGTGAAAGGTTTCTCTGAACAAGTGACATTAAGACTGAGGCCTAAGGGACAAGAAAACGTTGGTCATCAGAAGGTATTCCACACCAGTGTGTGCCAGGGCTCCATGGTGGGAAGTAACCTGGGGTGTTAAAGGAATGGAAAAGAGGCCACTGGTCCAAAGCACTCACTCTCATTCCAGGTGCAATTGGAAGCAATCGAAGGATTTTTAAGCAGGGAAGGAACAGGTCTGATTCAGTCACAGAACGATCACTCTGGCTACTTAAGCAAAAAGTGAACTGGAGAAGACAAAGGTGGAAGCTGGGGAACCAGCCAGGGGACTATTGCAATGAATGGTCCAAGTGAGAAAAGTTTGTGGATGGGACCGAAGTTTTGGGAGTGGATGACTTGAGATGTCTTTTATATATAGTTAGATTTGTCAGCATTGGGTTGTTGTGGGGGAATGAAGTAGGGTGAATATAAATATTTCTCTCTCTTCCCATGTCCAGCGCGGCTAGAGAGCGGTCCGGTTCCTGAGTAGGGGTGACGGGGCTTGAGAAAATGAGAGACAGACATACATACAGTAGGGAAAGCTGGGACTGGGAGGGACCACTGTCCTCTGATGGAGAGACAGGCACCCAGAGCCAATACAGCCTGTTTATTTTATACAGCAAAACCCAGGAAGTTTTACTAAAGGTCAAGACAAAGGAGATTATGTGCATTCTTGGGTGGGCCTGAGTCGTACTCATTCCTGGTGCTTGGCTGGATTTAGATAACGAAACCCACCCCCTGGCGCCTGGGCTGAAGGTCAGGCTGACAACACTCCTGCCTCTGGCAAGGTCTGTTTCCAGGACGTGGCTCTGCCA